>NC_091285.1:190280015-190583140 GCF_032444005.1 Ranitomeya imitator
ATTCACTGTCACTGTAGCAGGCATAGCCCTATGGGACTTGTAGTCCCATCAGACGATGCCTGCACACAGAAACACACACACCAATGACCCCCCGCCCGAAGCAGACCCACCGCAAAGCCTCGCAGACCCCCCACCACGCCCACACACCCCAGCACCGCCAGCAGATCCCAGCACCCCAGATCCCAGCCCTGCCCGCAGACCCACCGCACAGAAACCCCCCACACTGCACGCAGATCCCAGCACCAGCCACACATCCCAGCACAGTCAGCAGACCATGCCGCACGCAGATCCCAGCACAGCCCCGTACACAGATCTCAGCAGCGCCCACAGCCCAGTCACTCTTGATGAGTGACTGCTGTCTGTGGAGGCTTGGTATCACCTGCTGAAGACATCTGGAAATTGACGTGACGTCGGCGAAAATTAGCGTAGGCTGCAGCCTGGGGGTCACGTGACCCGGACTCAGCCCGCCGGCATAGCGCTGCTCACAGGCTAAAACGCCAACATAAGGTATTTATGAAATTTAAACTGCTTATGAGCCTTATACTTATCTACTATGCTCAGTAACTGATCAAACTCTCATTTACCGCAACTTATCACTTTTTTAATGACTGGTTTCTGTTTATCAGCATTGTGCTAGGATTATTGGAGCTGGATCATCCTTTAATTGTAAAGTGCTGCGGAATATGTTGGCGCTATATAAATAAAAATTATTATTATTATCCTTTCCCTCACCTCTCATTAAACATTAAATTTGTAAGTCCTTATTCAAACATCTGCGTTTTTTCAAGTCTGCAAAAAAAAGTCTGAGAGTCATTAATGTTTTTATGTGATTTTCATTAATATTTAGTCTGTCGGTCAGTTTTTAGTATCAGTGTTTCATCACTGATTTTTCTCTTCTGAAAAACAAATAAATGAATTGCAAAGCTTCTCCTATGCAATACAATCTGACACTGATAGAACACATGAATGAAGGACGTTTAAATGAGGCTTAACTATCCAATTGTATGCCTGCATGAACTGAAAGCATTTTGCCCTATGCTTTTAAAACTGTGACGTATCGAGAGGGGAAAGTGAGGCATTTCCTACAGGTGCAGCCAGCAAAGGGTGCCATTAGGCTACCCGGTACAATTGTATGTATTGTCTCCCAGGACGCTCCCAAAATGGCGTAAAACATCAGCTCCCAGCTGAACTTTAAATCTTTAGTTGTACTTAAATTGTCTTCCGGGCACAAGACCAATTGCAGCCATGACTGCTTGCACTTCCCGGTCAGGGTGACATCAGGAGCGTGATCAGGTCTGCTGCACATGATCGTTGGCAAGGTGAGTATGACAACAGACAGTATGTGAAGCAAAAGTGTGAAGAGACAGTATAGGCAGGGTGTGTGAGGAGACAGGTTAGGTTGGTAGAAATATGTGAGGAGACAGTATGGGCAGAGGATGTATTCCTGTACTGATGGTGGTTGTGATGTGCTATTCCTGTACTGATGCAGGTTGTGATGCTGTATTACTGTACTGATGGTGGATCTGATTATGTATTTTTGCACTGTTGATGATTTTGGTGCTGTATTTCTGTATTGTTGGTGGTTTCAGTGCTGTATTTTTGTACTGTCAGTTGTTGTGGTGATGTATTCCTATGCTGATGACTGTTTTTGCACTGTGTTTATGTTTTGATGTAGTCCTGGTGATGTATATTTGTTCTGATGGGTCTATTGGCAAAGTATTCAAGCACTGATTGTAGTTGTGATGCTGTATTGATGTACTGTTAGTGGTTCTGGTGCTGTATTTAGGGACAGTTGGTGGTTCTAGTGATGTATTTCTGTACTGATGCTGGTTATGGTACTGTATTCTTGCATTGTTGATGGTTCTGTTGTTGCATTTTTGGACTGTTGATGGCCAGGTGATGTATTTTTGTACTGATGGTGATTCTAGTAATGTATTCCTGTTCAGATGGTGGCTGCTTTGCTGTATATATGTTCTGTTGGTGGTTGTGATAACACATTCCTGTTCTAATGGAGTTTCTGGTGATTTATTCCTGTACTGTTGGTTGTTCTTGTGCTACATTCATGTTATCATGGCAGATTTGGAGATGTAGTTCAGTATTAATGGTGGTTCTGGTGATGCATTCATATGCTGATGGTGGATCTGGCTATTTTTTTTCCTGTACTGATGGCGGTTATGATGCTTTATTCTTGTGCTGATGGTGGCTGCGAAGCCTGTACTTATAGAGGATGTGAATCTGTATAACTGTACTGATTGTGGTTCTGATAATGTATTTCTGTACTGTTGATGATTCTAGTGATTTATTGCTGTACTGTTGTTGGTTCTAGTGCTGCATTTCTGTAATGTTGGTGGTTCTAGTGATGTCTTACTTTACTTATGGCAGTTGAGATGCTATATTTCCGTACTGTTGGTTGTTCTGTTTATACATTTCTGCTTTGCTCATACTGATGATGTATTCATATAGTTATGGTCAAAAGTGCTGGCACCCTTGAAAATTTTTCCAGAAATATTGAAATTGCACAAGTTTTGTTATGTACATGTTTACATCCTTTGAGTGTATATTGGAACAACACAAAAAAATGAAAAAAGGCAAATAGGACATAATTTTACACAAAACTCCTAAAATGGGTAGGATAAAATTTTTGCCACTTTCCATAATTGTGGGTAAACAACTTTGTTTTAAACATGTGATGCTCATTCAAATTTACTTTTAGCAAGTAACAGATGTGGGTAATATTAAAATCACTTCTGAAACCAGATAAAAAAAGAAGTTGATTCAATCTTTGCACTGTGTGTCGGTGTGTGCCACACTAAAACCGGAGAAGCCAACTGTCTGAGGACTTTAAAAACAAACTTGTCAAAAAATGTCAACATTCTGAAGGTTACAAGTTCAACTCCAGACATATTAATGTTCCCTTTTCCAAGGTGTGCAAAATAACCAAGAAATTTCAACCCGTGGCACATTAGTTAATCTTTCTGGAATTGGACAGTAGAGAAAATGTAATGAAAGGTTGCAATACAGGGTAGTCCGAATGGTGGATAAGCAGCCCTAATTAAGTTAATGTTTGCAAAGGAAGAGTGGTCCAAAATTCCAGTTGAGAGGTGTAAGAAGCTTGTTGATCGTTATTGGAAGCAATTGATTGCAGCTATTTATTCCAAATCATGTGCAGCCAAATATTAAGCTGACGGTGCCATCAATTTTGTCCGGCCCATTTTGGGGGATCTTTGTAATATTATATACAATTTGGTATTTTTCTCTGCTTTTTTGTTTGTTCCAATACAAAAGAATTAAATAAACATGTATGTGACAAAACGTGAGATTGCAATAATTTTCTGGGAGAAATACTTTATTTTCTTGAGCACTTTCAAGTGTGCTAAAACTTTTGGCCATGCCTGTATACCGACAGTACTGTGGTTCTGGTGCAGTTTTCATGCTCTGCTATTGGTTTTGATTCTGTCACATGTACAATCTGTAACTTTGCAGACAATGAGATTCATATTAATTATTTTGCCATCTGACAGGTTAAAGATTATTATATCTGTATTGATTTTACCAGCATTAACCCCTCTGTGACCTTAGACGTACTATCCCGTCGAGGTGCCCTGGGCTTATCTGACCCTGGACGGGATAGTACGTCATAGCGATCGGCAGCGCTCACGGGGGGAGCGCCACCGATCGCGGCCGGGTGTCAGCTGCTTATCGCAGCTGACATCCGGCACTATGTGCCAGGAGTGGTCACGGACCGCCCCCGGCACATTAACCCCTGGCACACCGCGATCAAACATGATCGCGATGTGCCGGCGGTGCAGGGAAGCATCGCGCAGGGAGGGGGCTCCCTGCGGGCTTCCCTGAGACCCCCGCAGCAACGCGATGTGATTGTGTTGCTGCGAGGGTCTTACCTCCCTCCCTCCCTGCTCTAGCCCCGGATCCAAGATGGCCGCGGATCCGGGTCCTGCAGGGAGGGAGGTGGCTTCACAGAGCCTGCTCAGAGCAGGCACTGAGAAGCCTGCAGCGCTGCTAGTCAGATCAGTGATCTGACAGAGTGCTGTGCAAACTGTCAGATCACTGATCTGTGATGTCCCCCCCGGGACAAAGTAAAAAAGTAAAAAAAAAATTTTCCAAATGTGTAAAAAAAAAAAAAAAATATTCCAAAATAATGAAAAAAATATATATATTATTCCCATAAATACATTTCTTCATCTAAATAAAAAAAGAAAACCAATAAAAGTGCACATATTTAGTATCGCCGCGTCCGTAACGACCCGACCTATAAAACTGTCCCACTAGTTAACCCCTTCAGTAAACACCGTAAGAAAAAAAAAAAAATCGAGGCAAAAAAACAACGCTTTATTATCATACCGCCGAACAAAAAGTGGAATAACACGCAATCAAAAAGACAGATATAAATAACCATGGTACCGCTGAAAATGTCATCTTGTCCCACAAAAAACGAGCTGCCATACAGCATTATCAGCAAAAAAATAAAAAAGTTATAGTCCTGAGAATAAAGCGATGCCAAAATAATTATTTTTTCTGTAAAACAGTTTTTATCGTATAAAAGCGCCAAAACATAAAAAAATGATATAAATGAGGTATCGCTGTAATCGTACTGACCCGAAAAATAAAACTGCTTTATCAATTTTACCAAACGCGGAACGGTATAAACGCCTCCTCCAATAGAAATTCATGAATAGCTGGTTTTTGGTCATTCTTCCTCACAAAAATCAGAATAAAAAGCGATCAAAAAATGTCACGTGCCCGAAAATGTTTTCAATAAAAACGTCAACTCGTCCCGCAAAAAACAAGACCTCACATGACTCTGTGGACCAAAATATGGAAAAATTATAGCTCTCAAAATGTGGTATTGCAAAAAATATTTTTTGCAATAAAAAGCGTCTTTCAGTGTGTGACGGCTGCCAATCATAAAAATCCGCTAAAAAACCCACTATAAAAGTAAATCAAACCCCCCTTCATCACCCCCTTAGTTAGGGAAAAATAAAAAAAATGTATTTATTTCCATTTTCCCATTAGGGCTAGGGTTAGGGCTAGGGTTAGGGCTAGGGTTAGGATTAGGGCTAGGGTTAGGGTTAGGGCTAGAGTTAGGGCTAGGGTTAGGGCTAGGGTTAGGGCAAGGGTTAGGGCTAGGGTTAGGGTTAGGGCTAGGGCTAGGGTTAGGGCTAGGGTTAGGGTTAGGGCTAGGGTTAGGGCTAGGGTTAGGGCTAGGGTTAGAGCTAGGTTTAGGGCTAGGGCTAGGGTTAGGGTTAGGGCTAGGGTTAGGGCTAGGGTTAGGGCTAGGGTTAGGGCTAGGGTTAGGGTTGGGGCTACAGTTAGGGTTCGGGTTGGGGCTAAAGTTAGGGTTAGGGTTTAGATTACATTTACGGTTGGGAATAGGGTTGGGATTAGGGTTAGGGGTGTGTCAGGGTTAGAGGTGTGGTTAGGGTTACCGTTGGAATTAGGGTTAGGGGTGTGTTTAGATTAGGGTTTCAGTTATAATTGGGGGGTTTCCACTGTTTCGGCACATCAGGGGCTCTCCAAACACGACATGGCGTCCGATCTCAATTCCAGCCAATTCTGCGTTGAAAAAGTAAAACAGTGCTCCTTCCCTTCCGAGCTCTCCCATGTGCCCAAACAGGGGTTTACCCCAACATATGGGGTATCAGCGTACTCAGGACAAATAGGACAACAACTTTTGTGGTCCAATTTCTCCTGTTACCCTTGGGAAAATACAAAACTGGGGGCTAAAAAATAATTTTTGTGGGAAAACAAAAAGACTTTTTATTTTCACGGCTCTGCGTTATAAACTGTAGTGAAACACTTGGGGGTTCAAAGTTCTCACAACAAATCTAGATAAGTTCATTGAGGGGTCTAGTTTCCAATATGGGGTCACTTGTGGGGGGTTTCTACTGTTTAGGTACATTAGGGGCTCTGCAAACGCAATGTGACGCCTGCAGACCAATCCATCTAAGTCTGCATTCCAAATGATGCTCCTTCCCTTCCGAGCCCTCCCATGCGCCCAGACGGTGGTTCCCCCCCACATATCGGGTATCAGCGTACTCAGGACAAATTGGACAACAACATTTAGGGTCCAATTTCTCCTGCTAACCTTGGAAAAATAAAAAACTGGGGGCTAAAATATAATTTTTGTGGAAAAAAAATATTTTTTATTTGCACGGCACTGCGTTATAAACTGTAGTGAAATACTTGGGAGTTCAAAGCTCTCACAACACATCAAGATGAGTTCCTTAGGGGGTCTACTTTCCAAAATGGTGTCACTTGTGGGGGGTTTCTACTGTTTAGGTACATTAGGGGCTCTGCAAACGCAATGTGACGCCTGCAGACCATTCCATCTAAGTCTGCATTCCAAATGGCGCTCCTTCCCTTCCGAGCCCTCCCATGCGCCCAAACGGTGGTTCCCCCCCACATATGGGGTATCAGCGTACTCAGGACAAATTGGACAACAACTTTTGGGGTCCAATTTCTCCTGTTACCCTAGGGAAAATACAAAACTGGGGGCTAAAAAATAATTTTTGTGGGAAAAAAATTTTGTTTTATTTTTATGGCTCTGCATTATAAACTTCTGTGAAGCCCTTGGTGGGTCAAAGCGCTCAAATCACATCTAGATAAGTTCCTTACAGGGTCTACTTTCCAAAATGGTGTCACTTGTGGGGGGTTTCAATGTTTAGGCACATCAGTGGCTCTCCAAACGCAATATGGCGTCCCATCTCAATTCCTGTCAATTTTGCTTTGAAAAGTCAAACGGCGCTCCTTCCCTTCCGAGCTCTCCCATGCGCCCAAACAGTGGTTTACTGCCACATATGGGGTATCAGCATACTCAGGACAAATTGGACAACAACTTTTGAGGTCCAATTTCTTCTCTTACCCTTGGAAAAATAAAAATTGGGGGCAAAAATATAATTTTTGTGAAAAAATATGATTTTTATTTTTACGGTTCTGCATTATAAACTTCTGTGAAGCACTTGGTGGGTCAAAGTGCTCACCACACCTCTAGATAAGTTCCTTAGGGGGTCTACTTTCCAAAATGGTGTCACTTGTGGGGGGTTTCAATGTTTAGGCACATCAGTGGCTCTCCAAACGCAACATGGCGTCCCATCTCAATTCCTGTCAATTTTGCATTGAAAAGTCAAACGGCGCTCCTTCCCTTCCGAGCTCTCCCACGCGCCCAAACAGTGGTTTACTGCCACATATGGGGTATCAGCATACTCAGGACAAATTGGACAACAACTGTTGGGGTCCATTTTCTCCTGTTACCCTTGGTAAAATAAAACAAATTGGAGCTGAAGTAAATTTTTTGTGTAAAAAAGTTAAATGTTCATTTTTATTTAAACATTCCAAAAATTCCTATTAAACACCTGAAGGGTTAATAAACTTCTTGAATGTGGTTTTGAGCACCTTGAGGGGTGCAGTTTTTAGAATGGTGTCACACTTGGGTATTTTCTATCATATAGACCCCTCAAAATGACTTCAAATGAGATGTGGTCCCTAAAAAAAAATGGTGTTGTAAAAATGAGAAATTGCTGGTCAACTTTTAACCCTTATAACTCCCTAACAAAAAAAAAATTTGGTTCCAAAATTATGCTGATGTAAAGGAGACATGTGGGAAATGTTACTTATTAAGTATTTTGTGTGACATATCTCTGTGATTTAATTGCATAAAAATTCAAAGTTTGAAAATTGCGAAATTTTCAAAATTTTTGCCAAATTTCCATTTTTTTCACAAATAAACGCAGGTACTATCAAAGAAATTTTACCACTATCATGAAGTACAATATGTCACGAGAAAAAAATGTCAGAATCACCAGGATCCGTTGAAGCGTTCCAGAGTTATAACCTCATAAAGGGACAGTGGTCAGAATTGTAAAAATTGGCCTGGTCATTGACGTCATTAAATCACGCACTGTAGCATGCTAAATACTAACAATGTTTCATTTACTCACTGTCAGGATTTGGCTCTGCTTGCCATTTCCAGTACTAGTCACATGACCACTAGCGATGAACGAATAGTGAAATATTCGGATTCGGGAATAACGAATCCAATGCAAATCAATGGGAATGCCAAATATTTTTCTGCTGGACCAAACAAACAGGTCTGGGGGCCTGAGAAAAAAGCTGAAATGGATGGGAAAGAGCTAAAATTAAATGGGAACAGCATGGAGAAGATGCCTGCATGCCTTTCTGACTTACATATGGTATATGGGAATAATGTTGTCAGACTATCGTGCCAGTTTTATGGATTTATAATTCCTGGAGAGCAGATTGGGAATGACGCAACACAGGGAAAGTGCCAGTGGTTTCACCCTCAGACACAGATTTTGTACCCAGGCATTCCGCCCACCTACTGTGGTGCTGCGTATGTGACAAGTATATGGCGTATGCTAACAGAGGTATTTTGTCAAATTTCACTTTATAAAGGAATGTGTGGGTAAGATTTCCAAACTAGCAGTTTATATATAGAGAGCATGTTTCATTGCTCATATTATTATTCTGTGTCAGGCTGAAATCTGAATAAGTGTGTGGATCATATTAATGCATTGATGTTCCACAATGTCCAAGTGCAGACCCAAAAATCAGCATCAGGCTCCCAGATCCACACTTAAAGAGACCGTGAGAAGGGCAACACAATAAATAAAAATATAATACTATAACATATAGAGTTTGAGAGTACAAATTTGACCATTGCAAAATATTCAAAGGTTTCCAAAAATTACCCAAAGGGTCTGAATTATACATGCTGAAGAGAGCGTGATGGGGACCTCACAATAAATTTTGCAGTTATTAGAATAGGTAGAGATAGGGACTACAAGTCTTACCATTGCACAATGTGCAAAGCTTTCCAAAAATTACCTAAGGGGTCTGTATCATACACGCTGAAGAGAGCGTGATGGGGACTAACAAGAAAAAGTAAAGCATGCTAGACACTTCAGATCAACAAATGTATCAAATGAATGGCAAAAAATGAACTACTGCCAGCACAAGAAGATATTTTAGCAAATATTAAAATGCCAATTATTTTATTTAAGAAAAAATATCTAAAATCAAATCATACATCTACTAAACAGGGTGTGTAAAGAACCTTATAGGGGAAAGTGTAAATAAGCTGTATATATCTACTCCACAAATAATAAAGGAAATTGATCCTCTCTGTGCCACAAGAAATATTTACAATTTAAAAGGCCTTAAATTCAAAACAATGTCGTAGTGCCTGACAGAAAAGCATCTCTGCAGGATAGCATCTAAAGGCTTAACATAACATAGTATTAAGTCACAAGCAGTGTAAACAATGACAACAGCCTAAATGCTTAAGTAATAAATCTGCTTGTGAAGCAATGTTTTCTAAAGTGCACAGAGTAAATGCATAGTATTTTAGGCATTAAACAGAATAAGCTATGGTAACGATTACATCACCTGTGTACTTAAAGTGCAATGGAGACCAAATATAGATGAGATGCAACCACACTTCCCCAACCCCTATGCCGTTTCGCATAAAGTTTCTTTCCGGGATGTGGGGTGTCTAAAGGCAGGGGGAGAGAATGCGAAGCACATTACAAATATTTCATACAGATATAACACATCAACATAATATACTACTATATATCACAAAATCATAATCCTAACCGCCTTTAGGTTATCCTTATAGAGCATTAAAGATGTCTTCTTGCAAAGATGGTTTTCACATAAATCCGATAGGTTTCTCTCAGAGACCAAAAGACCAGATAAATACTACAAACATAAAAATAAAAATATAATTCCGAACACAGTAAGTAAAAAATAATATTAATATAGGTTAAAACAATATTATTAAAAAACCCTAATTAAATCAAGAAGCTAAGCAACAAAACAAAATAAAGAACATAATGGATCTACATCTCAAGACTATAAAAAGGACCCAAAGTCCTTGGGTACCCAAATGGTACCCTTTGGCACCCCTGAGTACGCCAATACCCCATATGTGGGGGAAAGCCACTGTTTCGGTGCATGGCAGGGCTCAGAAGGGAGGGAGCACCATTTGACTTTTTGAACGCAAATTTGGCTGGAATCAATGGTGGGCGCCATGTCGCTTTTGGAAATCCCCTAATGTACCTAATGTCCCAAATTCTAACTCCAATCCTAACACAGCCCTAATCCAAACCCTTACCCCAACACAAGGTCTATCACAGTGATCAAAATTAACCAGTAGGAAAAAATCTCCTATTTTTGCAGGGTGTCCCAGCCAGCAGATCTCGGTGGAGCACTGCACATGCTCCTGCCATTTTTTTGATGGAAGAAGATGCCGAGGGCAGTGGCACAGGATCGGGGGATGCAGGAGGTGCCAGAGGTACCGGGGGAGCTCAGGGGACCCCATTTCTCTCTCCTCTGATGTGCTAGATCATATAAGAGGAGAGAAAAATAAATGGGAAATCAGACTTTTTTGTTTGGGCAACAATGGGGATTCTAAAAATCAACCCAAATCATGTTATCTGGAGTCATAGCTACCTCCGGTACCCAAGACCCCAGAGATTTTCCGAGGCTGGGGTGCTATACCCTTATTTCTCAGTGCCGTTAAAAAGCGGCGCTGAGGAATAAGTACTCTTAACTGCCGCTGTTAAAAGAAACATCAACGGTCATTGAGGGGGTTAAGGGTAAATGCAAGTACCAGTTTTTACATATAGTTTCCCATCAATTACATTTACCGTTAGTAAGAGATTCAGGAAGAAAAAAAATCTTTGCTTCCATCATCTACTGGACAATCATTGACATTTGTATTCCTGACAAGCTTGTTTCATTTCTATTGCAACAATTATGCTGTGTATAAAACATACAATTATATTGTGTATAACGTGAACATTTATATTGAGAATCTAACTAAAATGACACAGTGAAACATGGCAATATTTTCATTATTATCTATCTTGCAAGTTTCCAGCATATAGTGACAGTCTTGAAGATAACTGCAAGTACAAGTTTTTACATTTAGATTTCTGTCAATTACATTTACAATTATCTTTAGTGGGGGACTCGGGAAAATAAATCTCTTATTCTATCATGCAGTGAGTGAGTGAAATCTTTATTGTAATGCAATGTGGATTGCATATTAAACATAGTTACTAAGAAACCTTTTATACCAGATATGTCTATCACTATCATTTAGTATCTATCATCAGGAGTTTGAATAGTGACATACAGTTAGGTCCATATATATTTGGACAGAGACAACATTTTTCTAATTTTGGTTATATACATTACCACAATGAATTTAAACAAAACAATTCAGATGCAGTTGAAGTTCAGACTTTCAGCTTTCATTTGACGGTATCCACATTAAAATTGGATGAAGGGTTTAGGAGTTTCAGCTTCTTACAATGTGCCACACTGTTTTTAAAGGGACCAAAATAATTGGACAGATTCAATAATTTTAAATAAAATGTTCATTTTTAGTACTTGGTTGAAAACCCTTTGTTGGCAATGACTGCCTGAAGTCTTGAACTCATGGACATCACCAGACGCTGTGTTTCCTCCTTTTTGATGCTCTGCTAGGCTTTCACTGTGGTGGCTTTCAGTTGCTGTTTGTTTGTGGGTCTTTCTGTCTGAAGTTTAGTCTTTAACAAGTGAAATGCATGCTCAATTGGGTGGAGATCAGGTGATGGACTTGGCCATTCAAGAACATTCCACTTCTTTGCTTTAATAAATTCCTGGGTTGCTTTGGCTTTATGTTTTGGGTCACTGTCCATCAGTAGTATGAAATGACGACCAATCAGTTTGGCTGCATTTGGCTGGATCTGAGCACACAGTATGGCTCTGAATACCTCAGAATTCATTCGGCTGCTTCTGTCCTGTGTCACATCATCAACAAATACTAGTGACCCAGTGCAACTGGCAGCCATGCATGCCCAAGCCATCACACTGCCTCCGCCGTGTTGTACAGTTGATGTGGTATGCTTTGGATCATGAGCTGTACCATGCCTTCGCCATACTTTTCTCTTTCCATCATTCTGGTAAAGGTTGATCTTGGTTTCATCTGTCCAAAGAATGTTCTTTCAGAACTGTGCTGGCTTTTTTAGATGTTTTTTTTTAGCAAAGTCCAGTCTAGCCTTTTTATTCTTGATGCTTATGAGTGGCTTGCACCGTGCAGTGAACCCTCTGTATTTACTTTCATGCAGTCTTCTCTTTATTGTAGATTTGGATATTGATACGCCTACCTCCTGGAGAGTGTTGTTCACTTGGTTGGCTGTTGTGAAGGGGTTTCTCTTCACCATGGAGATTATTCTGCGATCATCCACAACTGTTGTCTTCCGTGGACGCCCAGGTTTTTTTGCATTGATGAGTTCACCAGTGCTTGCTTTCTTTCTCAGGATGTACCAAACTGTAGATTTTGCCACTGTCCTAATATTGTAGCAATTTCTCGGATGGGTTTTTTCTGTTTTCGCAGCTTAAGGATGGCTTGTTTCACCTGCATGGAGAGCTCCTTTGACCGCATGTTTACTTCACAGCAAAACCTTCTGAATGCAAGCACCATACCTCAAATCAACTCCAGGCCTTTTATCTGCTTAATTGAGAATGATATAACGAAGGGATTGCCCTCAGCAGCCTTGGAGTCAATTGTCCAATTACTTTTGGTCCCTTTAAAAATAGGGTGGCACATGTTAAGGAGCTGAAACTCCTAAACCCTTCATCCAATTTTAATGTGGATATCCTCAAATGAAAATGCCATAGATAAGTGACCAGTGTCTGATTGGTCCTCTCCACCAGCCCATTTGTCTCATGATGATACACAGAAGATAAATTGAGATCTAGGATGATCAGACTACAAAGCTCCCTCCAGAAACGAGACGTGAACTGGAGACCCTGGTCACTGACAATCTTGTCAAGCATCCCATGAAGGCGGAATACATGCTTGACAAACAATACCGCCAGAGCCGGTGCAGATTGTATACGGGGAAGAGGAACCAAGTGTACTATTTTTAAAAAATGATCAGTGATGGCCCAAATGACCTGCTTATTATGGAACTTAGGCAGGTACACTATAAAGTCCATCCCGACCATCTCTGTTGTGAATTCTGTGGTCAAGCTCCCTCTTGTGGTCATGAGTGTTACTTCGGCTGGTTCTGTCTATGAGCTTCCTCTAGTGGATGTGAGTGGGGCTGCGGCTTCTGAGTTTCCTTCCTCAGGTGACGAGGTTAAGTCGTTAGGTGCTGCTCTATTTAACTCCACCTAGTTCTTTGTTCCTGGCCTCCAGTCAATGTTCCACTATTGGTCTTGCTTTCTCCTTGATCGTTCTTATGGCCTTTCTGCCCTGCATAAGCTAAGTTTTGCTTGTGTTACTTTTGTTTGCTATATTTTCTGTCCAGCTTGCTATATTGGTTTTTCTTGCTTGCTGGAAGCTCTGAGACGCAGAGGGAGCACCTCCGTACCGTTAGTCGGTGCGGAGGGTCTTTTTGCCCCTCTGCGTGGTTGTTTGTAGGTTTTTGTGTTGACTGCAAAGCTATCTTTCCTATCCTCGGTCTATTCAGTAAGTCGGGCCTCGCTTTGCTAAATCTATTTCATCTCTGTGTTTGTATTTTCATCTTAACTCACAGTCATTATATGTGGGGGGCTGCCTTTTCCTTTGGGGAATTTCTCTGAGGCAAGGTAGGCTTATTTTTCTATCTTCAGGGCTAGTTAGTTTCTCAGGCTGTGCCGAGTTGCATAGGGAGCGTTAGGCGCAATCCACGGCTACCTCTAGTGTGGTATGATAGGATTAGGGATTGCGGTCAGCAGAGTTCCCACGTCTCAGAGCTCGTCCTATGTTAGTAACTATCAGGTCACTTTGTGTGCTCTTAACCACTAGGTCCATTGTGGTTCTGAATCACCTGTTCATAACACATCTCCCAGGGCCTATCTGCCGCAGGAAAGGGATAGAGTTAGCCCCCAGGGTCTCTGCCTGGAGGGCTAATTCCTGGCAGACGAGACACATGCTTGTACATAATCCTTGACAGCTCGTGCCATCCGAGGCCACCAATAAGACTTCTCTAGAAGTTCAGTGGTTGGTCCTTCTGATGCCAAAATGACCACCCAATTTGGAAGTGTCTGCCCACGAGAGACCCTTCGGCTGCAGATTACGTGATACATAAAATTTACCCAAAGTTACCGGCTCTAGAAACACCGGAGCCACCATTTGAAGGCTATCCGAAGGGATGAGACTACTGAGCAGGACAGGGCATTGGCACATAAATTCTTCTCCCAAAACTGGATGGAAAAATTTAACCATGAGAAGAATAAGGACCACCTGGACTGGCGAGAATTCAGCAGTTGGGCAGTTTGAATGTATAGGAGATTTTTGTGGTCCGCAAAGACTTTAAAGGGATGCCAAGCTCCCTCAATGAGATGTCTCCACTCTGAAAAAGCCAATTTCATGGCGAGCAGTTCCCTGTCCCCAATGGAATAATTCCTCTCTGCTGATGAAAAGGTCTTAGAGAATAAGAAACATGGATATCTCTGACCTTGAGCATCCTTTTGATACAGGATTGCCCCAGCTCCAACGGAAGAGACATCCACCTCCATGATAAAAGGCTTATCAACATCAGGCTGATGCAGAACTGGCGCCCTAGTGAAATGGGTCTTCATGAAGGTAAAGGCCTTGGAGACCACCACAGACTACTGCCTAGGATTAGCTACCTTCTTGGTGAGGGCTACCAACGGTTCTGCTAATTTGGAGAAGTGGTGAATGAACTGGCGGTAATAATTGATGATACTTATAAAGCGCTGTACCGCTTTAAGAGAATGAAGCTCCTGCCAGTTCAACACCGACTCCAGTTTGACAGCGTCCATAGCTAAACCCTTGTCCAAAACAATGTACCTAGGAAATGGTAGGGACTCCTGCTCAAAAATGCACTTCTCCAGTTTGGCAAAAAGAGAATTGGCATGCAAGAGCTCAAAGGCTCTACACACATCTTTATGGTGAGTGTAAACATCTGGGATATAGATGAGTATGTCATCTAGATATGTTACCACAGATGTGAATAACAATTCCCAAAACATGTCATTTACAAAGTCCTGAAAGACTGCGGAGGCATTGCAAAGACCGAATGGCATGACCAAGTACTCATAATGACCATCCTGGGTTTTAAAGTTGGTCTTCCATTCATCCCCTTCTCGTTTACGAATAAGATTATAAGGCTCACGCAAGTCCAACTTCGTAAATATCTTAGTTCCCCGCAGTCTATCAAAGAGCTCGGAGATTAATGTCAGAGTATATTTGTTCATAATAGTGGATGTGTTCACAACTCCTATAGTCAAGGCAAGGACATAATTTTCCATTCTTCTTTTGAACAAAGAAGAAACCAGTCCCCGTAGGAGGCACTGACTTCCTGATAAAACCCCTCACCAAATTCTCCCTGAAGTATTCATACATAGCTTCAATCCCCGGGAGACACAGAAGGTTGACACGCCCTCGAGGAGGCTCTGCCCCAGAATTAGGTCTATAGGGCAATCATAGGGGCGATGAGGAGGAATAGTCTCCGTGGCCATTTTGGAGAATACGTCAGCATACTGCCAGTAGTGCATTGGTAACGAGGTTAGGTCAGTTGTGACCTCAGAAGACAAGATCTGGGGCCCTAAGACATTGTCCCTCACATAAACTACTCCATCCCTGTATGCTCTCTGCTGCCCAATCGATACGGGGTGAATGGCGATGCAACCATGGTATGGCCAGGAGTTCCTCATCCATGCCCTCAGAGATTACAAGAAAAGAGATTATCTCCGGATGTTTTGGAGATATCATGAGCGTAAGAGGTATAGTCTGATGAGTAATTTGAGTAGGAAGGATGGACCCATTAACCACCCGGATGGTGACTTTCTTTGGGAGCCTCACTAAGGAAATTGCGTGCCTTTGGTGAAAGTGGAAGACAAAAAATTGCCCTCAGCCCCAGAATCCACGCAGGCCTCTATAGTGAGGGTAGTAGAACCATATGACAGGGAAACCTTAAAGGTTAACTTGGAGAACACGTCTACCGTATCTAGTGAGCCTCCTCCAATAGCAACTAGATGCAGTTGATTCCCTGACGCAGGAGACACTTATTGGCGTAAAGGCCAGCCTGCCTGGTTGTGGATGTACAAGACGGCTGATAGATTCCGCCCGAGAGACTTCCTTGGGCTCCACATGATCTCTCATCAGAGCAAGAGATTTTAAAGGATTAATAAAGTTTGGGGCTAAGCGAATCCTATGTCTACAAGGGAACTCCGCTCTAATCTTTGCTTAGCGTGTCGAAGATTGATGCAAGTGGACACAGAAATTAAGTCTTCCAGAGTCGTAGGAATCTTCCTAGTGGCCAAAGCATCCTTTGCATGGTCAGCAAGGCCCCTACAAAAAACAGGGATCAGGACCTTATGTGACCACTTCAGCTCGGAAGCTAAAGTCCAGAACTGGATGGCAAACTGACTGACCACGGCCCTGGGTTAACATCAAGAGTTGGAGCGTGGCCTCATGGGCAATCCAAGGTCCCAATAAGACCTGCTGCAGAGCACCCAGAAAATGAAAGGCACTCTGGACCACCTGATCAGTGCCGCCATAACAGCGCAGCCCACTCCAACGCCCTGTCAGTCAAAAGGGACACGAAAAATCCCACCTTGGCCAGCTTGGATGGGAATCATGAGGCCAGTAGCTTCAGCTTAATTGAGCACTGATTCATGAATCCCATGCTAAGACTTGCTCTCCTCTGAGAACTTATCAGGCAGTGAGTAATGAGAAAACGTTGAGACAGATGTTGCAGCCGAGACCATAGCGGCAGCTTTGCTGGCTGCTTGTGCTATCACTGCAGTGAGATCCACAGCTGTAGTCGTCCACTCGAGAGTAAACAACCTGCCCTCTAGCTGCCAGACCCTGGCGCTAGTGTACTGTTAGGTTTGGCGAATTGCTCTAAATAAAATAATGTGCAATCGCAACCCGAGGTCCACCGTGCAGAGATGAACCTGCTGGTAGTGTGAACAATGACGGAACAAAACTGCAAGCATTAGCTTAAACACACTGTGTTAGCGCCACACATTGTGATCGAAACACTGAGTACCAAGCTCAGTTACTTCACAGTGAAGTACTGCACTAAAAATGCTAAGTACTAAACCCTGTTAACGTCACAGGACTGTCAGGTGTCCTGGTGAGCAAGGCATTGCCCGGGACGGTGATCCCAGTTCGGCAGCTTCCCTGAGAGAGAGAGAGTACTGACAGTAGTCAGCATATGGAGCGGGAGCTCCTAGAAGGTAACCCAACGTATGGGGTGCTGTGCGGTCACCCACGGCAACTGGTCAGATAAGGACCAGCGTGTTTAGAGACCGCGACCCATGTCATGTGCGTTTTATGACTAGGGACATTGATGTACTGTTCAGCATACGAACACCCATGGTAACTGGACGAAGTGAAGGGTCCAACATGTTTAGTGTCTGTGAGATAAAGCCGAATATGAAGTGTTTCGGCTGGCTCCTACCTTCGCCAGACCTCTAGAATCTTCCGTTCAGGCGTCCGACTTCTATGAGGCCATGGAGGTCTCTCGAGCGGGACCTAAGTCTCGGACCGCTCGAGTACCAGTGGTTTGCAGAAATTGCCAACAATAAGGACATTATGCCAATAAATGTCCACAGCGGTCGGGTAAATGATCGCGTCTAGTTACCATTAGAGGAGGTTCACTAGACACAGCGGCATTTTCCTCCAAGCTGTCCTTCAAAGGGACAATCATATTAGGCTCTTACTCTCTAACAGTCAAGCTTTGTGTGGATTCTGGAGCAGAGGGGAATTTCATGTCCTCAGCTTCTGCTCTGCGCCATGCAATACCTCTGGTGATGCTCGCCAAACCGGTGACTGTTAGAGTAGTGAATGGGTCAACACTTCCATCTCAGATCACACACCAGACTGTCCCTTTCACATTATCCATGTCTCCTTCCCACCAGGAGATATTTCCCTTCTTGTCCTTCCCGAGGGAATGGACGAGATTCTGCTGGGAATACCCAGGCTCCGTTTTCACTCCCCACATATTGAGTGGACCTCTGGGAGGATATTGGGTTGGAGTGATTCATGTAAGGGCAGATGTGTGAGAGAGTGCGTTCAGATTTCTGCCACCGAGATACCCGCAGATCTTTCTTCCCTTCCCAAATGATATTGGTCCTATGCAGACATGTTCTCCAAAAAGACTGTGGAGACCCTTCCGCCTCACCGCCCCTATGACTGTCCTACTGATCTCTTGCCTGGAGCAGAACCTCCTCGGGGACGGGTCTATCTCCTCTCTCTCCTGGAGACAGAGGCTATGTCCCAATACATCCAGGAAAATTTGGCAAGAGGGTTCATTAGGAAGTCAGTGTCACCTGCAGGGGCGGGATTCTTCTTCGTGCAGAAGAAGAACGGAGAATTACATCCTTGCATAGATTACAGGGGTCTTAACGCCATCACCGTTAAGAATAAGTACCCGTTGACCCTGATTTCTGAGCTCTTTGATAGGCTACGGGGAGCAAGGGTATTTACCAAATTAGATCTGCGGGGTGCTTATAACCTGATTCGCATCCGTGAGGGGGATGAATGGAAGACGGCGTTTAATACCAGGGATGGGCACTATGAGTATCTGGTGATGCCCTTCGGACTCTGTAATGCCCCAGCCGACTTCCAAGACTTTGTCAACGACATGTTCCGGGATATGCTCTCCACCTCGGTCGTAGTCTATCTGGATGATATTCTCATCTTCTCTCCAGATATTGACTCCCACCGGAGAGATGTTGGCAGAGTCTTCGACCTCTTACGGGCAAATTCCCTCTATGCAAAGTTGGAGAAGTGTATGTTTGAGCAGGAGTCTTTACCTTTCCTGGGCTATATCATCTCCGCCCAGGGATTGGCTATGGATCCTGCCAAACTACAGGTTGTGATGAACTGGCAAGAACCCCATTCTCTTAAAGCGGTGCAGCGCTTTATGGGGTTCATTAATTACTACCGCCAGTTCATTCCCCACTTCTCAATTTTGGTAGCTCCCTTGGTAGCCCTCACCAAGAAGGGAGCAAATCCCAAATTGTGGTCTGAAGAGGTCTCCAGAGCCTTCTCTTCTATTAAGTCTAATTTTGCTAGCGCTCCCATCCTGCATTGTCTCGATGTTGATAAGCTGTTTATAATGGAGGTGGATGCCTCATCCGTTGGGGCAGGAGCAGTCCTCTTCCAAAAGGATACTCAAAGTCGGAAGAATCCTTGCTTCTTCTTCTCCAAGACCTTCACACCAGCGGAGAGGAATTATTCCATTGGGGACAGGGAGTTGGTAGCGAAGAAGTTGGCTTTCTCAGAGTGGAGACATCTCTTGGAGGGGCTTGCTTTCCCTTTCAAGTCTTCACTGACCACAAAAATTTGTTATATTTGCAAACAGCCCAGTTGCTAAATTCTCACCAGGCCAGATGGTCCTTGTTCTTCTCCCGGTTCCACTTCACCCTCCATTATCTCGCTGGGGAGAAGAACATTCATGCTGACACCCTCTCTCGCTCTGTTATGTCATCTGAGGAGGAGGAAGGGGAGCCTCGGCTTATTGTCCCTTCTGAGAGCCTGAGAACCGTAGCTCTGGTTTCGCTAGAGTCTGTGCCTCCAGGCAAGACTTTTGTACCCATTAATTTGAGACCGGAGGTTCTCTCTTGGGCTCATTCATCCAGGGTGGGTGGATACTTTGGGACAAAGAGGACATCTGAGCTGCTGGCGAGGACGTACTGGTGGCCACATATGGTCTGTGATGTCAGAGATTACATTCAGGTGTGTGTCTCCTGTGCCAAAAATAAGTCTCCTTGACAATGGCCAGCAGGGTTACTCTATCCCTTGCCGGTGGCAGACAGGCCCTGGGAAATGGTTGGGATAGACTTTGTGATGGGTTTGCCCAAATCTCGGCTGTACCATCATTTGGGTTATCACCGATCATTTTTCTAAAATGGTGCATTTGGTGCCGCTTCCACGGTTACCCTCTGCACGGGCTTTGGCAGCGTTGTTCATGAAACACATCTTCCACCTACACGGTATGCCGGACCAAATTGTCAGTGACCGGGGTCCCCAGTTTGCGTCTCGGTTCTGGAGAGAGCTTTGTCGTCTTTTCAGTATTGAGTTAAAGCTCTTTTTTGCATATCATCTTGCGATGATGGTAGAGAGGGCCAACCAAACCTTGGTCACATATCTGCAACATTTTGTCTCAGCCAGGCAGGATGACTGGGCATCCTTTCTATCATGGGCAGAGTGTGCGCTGAACAATGCTGTGGCAGACTCCACTGGATAAATCCCATTCCTCCTTAACTATCGTCAGCATCCGCGGGTACCTGTGCCTATGCCCGTGTCTTCCACCGACTCCAGGGTGGCAGACTGGGCTGTGGAGGCACGGGATATTTGGGACCGCACTCAGGATGCCATTCGGGCCTCCAAGGAGAGAATGAGGTCCTCCACCGATGCACATCGGCGCCCCGCTCCGAACTTTGCTCCTGGCGACTTGGTGTGGCTCTCTGCCCATAACATCAGGCTGCGAGTTGAGTCCACTAAGTTTGCACCTCGCTACTTGGGTCCTTTCAAGGTCCTCGAACAGGTTAATCCTGTGGTCTATCGTTTAGCCCTTCCGCCACACCTGGGTATCACCGACACCTTTCATGTGTGCCTCTTGAAACCCGTATACATGTCCCGGTTTTCCGAGTCATCTGCTGGGACATCGGGTTCATCTACGGACGATTACGAGGTGAACGCTACTTTGAGGTGCAAGGTGGTACGTGGCAAAAAATTTTATTTGGTGGACTGGAGGGGTTATGGTCCTGAAAACAGGTCCTGGGAAAATAACCAAAAAAGAACTACAACAGGATCCCTAAAATATAACTTTTAATCTTTCAAGTTTTAAAATAGTATTCCAAAATTGGAGACAAGTACCAAAAAGACCTAAATATCATAGGGAATAAAAGGATATATACCAATGATGTATCCTATTGGGCCCTAGAAATATGCTAAAATGGCCCCTACCTGACAGTGGAGGTTGGCACCCTAAGTTTCAGCGGTTGGCGCCCCCACTCCGCGGTGGCTAGCTTTCCTGTCCCTACAAGTCCCTATGAGCAAAAAAATGTGTCCCAACACACCCAATCCCCTAGTAAAAAAAAAAACAACACAAAAAAAATGCAAAAAAAAATTAAATAATAGAAATAGAGCGGGTATTTCCCACAGTAATAAGTGCTCTATTCAACTTCCCAAATGGAAGAGAAAAAGGAATAATATCCACTCTATATCCAAGGGATCACTTAGATATCAAGATCCAGGATATATAGTCTATTGGCAAAGAGATGGAGCTAACAAAAATATACTGATATGTGTTGGCTGGTGGAGCGCAGATGCGTTCCACTTGGCGCTGCATTGACCGCGCATGGCTATTACTGCCGCCCATGGTTGCTAGGCGCTGCCACATCTCACATCATTTCCGGTTGTGAGATGAATTACATGTCGACTGCTGGAGTGCAGATGCGCTCCAGGGATGCTGCTGTTATTGCGCATGGCTGTTACGCAGCATCCAGTCCTTTGGAGAACGGGGCGTTGTTCCCGGAAGCTGACACTGAGAGGCATGAGTGGCGGCATTTAAGAAGTAAGCTATAAAAGAACAGGACACATGACAAGCTTTCAGCTCTATTCCACCGTGATGGCCAGTATTCCCTGATGAACCCCTGCTATTCCCACGGGGGGAAACACGTTGGATACTATCTGGGATGTCTTTTTTCATGGGGCTTCACCGATGACTCAGTATATGAGCGACCCTCTATCTCACAGCACAGATGAGTATATGCCATCTGAATACTAATATGGTTGACAAATGATTTTTTCTTGCCCTGATTGAGCTGATTGTGATCATGTGCTGTAACACTATTCAAAGGGTGGTTGTGTGCTGTAGTTTTATTCAGCAGGCACATATGATTTGGTGGTAGAGGTGTCGCCTTTTGAAGGTCTCAGGTACTACTATGTTTGAAAGGGACCTCTGATGTTTTTGAAATAAGGGGTCTATCGGTGGCCTACTAGGAAGGGCTTACTCCGCTTTGTATCTCACTTGAGGCTTTAATGCTTTATACAAATATATAAAGAGACATGATGATAGCTACCTGTGACCTATAATGTATTTACATTCATAAAGCAAGAGTGAACGTGGAGTTTTTATGCTATTTTCCTAAAACATCATAGAACAATAGAGACAATTCCCTAGGCATTATTCCCTAGTGTTCCTCAATTGTTGGGAGCTAAATCGAGCATTTAACATTTTTGTTAGCTCCATCTCTTTGCCAAAAGACTATATATCCTGGATCTTGATATCTAAGTGATCCCTTGGATATAGAGTGGATATTATTCCTTTTTTCTCTCCCATTTGGGAAGTTGAATAGAGCACTTATTACTGTGGGAAATACCTGCTCTATTTCTATTATTTAATTTTTTTCATTTTATGTTTATTTTTTGCATTTTTTTGTGTTGTTTTTTTTTTACTAGGGGATTGGGTGTATTGGGACACATTTTTTTCTCTCATAGGGACTTGTAGGGACAGGAGGGCTAGCCACCGCGGAGTGGGAGCGCCAACCGCTGAAACTTAGGGTGCCAACCTCCACTGTCAGGTAGGGGCCATTTTAGCATATTTGTAGGGCCCAATAGGATACATCATTGGTATATATCCTTTTTTTCCCTATGATATTTAGGTCTTTTTGGTACTTGTCTCCAATTTTGGAATACTATTTTAAAACTTGAAAGATTAAAAGTTATATTTTAGGGATCCTGTTGTAGTTCTTTTTTGGTTATTTTTGTTAGATTGGGATCTTGACATATCTGCTTTTGGTTAATTGACAGGTCCTGGGAGACTGCTGAGCACATTCGGGCTCCGCAGCTCATTGCTGCCTTCGAGCGTAGCGAGGTCCAGGGGGGGCCCCAGGGTAATAGTAGGGGTCAAGTTCCCGCCTCTGCACAGAGGGAATCTCGGGCCATCTCCGCTGCAGTCTCCCATTCTTCTCCTGCCACAGTGGAGCCTGTTCAGCGGAGACGTCGGTCCCAGTGTCTCGCTCAGTCTGACTCTGTACAAAGGGTTACTGCTGCTTTTCCAGCTTCTGCCATTGAAGCCAGTGTTGGGCAGCGGTGAGCAGACGCTTTTGAGACTAAGTCCTGCTTTTCCCCTTCTGAGCATGCCCAGGGTAAGATCTCTCATTGGAGATTGAGGGTCACATGCTCAGATACTGCAGCAAGACCCATTGGTTCTCCAGGAAAGTCCTGAAGTTCCTCAGGCTCTGTGGCATCCTCTCATTGGTCCTTCTAGGAAGGTCCTGTACGTGCTGCAGCTATATAAGATTCACATGGCCGCATGGCCATGCACTAGTATCAATTTATGTATGAGCTCAGCGCCAGTGTGGTCATGTTTGTATTCAGTCAGGGACCCGGCTGAAATAAGCCCCTAGAATGCTGGCACCTCCGGCGAGGAGTTTCGTGTGTGTGTATTCAGGGACCCGGCAGAAATAAGCCCCTAGAATGCTGGCACCTCCGGCGAGGAGTTTCATATTTGCATTTGACTGCATGACCACCATCTGCTTTACTAAGTAGCTGTGTTCCCCTGTGAGCCAAACAGGGCACAGCGTTATCTTTGCTAACAGACTCTGTGAAGTAACAGAGTCTGTTTATACTGCTTTTCGTACCGCCATATCTAGCAGCAGGTGCTTTCCTGCACGGTGGATCCCGGGTTGCGAATGCACCAATTTCTTCTAATAAATATATATTCAGTGTGTTCCACCAACCCTAACAGCATCTGCATATAACTGATTACCATAGACTTGGCTAAAGAGCCTGCAGTAACCAAACATATACCACATGCCTGAGCAAGACCTACACAAGAGAAAAGAGTATATATAACACCAACACAGTAGTTCAAAATAGAACAGCTTTTATGAAACATATATTTAGGTTACATATAACATGCTTCAATAAATAAGTAACTAGAGGAATGGACAACAACTGATACTCAAAAGGAGGAACACTGCTCCATTATAGGACCTGGGGGAGCATATATATGGTCATAGGGAGGACCACTGCGCTATCCGGACTTACAATGGGTGAGCATTGACTTTAATTCTATATGTGCCTCAGGGATAGGGTGGTGCGTTATTAGCACACATGTGCTGACTATGCTATTTTGAATCTCTTTTTGCACTTAGCTCATATATCCCTTCTGCTGGGGCATTTTTGTGTATATATATATATATATATATATATATATATATATATATATATATATATATATATATATATATATATGCTCCCCCAGGTCCTATAATGGAGCAGTGTTCCTCCTTTTGAGTATCAGTCGTTGTCCATTCCTCTATCTACTTATTTATTGAAGCATGTTACATGTAACCTAAATATATGTTTAATAAAAGCTGTTTTATTTTGAACTACTGTGTTGGTGTTATATATACTCTTTTCTCTTGTGTAGATATTGCTGTTTTGGAGTATTTCACCCAGTGATATGCCGATATGAGATATACGGGGAGGGTTTTTGTATTGTTATACCCTTGGCCCTGATTAACATGAAGTGCTGGATTATTTTTGTTTCTGCTTAAGCCTGTGCAAGACGCTGGGACCGACATCTGTGCTGAGCAACAATTGCAGCTGCCATACCTGAATGGGAGACCACAGTAGAAGATAATGCTCCGGATCAATCCCGCACAATGGCTGAATCCTGACGCCTAACATACTCTAGTTTTAAAATCCTGTAGAATGCCCTGATTGTGCTCAGAATCATATTATTTAATTTACTCTGTATACCTCTACAATTCCTCTCGGAATTCTACTGTACTTCACAAATCCTGTAAAACTATATTAATGTTCTTCGAAATCAACTTTAGATTAAAAATCCTGTATGACTCTCCCATTTTTCTTCGAATGTTATTGTTACTGAAATTACTCTCTCATTTTAAAAATGCTGTAAAAATCCCCCATTATTCTCGGAATTTTGCGGTAGTTTTAAAAGCCTTTAGTACTTTCCTATTTTTCTCTTCAATAGTATTGTTGTTTAAATTGATCTGTAGAAGTCACCCATTGTGTTTGAAATACTACTTCAGTAGCACACAGTGTCTGCCACCGGCTTCCTGCTGCTACCGGCATTCATGTGTGTCAATACTTAAGAGAAAATGAATATTCAGAATATTCATTTCTCTTAAGTTTAAGCACACGTGACCGCCAGCTGCAGCGGGGAGACTCCGGCTGACACTGTGCGCTACTGAAGGGAAATGAATACTCACTGCTCTCTACGATGAACACTCCTGGTGAGTATTCCGGCAGCTGTGCTCTGCTTGTGAACAGCACATGACGTCCCTGCCATAATGCATAATGCAGCTGCTGGCTATTGAGCAGGATGCTGCAAGGGAGCAGAAGAAGGTAAGTGTAATGCGTTTTTTTCATCTTTTCTGATGGGACCATGCATACCAGGAATGGGATGGGGCCAATCATACCAGAACTGGGATGGGGCCAATCATACCAGGATAAGGATGGGGTCATGCATACCAGAACTGGGATGGAGCCAATCATACCAGGATAAAGATGGGGCCATGCACAGAAGGACAGGGATGGGGAACCTGCATACCAGTATAGGGATGAGGGCAATAATTCCTGCGATGATAAGGATGCGGGGACCATTCCTACCATTAAAGGGATGAAGGGGCCATGCATACCAGGCTAGGGATGAGGACGCATGCATTCCAGGATGGGGATGAGGGCCATGCATATCAGGATAGGGACAAGGGGACTATGCATACCAGGATAGGGATGAGGGAGCCATGCATACAAGGATAGGGATGAGGGACTATGTGTATCAGGGTGAGGATAAGGGGACCATATTTACCAGGATAGGGGATATTAAGTATAGAACTGACTACATTTTTTGCTTCATTTTTTGCTGTTTTTTGCAAACAGGATCATGGGGTGCATTAAGAGAGGTCTGGATACACATGATGAGAGCATTATACTGCCTCTGTACAAATCCCTAGTTAGACCGCACATGGAGTACTGTGTCCAGTTTTGGGCACCGGTGCTCAGGAAGGATATAATGGAACTAGAGAGAGTACAAAGGAGGGCAACAAAATTAATAAAGGGGATGGGAGAACTACAATACCCAGATAGATTAGCGAAATTAGGATTATTTATTCTAGAAAAAAGACGACTGAGGGGCGATCTAATAACCATGTATAAGTATATAAGGGGACAATACAAATATCTCGCTGAGGATCTGTTTATACCAAGGAAGGTGACGGGCACAAGGGGGCATTCTTTGCGTCTGGAGGATAGAAGGTTTTTCAACCAACATAGAAGAGGATTCTTTACTGTTAGGGCGGTGAGAATCTGGAATTGCTTGCCTGAGGAGGTGGTGATGGCAAACTCAGTCGAGGGGTTCAAGAGAGGCCTGGATGTCTTCCTGGAGCAGAACAATATTGTATCATACAATTATTAGGTTATGTAGAAGGACGTAGATCTGGGGATTTATTATGATGGAATATAGGCTGAACTGGATGGACAAATGTCTTTTTTTGGCCTTACTAACTATGTTACTATGTTACTAGTGTTTTTTTTTACTAATTTCCTATTCTAAAACCTAGGTGCATCTTATGGTCCGCTGCGTCTTAAAGTCCAAAAATAAAATGGTACTTGGAATGGTACTGTTAATTAAATTACTTTGTAGAACTCTACCATTGTACCTTGAACTCTATTGTAGATTAAAAATACTGTTGAACTGAAACATTGTTCTTAGGATGTTATTGTTACTTAATTTACTCTGCAGAAGTCTCTATTTGTTCTCAAGATTCTACTGTTATTGTTACCTAAATTACTTTGTAGAATTCTACCATTTTTCTTGGAATTTTACTCTATTGTAGAAATCCTTTAGAACTATCCCATTATTTTTGAAATTTTACTGTAGTTTAAAAATCCTGTTGAAATGTCCCTTTACTCTTGGAATTTATTGTTATTTAAGTTACTTTGTAGAATTATCCCATTGTTCTCGGAATTTTACTGTACTTTAAAAATCCTGTATAACTCTCCCACTGTTTTCAGAATTCTAGTGTAGTTTAAAAATTCTGTAGAACACTGTCATTGTTCTCAGAATTGAAATGTAGCTGAAAAATCCTGTAGATCTCTTCCACTGTTCTTGGAATTTTATTGTTTTTTAAATTACTTTGTAAAATTATCCCATTGTGATCGGAATTTTACTCTAGTTTAAAAATTCTGTAGAACTATCCCATTATTCTTGAAATTTTAACTTAGTTTAAAAATCCTGTTTAACTCTCCTTTGTTCTCGGATTGTTATTGCTATTTAAATTACTTTGTAAAGTTCTCCCATTATTCTCAGAATGTTACACAAAATCCTGTAGAATGCTTTTATTCTTCTCAGAATTGAACTGTAGCTTAAAAATCCTGTAGATTTCCTCCATTGTTCTCAGAATGTTATTGTTATTTAAATTAATCTGTAGAACTCTCCTATAGTTCTTAGTTTTCTCCCATTAATTTTAGAATCTTATTGTAGACTACTGAAGGAGATAGCAGAAGAAATTTTTGAACCACTCTCCATAATCTTTGAAAATTGTTGGAGAACAGTCCCAGAAGACTGGAGAAGAGCAAATGTTGTTCCTATCTTCAAAAAGGGGAAGAAGGTGGGCTCAGGGAACTGTAGGGCGGTGAGTCTGACTTCCATACCAGGAAAGAGCTTTGAACACATTATTAAACAACATGTGTGTAAGTACCCGGATAAGAATTAAGTGATTAACTAGAGTCAGCAAGGGTTTGTAAATAATAAGTCATGTCAGACTGACTAAATTTCCTTCTATGACAGTATCACTGACTGGGTGGATCAGGGAAATGCTGTAGATATAGTATATCTTGACTTCAGCAAAGGTTTTGACAAAGTATCTAACACCATCCTTATTGAAAAAATAACTAAGTATGGAATGGACAAGGCAACTGTTAGGTGGATTCATAGCTGGCTTAGTGAACGGACCCAAAGAGCGGTCGTAAATGGCTGCACATCCAGTTGGAAGTATTTCTCAAGTGGGGTACCACAGGGCTCTGTCCTGGGCCCTGTCTTGTTCAACATATTAATCAATGATTTAGATGAAGGAATTGAGGGTGCATTGATTAAATTTGCTGATGACACAAAGCTAGGAGGGATAGCTAATACAAGAGAAGAGAGAGAAGATTCAAATAGATATAAAAAAACTGGAGCAGTGGGCAGCAACTAACAGAATGGTTTTTAACAAGGAAAAATGCAAAGTACTACATCTGGGCAATAAAAAGCATATACAGAATGGGAGGAATAGGGCTAAGCAACAGCACATGTAAAAAAGACTTGGGTATACTAATATATCATATACTGAACATGAGTCAACAGTGTGAGGCAGCAGCAAAAAAGGCAAATGCAATTCTGGGATCTATTAACAGAAGCATACAGTCCAGATCACGAGAAGTCATTATTGCCCCTCTACACCTCTTTGGTCAGACCTCATCTCGAATTCTGTGTCCAGTTTTGAGCACCACATTTTAAAAAAAGACATCAACAAACTGGGGCAAGTTCAGAGAAAAGTGACCAGGATGGTGACGGGTCTGCAAGCCATGTCCTACGAGGAACGGTTACAGGATCAGGGAATGTTTAGCTTGCAAAAAAAGAAGACTGAGAGGAGACTTAATAGATGTCTACCAATATCTCAAGGGCTGTCACATTGTAGAAGGATCATCTTTATTCTCATTTGCACAAAGAAAGACTCGAAGCAATGGGATGAAACTGAATGGCAGGAGACAGAGATTACATATCAGAAAAAACTTTTTGACAGTTAGGGTGATCAATGAGTGGAACAGGCTGCAACGAGAGGTGGTGAGTTCTCCTTTAATGGAAGTTTTCAGAGGCTGGACAGACATCTGTCTGGGATGATTTAGTGAATCCTGCTTTGAACAGGGGGTTGGACCAGATGACCCAGGAGGTCCCTTCCAACTTTATTCTATGATTCTATTATTCTAAATTACAATATAGAACTCTCTTTTTGTTCTCTGAATTCTATTGTAGTTTAAAAATCCTGTAGAACTCTCCCATGTTTCTCAGAATGCTATTGTTATTTAACCCCTTTCTGACATCGGACGTACTATCCCGTCGAGGTGGGGTGGGCCCCCATGACCACGGACGGGATAGTACGTCCAGCGCGATCGGCGGCGCACACGGGGGGAGCGCGGCCGATCGCGGCCGGGTGTCAGCTGCCTATCGCAGCTGACATCCGGCACTATGTGCCAGGAGCGGTCACGGACCGCCCCGGCACATTAACCCCTGGAACACCGCGATCAAACATGATCGCGATGTGCCGGAGGTGCAGGGAAGCATCGCGCAGGGAGGGGGCTCCCTGCGGGATTCCCTGAGCCCCCCGCAGCAACGCGATGTGATCGCCCTGCTTGTTCCAGGCCCAGATCCAAGATGGCCACGGATCCGGGTCCTGCAAGGAGGGAGGTGGCTTCACAGAGCCTGCTCAGAGCAGGCACTGTGAAGCAGCCTGCACTGCTCTCAGATCGGTGATCTGACAGAGTGCTGTGCACACTGTCAGATCACTGATCTGTGATGTCCTCCCTGGGACAATGTAAAAAAGTTAAAAAAAAAATTTCAAAATGTGTAAAAAAAAATTAAAAAAAATATTCCTAAATAATGAAAAAAAAAAAAAAATTATTCCCCTAAATACATTTCTTTATCTAAATAAAAAAAAAAACAATAAAAGTACATATATTTAGTATCGCCGCGTCTGTAACGGCCCGACCTATAAAACTGGCCCACTAGTTAACCCCTTCATTAAACACCGTAAGAAAAAAAAAAAAAAACGAGGCAAAAAACAACGCTTTATTATCATACCGCCGAAGAAAAAGTGGAATAACACGCGATCAAAAAGACAGATATAAATAACCATGATACCTCTGAAAGCGCCATCTTGTCCCGCAAAAAACGAGCCGCCATACAGCATCATCAGCAAAAAAAAAAAAAAGTTATAGTCCTGAGAATAAAGCGATGCAAAAATAATTATTTTTTCTATAAAATAGTTTTTATCGTATAAAAGCGCCAAAACATAAAAAAATGATATAAATGAGATGTCGCTGTAATCGTACTGACCCGAAGAATAAAACTGATTTATCAATTTTACCAAACGCCGAACGGTATAAACGCCTCCCCCAAAAGAAATTCATGAATAGCTGGTTTTTGGTCATTCTGCCTCACAAAACTCGGAATAAAAAGCGATCAAAAAATGTAACGTGCCCGAAAATGTTACCATTAAAAACGTCAACTCGGCCCGCAAAAAACAAGACCTCACATGACTCTGTGAACCAAAAGATGGAAAAATTATAGCTCTCAAAATGTGGTAACGCAAAAAATATTTTTTGCAATAAAAAGCGTCTTTCAGTGTGTGACGGCTGCCAATCAGAAAAATCCGCTAAAAAACCCGCTATAAAAGTAAATCAAACCCCCCTTCATCACCCCCTTAGTTAGGGAAAAATTAAAAAATGTATTTATTTCCATTTTTCCATTAGGGCTAGGGTTAGGGCTAGGGTAAGGGCTAGGGTTAGGGCTAGGGTTAGGGTTAGGGCTAGGGTTAGGGCTAGGGTTAGGGTTAGGGCTAGGGTTAGGGTTAGGGCTAGGGTTAGGGTTAGGGCTAGGGCTAGGGCTAGGGTTAGGGCTAGGGTTAGGGCTAGGGTTAGGGTTAGGGTTAGGGCTAGGGTTAAGGCTACAGTTAGGGTTGGGGCTAAAGTTACGGTTATGGTTTAGATTACATTTACAGTTGGGAATAGGGTTGGGATAAGGGTTAGGGGTGTGTCAGGGTTAGAGGTGTGGTTAGGGTTACTGTTGGGATTAGGTTTAGGGGTGTGTTTGGATTTGGGTTTCAGTTATAATTGGGGGGTTTCCACTGTTTAGGCACATCAGGGGCTCTCCAAACGCGACATGGCATCCGATCTCAATTCCAGCCAATTCTGCGTTGAAAAAGTAAAACAGTGCTTCTTCCCTTCCGAGCTATCCTGTGTGCCCAAACAGGGGTTTACCCCAACATATGGGGTATCAGTGTACTCAGGACAAATAGGACAACAACTTTTGGGGTCCAATTTCTCCTGTTACCCTTGGGAAAATACAAAACTGGGGGCTAAAAAATATATTTTGTGGGAAAAAAAAAGATTTTTTTATTTTCACGGCTCTGCGTTATAAACTGTAGCGAAACACTTGGGAGTTCAAAGTTCTCACAACACATCTAGATAAGTTCCATGGGGGGTCTAGTTTCCAATATGGGGTCACTTGTGGGGGATTTCTACTGTTTAGGTACATTAGGGGTTCTGCAAACGCAATGTGACGCCTGCAGACTATTCCATCTAAGTCTGCATTCCAAATGGCACTCCTTCCCTTCCGAGCCCTCCCATGCGCCCAAACGGTGGTTCCCCCCAACATATGGTGTATCATCGCACTCAGGACAAATTGGGCAACAAACTTTGGGGTCCATTTTCTCCTGTTACCCTCGGGAAAATACAAAACTGGGGGCTAAAAAAATAATTTTTGTGGGAAAAAATTTTTGTTTTATTTTTACGGCTCTGCATTATAAACTTCTGTGAAGCACTTGGTGGGTCAAAGTGCTCACCACTAGTGTTGAGCATTCCGATACCGCAAGTATCGGGTATCGGCCGATACTTGCGGTATCGGAATTCCGATACCGAGATCCGATACTTTTGTGGTATCGGGTATCGGTATCGGATACATAGAGATGTGTAAAATAAAGAATTAAAATAAAAAATATTGATATATTTACCTCTCCGGCGGCCCCTGGACTCAGCGCGGGTAACCGGCAGGCTTCGTTGTTCAAAATCAGCGCTTTTAGGACCTGAGAATCACGTCCCGGCTTCTGATTGGTCGCGGGCCGCCCATGTGACCGCCACGCGACCAATCACAAGCCGCGACGTCACCGCAAGCTATTAACGCGCTCATTTTTAAAAATGAGCGCGTTAATGGCTTTCAAAGACGTAGCGGCTTGTGATTGGTCGCGGCCACGCAACCAATCACAAGCCGCGACGTCACCGCAAGCTATTAACGCGCTCATTTTTAAAAATGAGCGCGTTAATGGCTTTCAAAGACCTAGCGGCTTGTGATTGGTCGCGGCCACGCGACCAATCACAAGCCGCGACGTCACCGCAAGCTATTAACGCGCTCATTTTTAAAAATGAGCGTGTTAATGGCTTTCATAGACGTAGCGGCTTGTGATTGGTCGCGGCCACGCGACCAATCACAAGCCGCGACGTCACCGCAAGCTATTAACGCGCTCATTTTTAAAAATGAGCGCGTTAATGGCTTTCAAAGACGTAGCGGCTTGTGATTGGTCGCGGCCACGCGACCAATCACAAGCCGCGACATCACCGCACGCTATTAACGCGCTCATTTTTAAAAATGAGCGCGTTAATGGCTTTCAAAGAAGTAGCGGCTTGTGATTGGTCGCGGCCACGCGACCAATCACAAGCCGCTACGTCTTTGAAAGTCATTAATGCGCTCATTTTTAAAAATGAGCGCGTTAATAGCTTGCGGTGACGTCGCGGATTGTGATTGGTCGCGTGGCCGCGATCAATCACAAGCCGCTACGTCTTTGAAAGTCATTACCGCGCTCATTTTTAAAAATGAGCGCGTTAATAGCTTGCGGTGACGTCGCGGCTTGTGATTGGTCGCGTGGCGGTCACATGGGCGGCCCGCGACCAATCAGAAGCCGGGATGTGATTCTCAGGTCCTAAAAGCGCTGATTTTGAACAACGAAGCCTGCCGGTTACCCGCGCTGAGTTCAGGGGCCGCCGGAGAGGTAAATATATCAATATTTTTTATTTTAATTCTTTATTTTACACATCCCTATGGATCCCAGGGCCTGAAGGAGAGTTTCCTCTCCTTCAGACCCTGGGAACCATGAAAATACCTTCCGATACTTGATGTCCCATTGACTTGTATTGGTATCGGATATCGGTATCGGCGATATCCGATATTTTTCGGGTATCGGCCGATACTATCCGATACCGATACTTTCAAGTATCGGACGGTATCGCTCAACACTACTCACCACACCTCTAGATAAGTTCCTTCGGGGGTCTACTTTCCAAAATGGTGTCCCTTGTGGGGGGTTTCAATGTTTAGGCACATCAGTGGCTCTCCAAACGCAACATGGCGTCCCATCTCAATTCCTGTCAATTTTGCATTGAAAAGTCAAACGGTGCTCCTTCCCTTCCGAGCTCTCCCATCCACCCAAACAGTGGTTTACCCGCACATATGGGGTATCAGCGTACTCAGGACAAATTGTACAACAACTTTTGGGGTCCAATTTCTTCTCTTACCCTTGGGAAAATAAAAAATTGGGGGCGAAAAGATAATTTTTGTGAAAAAATGTGATTTTTTATTTTTATGGTTCTACATTATAAACTTCTGTGAAGCACTTGGTGGGTCAAAGTGCTCACCACACCTCTAGATAAGTTCCTTTATGGGGTCTACTTTCAAAAATGGTGTCACTTGTGGGGGGTTTCAATGTTTAGGCACATCAGGGGCTCTCCAAATGAAACATGGCGTCCCATCTCAATTCCAGTCAATTTTGCATTGAAAAGTCAAATGGCACTCCTTCGCTTCCGAGCTCTGCCATGCGCCCAAACAGTGGTTTACCCCCACATGTGGGGTATTGTCGTACTCACGACAAATTGTACAACAATGTTTGTGGTCCATTTTCTCCTGTTACCCTTGGTAAAATAAAACAAATTGGAGCTGAATTAAATTTTTGTGAAAAAAAGTTAAAATGTTCATTTTTATTTAAACATTCAAAAAATTCCTGTGAAGCACCAGAAGGGTTAATAAACTTCTTGAATATGGTTTTGAGCACCTTGAGGAGTGTAGTTTTTAGAATGGTGTCACACTTGGGTATTTTCTATCATATAGACCCCTCAAAATGACTTCAAATGAGATGTGGTCCCTAAAAAAAATGGTGTTGTAGAAATGAGAAATTGCTGGTCAACTTTTAACCCTTATAACTCCCTAAAAAAAAAATGTTGGTTCCAAAATTGTGCTGATGTAAAGTAGACATGTGGGAAATGTTACTTATTAAGTATTTTGTGTGACATATCTCTGTGATTTAATTGCATAAAAATTCAAAGTTGGAAAATTGCGAAATTTTCATAATTTTCGCCAAATTTCTGTTTTTTTCACAAATAAACGCAGGTGCTATCAAAGAATTTTTACCATTGTCATGAATTACAATATGTCTCGAGAAAACAATGTCAGAATCACTGGGATCCGTTGAAGCGTTCCAGAGTTATAACCTCACAAAGGGACAGTGGTCAGAATTGTAAAAATTGGCCCGGTCATTAACGTGCAAACCACCCTTGGGGGTAAAGGGGTTAAATTACTTTGGAGAATGTTTCCATTGTTTTTGGATTTTTACTCTAGTTTAAAATTCTAAAGCCCCCGTCACACACAGCGAGATCGCTAGCGAGATCGCTGCTGAGTCACAAGTTTTGTGACGCAACAGCGATCTCAGTAGCGATCTCGCCATGTGTGACATGTAGCAGCGATCAGGCCCCTGCTGTGAGATCGCTGGTCGTGTCAGAATGGCCTGGGCCATTTTTTGATCGTTGAGGTCCCGCTGGGTAGCACACATCGCTGTGTTTGACACCTTACCAACGACCTCGCTGACAGGACGTCCCATTGAATCATCATGAAATAGCATCGTTCTACAGGTTGCTACAGGTCGCTACAGTTCACCACATCGCTGCTGCGTCGTTGGGGAGATCGCACTGTGTGATATCTCACCAGCGACCACATAGCGACGCTTGAGCGATCCCTGACAGGTCGTATCATTGTCGGAATCGCTCAAGCGTCGCTATGTGTGACGGGACGTTAACAGAACTCTCTTTTTTTCTCGAAATGTTATTGTTATTTAAATTACTATGTAGAACACTCCCATTGTTCTTGGAATTCTACAGTAGTTTAAAAATCCTGTAAAAGTCCTATTTTTCGGGAATTCTATATAGTACTTTGAAAATCCTGTAGAACTCTCCTATTTTTCTCGGAATGTTATTGTTATTAAAATTACTTTTTAAAATTCCCCCATTGTTCTCAAAATTCTACTGTAGTTTAAAAATACTGTAGAACTCTGCCAATGTTCTCGTAATTGCAGTTTAAAAATTCTTTAAAACACTCCCATTGTTCTTGAAACTGAGCTGTAGCTTAAAAATTATGCAGATCTCTCCCATTGTTCTCAGATTTCTACTGTAATAATTTTTCGAGACCTGTAGCATCTCTATTTTTCGTGACCTGCAGCTAGGTGAGGGTTTACTTTTTGAGTGGCGAGCAGACATTTTTATTGATACCATTTTGGTGTAGATATGATCTTTTGGGCGCCTGCTATTGCCTTTTATTGCAATGAAGCGAAGACCAAAAAAATTTAATTCTGACGTCTATTTTTTTCTCGTTCTGCTGTTTAGCGATTGGGGTTATTTCTTTTTTTATATTGATAGATCGAGCTATTCTGAATGTGGCGATACCAAATATGTGTACATTTGATTTTTTTATTGTTTTATTTTGAATGGGGGTGATTTGATGTTTTATATTTTTGCATTTTTTTAAAATATTTTTAATACTTTTTTTTACTTTTTGCATGCTTCAATAGTCTCCATGAGAGACTAGAAGCTGCAATTCTCTGGTCACTAGTGTTGAGCATTCCGATACCGCAAGTATCGGGTATCGGCCGATAATTGCGGTATCGGAATTCCGATACCGAGATCCGATACTTTTGTGGTATCGGGTATCGGTATCGGATCCATAGTGAGGTGTAAAATAAAGAATTAAAATAAAAAATATTGATATATTCACCTCTCCGGCGGCCCCTGGACATCACCGCGGGTAACCGGCAGGCTTCTTTGTTTAAAATGAGCGCGTTTAGGACCTGAGGAATAACGTCGCGGCTTCTGATTGGTCGCGTGCCGCCCATGTGACCGCCACGCGACCAATCAGAAGCCGCGACGTCATTCCTCAGGTCCTAAATTCCTAGAATGAGCGCGTTTAGGACCTGAGGAATGATGTCGCGGCTTCTGATTGGTCGCGTGCCGCCCATGTGACCACCACGCGACCAATCAGAAGCCGCGACGTCATTCTCAGGCACTAAACTCCTCATTCTAGGAATTTAGGACCTGAGGAATGACGTCGCGGCTTCTGATTGGTCGCGTGGCGGTCACATGGGCGGCACGCGACCAATCAGAAGCCACGACGTCATTCCTCAGGTCCTAAACGAGCTCATTTTAAACAAAGAAGCCTGCCAGTTACCCGCGGTGATGTCCAGGGGCCGCCGGAGAGGTGAATATATCAATATTTTTTATTTTAATTCTTTATTTTACACATTAATATGGATCCCAGGGCCTGAAGGAGAGTTTCCTCTCCTTCAGACCCTGGGAACCATCAGGATACCTTCCGATACTTGGTGTCCCATTGACTTGTATTGGTATCGGATATCGGTATCGGCGATATCCGATACTTTTCGGGTATCGGCCGATACTATCCGATACCGATACTTTCAAGTATCGGACTGTATCGCTCAACACTACTGGTCACCTCTGCTACACACAGGCGATGATCAGATCATCTGTGTGTAGCAGAAATGTCACTTGCTATGTGCGCCGACCACCGGACGGAGCTCACAGCAATCTGGTTATGACAATCATGGAGGTCTGCAGGAGACCTCTGTTTATCATGTGAACCCATCAGTGACTCGCGATCACGTGACTGATCACCGATGGGCTGGATTTCCAGCTTGCTTCCAGTAAGCACAAGTTAAATGCCACTGTCAGAGATTGAAAGAAGCATTTAGCAGGTTAACAGCCTAAGAATAAACCTATACTAGAATCTTCATGCAAGTCTCTGCAATAAAGGTGAAGCTAACTGATGAAGTTTCTGGTGCAATACAGACATCCATTAAAATGTTGCCTCAAGAGCTCCACACTTGCAGAATAGTTATGAATTCAGAATTGTGATTGCATCAAACTGTATCAAGCGGTCAGCATGCAGTCCAGCAATTGGCACATTGCTGCAATCAGAGTTTCAGCCTCTAGATCATGCTGCTCTCTGATGTTATTTTGGTGGTAGCTAAACAACCTGTTTATTTTCAGACTTTTGCAAATTTCATGGAGGCTCCTATGCGGCAGTAATATATACTGTATATTACTATGACATAAAATATGCACATTTTTAATAAATGTATGGTATTTTAATTGCACACCATGAGATAGTCAACAGAAGAAATTTAGAAGAATGACTGGAATTACATTTTAAGTTTTGACACATTATATATCAAAACCCCATTACAAATTTCTGTCTTTAGATGTAATGTTTTCTTCTAATGTTCAGCAAAGCAATAGGGAAGAAATGATTAGAGTATTATATGAAAATAAAGTCTTAAATTACTTTATTATGGGGTAAAATACAACACAAAATAACAAAATCCCTAACATTCACAACATTTTCCATACAGTTAACTTATTTTTTTCTGAAATGAAGTCATTCTCAGCATGGAGGATCTTTCAAATCCTCACTGCATTCATGCAGGCTGCTCATATAGAAGTGAAATGAAAAATTCTAACACAATTAAACTCTCATTGGCTGTGTTACCATGTGTTTCCTTGAATAATATCGTTAACACATTGTCATTATTTTTTGTGGGGGGTAGAGACAAGTTTACCACACAAATAAGTAGTTTATTGTTTGTGACTTAAACATTATGTGCACATAATTCTCTCTTCTAGGATGATTAAATGCTCTTAGTAAATATAGAGTTGTTTGGGGGTCTAGGGAGAAAATGTGTTTTTGAAAGGCTATAATAGATGAATGTGGATAAAATCCGCGCTGCTGCAACAAATGATGGATCCAGATATAGTTATAAGATGTTCGGGTGGTTTATTCAACGCATTTCGAAGCTCATGGCTTCTTCTTCAGGAAGTTTCCACAGAAAGATATTTTTGAAAGGCTAGCAATGGGTTATAATACTTCCAAATTCCTCACCTGACTATGCTTTCAGCTTCAAACTTTAACATTGCTTTCAACCAACACAAATGCATTCACTGGGAAATGTCATTGCAACATTTAACAATCCTAAATGGCCATGTTTTGTGTGACACATAAGGAGACACATCTTGTGTTAAGGCTAGCGGAATGCACCAAATACAAAGACAGATAGAGTAAGGTGCGTTCGCAGCCCGGGGTCCACCGTGCAGAGATGGAACCTGCTGCCATGTAATGACGGACTATATGGCGGTACTCATAAGTATACACACGTGGGTTAAACTTCACCCAGCGTGAAGGAAGCGATCCTGTTGCGTCACAGGATCGCGGTACCGCACATAGAGCGCGAGCAAGTAGTCAGCGAACTCAACCCCAACTAGGATTGAAGTCCGATTAGACCCTTGCTGGCACAACACCGCAACTGGGTGTGTAAGAAAGCTGAATAACAATATTAGGGCACAAGAGTGCATGCGGTGCCGCACTGACGAACGCCACTAACCACCCAGGCTTGGGTAAGGAAAGCACAGAGGAAGTGCACGGCGCCGTACTGGCGGTCACAGCAACTGGACGCTGTAATGTGTGATTCGTGCTGTAGGATAAGTCGGGCGCTAGATAGCAACCATACACCTTCCACGAACAGACATTCAATAGGGAAGGGGTATCCAAGGACGACTTGCACTCACAACAAACACACATATGCAAATGTACACTAGCGCATGGCCGTGCGGTCATACGCAGTGTATATAGTTGCAGCACAGGAAGTGGCCACAGAAACTTTGCCCTTCCAAGACCTGCCAAGAGGACCAATGGAATGTGCTGCAGGGCCTGAGCACATGACCCTCGATCTCCAACGGGAGATCTTGCCCTGGGCATGCTCAGTGTGTGCAGACAAGGACTTAGTCCCAGAGAAGTCCGCTCGCTGCTGACCAGCACTGGCTTTAATGGCAGAAGCTGAAGAAGCAGCAGTAACTCTCTGTACAGAGTGAGACTGAGCAAGACGCTGGGACCGACGTCCCTGCTGAGCAGACTCCACTGCGGCTGGATAAAAATGGGAGACCGCAGCGGAGATAGCTCGAGATTCCCCCTGTGCAGAAGCGGGAACTCGAGACCTAACATTACCCCCCCTCCTAGGGCCCCCCTCTTTGGGCCTCGCTACGCTCGAAGGCAGCAATGAGCTGTGGGGCCCGAATGTTTTCAGCAGGCTCCCATGACCTGTCCTCTGGGCCATAACCCTTCCAATCCACCAGATAGAACTTTTTGCCGCGTACCACCTTGCACCCCAAAATAGCGTTCACCTCGTAATCGTCCGTAGACGAACCCGATGTCCCGGCAGATGACTCGGAAAACCGGGACATGTATACGGGTTTCAAGAGGGACACATGAAAGGTGTCGGTGATACCCAAGCGTGGAGGAAGACCCAAACGGTAGACCACAGGATTAACCTGTTTGAGAACCTTGAAGGGACCCAATTAGCGAGGAGCAAACTTAGTGGACTCAACTCGCAGCCTGATGTTACGGGCGGAGAGCCACACCAAGTCGCCAGGAGCAAAGGTCGGAGCGGGGCGCCGATGAATCGGCGGAGGACCTCATTCTCTCCTTGGAGGCCCGAATGGCATCCTGCGTGCGGTCCCAAATGTCCCGTGCCTCCACAGCCCAGTCTGCCACCCTGGAGTCAGCAGAAGACACAGGCATGGGCACAGGAACACGCGGATGCTGGCCGTAATTTAGGAGGAATGGAGTCTGACCAGTGGAGTCGGCTACGGCATTGTTAAGTGCAAACTCTGCCCATGGTAGCAAGGATGCCCAGTCATCCTGCCTGGCAGAAACAAAATGTCGTTAATATGTGACCAAGGTCTGGTTGGCCCTCTCTACCAACCCATTCGTCTCGGGATGATATGCCGAAGAGAGATTCAACTCAATACTGAGTAGACGACAAAGCTCTATCCAGAATCGAGACGCAAACTGGGGACCCCGGTCACTAACAATTTTGTCTGACATACCGTGTAGACGAAAGATATGCTTGACGAACAAGACAGCCAACGCCCGTGCAGAAGGTAGCCGTGGAAGAGGCACCAAGTGCACCATTTTGGAAAAATGGTCGGTGATCACCCAGATAATGGTGCAGTTACGAGACTTGGGTAAGCCCACCACAAAGTCCATCCCGACCATCTCCCAGGGCCTGTCCGCCACCGGCAGAGGATAAAGCAAACCAGCTGGCCGTTGCCGAGGAGTCTTGTTCTTGGCACAAGAGACACACGCCCGAACATACTCTGCGACATCACGAGCCATATGCGGCCACCAGTATGTCCTCGCCAGTAACTCAGATGTCATTTTGGTACCAAAATGTCCACCCACCCTGGACGAGTGTGCCCAAAAGAGAACCTCCGGTCGCAAACTGGATGGTACAAAAGTCTTACCCGGAGGCACAGACTCTAGCAAAACCGGGGCTACATTTCTCAAGCTCTCGGTGGGGACAATAAGCCCAGGCTCCTCCTCCTCCTCCGCAGATGACACAATGGAGCGAGAGAGAGCGTCGGCCCGAATGTTCTTCTCCCCAGAGAGAAAATGGAGGGTGAAATGAAACCGGGAGAAGAATAAGGACCATCTGGCCTGGCGAGAATTCAACCTCTGGGCTGTCTGCAGGTACACCAAATTTTTATGGTCTGTGAAGACTTGGAAGGGAAAACGTGCTCCCTCCAAGAGATGTCTCCACTCCGAGAAAGCCAACTTCATGGCTAGCAACTAACTGTCCCCGATGGAATAATTCCTCTCTGCTGGTGAGAAGGTCTTGGAGAAAAAGAAGCAAGGATGCTTCCGACCTTGAGCATCCTTTTGGAAGAGGACTGCTCCAGCACCAACAGAAGAGGCATCCACCTCCATGATAAATGGCTTATCAACATCGGGGCGATGTAGGATGGGAGCGCTAGCGAAGTGTGACTTTATAGAGTTAAAGGCCTTGGAGACCTCCTCAGACCACAATTTGGGATTCGCCCCCTTCTTGGTGAGGGCAACCAAGGGAGCTACCAAAGTTGAGAAGTGCAGAATGAACTGGCGATAATAATTAATGAACCCCATAAAGCGCTGCACCGCTTTAAGAGAATGAGGTTCCTGCCAGTCCATCACAGCCTGTAGTTTGGCAGGATTCATAGCCAATCCCTGGGCAGAGATGATGTAGCCTAGGAAAGGTGAGGACTCCTGCTCAAACATACACTTCTCCAACTTGGCATAGAGGGAGTTTGCCCGTAGGAGGTCGAAGACTTTGCAAACATCTCTCCGGTGGGAGTCAATATCTGGAGAGTAGATGAGAATATCATCCAGATAGACTACGACCGAGGTGGAAAGCATATCCCGGAAGATATCGTTCACAAAGTCTTGGAAAACGGCTGGGACATTACAGAGCCCGAAGGGCATCACCAGATATTCATAGTGCCCATCCTTGGTGTTAAAAGCCGTCTTCCATTTGTCCCCCTCACGGATGCGAATCAGGTTGTAAGCACCTTGCAGATCTAGTTTAGCAAATACCCTTGCTCCCCAAAGCCTATCGAAGAGCTCAGATATCAAGGGCAAAGGATATTTATTTTTAACGGTGATGGCATTAAGACCCCTGTAGTCTATGCATGGACGCAAATCCCCATTCTTCTTCTGCACGAAGAAGAACCCTGCCCCAGCAGGTGACACTGACTTCCTAATGAATCCTCTTGCCAGATTTTCCTGGATGTACTGTGACATTGCCTCCATCTCCGGGAGAGATAACGGATAGACTCAACCCCGGGGAGGCTCAGCACCAGGCAAGAGATCAATAGGACAGTCATAGGGGCGATGGGGCGGAAGGATCTCCGCCGCCTTTTTGGAGAACACGTCTGCATAAGACCAATACTGCTTGGGGAGAGAGGAAAGATCTGCGGGTACCTCTGTAGTAGCAACCTGAACGCACTCCCTCTGACACCTACCCCCACAAGATTCGCCCCATCCCAGGATTCTGCCAGAGGACCACTCATTATGAGGAGAGTGGTACCGTAGCCAAGGTATTCCCAACAGGACCTCATCAATTCCCTCAGGAATGACGAGCAGAGATATAATCTCCTGATGAGATGGCGACATGGACAGAGTAAAAGGGATGGTCTGGTGTGTAATATGTGAGGGCAGTGTCGACCCATTCACCACTCGTACTGTTACTGGTTGAGCTAGCGTAACCAGGAGTATTGCGTGACGTTGGGCGAAGGCAGAAGACATAAAATTGCCCTCCGCCCCAGAATCCACGCAGAGATCTACCGAGTGGGAGAATGAGCCTATAGTAATTGTCCCCTTAAAGGACAATTTAGAGGCAAACGTCGCCGTGTCTAGTGTACCTCCACCTACTACCACTAGACGCTGACGTTTCCTCGACCGCTGAGGACATCTGGTGGCTAGATGTCCTGACTGCTGGCAAACATTACAGACCTTAAGTGCACAAGCGGTCCGGGACTTAGATCCCGCTTGTGACACTTCCCTGGCCTCATGTGACTCAGGAACCAGGACCGGAGATTCCAGAGGTTTGACGAAGGTAGGAGCCAGCCGAAACCTCTGCCTACACTGGGCTCGCTCTAACCTCCGCTCGTTAAAACGGAGGTCAATTCGAATGGAGACAGTTATTAACTCCTCCAGTGTGGCAGGAATCTCCCTAGTGGCCAGAGCGTCCTTAACGTGGTCAGCCAGGCCCCTCCAAAATATGGGGATAAGAGCTTTATCCGACCAATCCAGCTCAGAAGCTAAAGTGCGGAATTGGACGGCAAACTGACTGACCAAGGACTCACCCTGAGTTAATGCCAGCAGTTGGAGCGCAGTATCATGAATGACTTGAGGTCCTAAAAAGACCTGTTTCAGAGTGCTCAGAAACAGCGGAGCACTCTGCACCACATGATCGCCACGCTCCCACAGCGGCGTAGCCCATTCCAACGCCCTGTCCGACAAGTGAGACACTATAAATCCCACCTTAGCCCGCTCTGTGGGAAAACGTGCAGCCAGGAGCTCGAGGTGAATAGAGCACTGACTCACAAATCCCCTACAAAATATTTCTGGCAGCGGGAGGCGAGAAAATGTCGGAGCAGGGGTGGCAATGGACAGGGTTGCTGCAGCCACGCTAGCAGCCTGTACAGCAACTGCGGTAACATCCACAGCTAAGGTTGCGCTCTCAAGAGCCGCCAACCTACCCTCCAGCTACTAGATATACCGCAAGGATTGCTGTTTGTCCGTCATTACTAGCCAGACCCTGGCGCTAGTGTAATGTTAAGGCTAGCGGAACGCACCAAATACAAAGACAGATAGAGTAAGGTGCGTTCGCAGCCCGGGGTCCACCGTGCAGAGATGGAACCTGCTGCCAAGTAATGATGGACTATATGGCGGTACTCATAAGTATACACACGTGGGTTAAACTTCACCCAGCGTGAAGGAAGCGATCCTGTTGCGTCACAGGATCGCGGTACCACACATAGAGCGCGAGCAAGTAGTCAGCAAACTCAACCCCAACTAGGATTGAAGTCCGATTAGACCCTTGCTGGCACAACACCGCAACTGGGTGTGTAAGGAAGCTGAATAACAATATTAGGGCACAAGAGTGCATGCGGTGCCGCACTGACGAACGCCACTAACCACTCAGGCTTGGGTAAGGAAAGCACAGAGGAAGTGCACGGCGCCGTATTGGCGGTCACAGCAACTGGACGCTGTAATGTGTGATTCGTGCTGTAGGATAAGTCGGGCGCTAGATAGTAACCATACACCTTCCGCGAACAGACATTCAATAGGGAAGGGGTATCAAAGGACGACTTGCACTCACAACAAACACACATATGCAAATGTACACTAGCGCATGGCCGTGCGGTCATGCACAGTTTATATAGTTGCAGCACAGGAAGTGGCCACAGAAACTTTGCCCATCCAAGACCTGTCAAGAGGACCAATGGAATGTGCTGCAGGGCCTGAGCACATGACCCTCGATCTCCAACGGGAGATCTTGCCCTGGGCATGCTCAGTGTGTGCAGACAAGGACTTAGTCCCAGAGAAGTCCGCTCGCTGCTGACCAGCACTGGCTTTAATGGCAGAAGCTGAAGAAGCAGCAGTAACTCTCTGTACAGAGTGAGACTGAGCAAGACGCTGGGACCGACGTCCCTGCGAGCAGACTCCACTGCGGCTGGATAAGAATGGGAGACCACAGCGGAGATAGCTCGAGATTCCCCCTGTGCAGAAGCGGGAACTCGAGACCTAACATCTTGTTTCATTTATGAAGGAGGGACTCTTAAAGTCACAAAGCCTATTTTTAAAGGGCATCAGGCGGCATTACTATTCTTAGAGGGCCATTATTAAACAGTGGGTCTCCTATGCTGTTATTACCTATGCAGTGAGTGGCTAGGCTGCCAAGAATTATGACGCACCCCAATACCTCTTTCACGAGAGGTACAGGAGGGCTTCCTGAAAAAATATTGCATTGAATGCAAGGCCTGCTATCAAGTCATAGGCACCCCAATAAGCCCTTGAATCCAGGTATTGGGTGGCCACAGGAAAATCCACTTCACTTTATTCATTTTGTACTCCCATACTGTATTCTTATGTATTAACGGCATGGCCTGCCCTGCTACCAAGTCATATGCACCAAAATAAGCCTTTGAACCCAGGTACTGGATGGCCATAGGAAAAAACACTTTTCAGTATTCAGTTGGTCCTGCCATACTGTTTCCTTATGCATTGAATGCAAGGGCAGCCTTGACCCAAATTTGCACGCAACACAACCCCCCCTTGGAGGAAACATGGAGGAAGGCCTCATAAAAAAACTGTCTTATTACAAAGGAGCCGGTCTCCTACACTCTATGTGCATGGGCTCACAAACATTTCTCCATGGGGATACATTTTTAAAAAATATTTTATGGGGATAGTAGACACCCTTGCCCAAAATTTTGACTGGCTGTAGCATCACGGAACACGTTAACCCTGGTGATCTAGTGTTGGAGAATGTTGAGAAATTAAAAACTAGGCCCAATGTAAAGAAGCGGGTCTCCTAGACTTGTAATACCCATTCACTAAGTGCATGGGCTGACAAACATTTCCCCATAGGGGGTACATTTGTTTTTAAATATTTTTTGGGCATCATAGACACCCTTGCCAAAAATTGGACTGGCTGTAGCAGCATAGAACACGTTCACCCTGGTGTTCTAGTGGTGGTGGATGATGAGACATTGATGAAGGCCTCATTAAAAACTAGGCCCAATGTAAATTAGCGGATCTCCTAGACTTGTAATGCCCATACATTAAGTGTATGGGCTGACAAACATATCCCCCGGGGGAGTAATATTTTTTGGGATTAAAATTATTAACGGGTATCATAAAAACACCCTTGCACAAAAAATGAGTGACTTTTGCATCAGGGAATACGATCACCCTGATGTTCGTATGGATGTGGATGATGAGGATGAGGATAAGGAGGAGGATAACATTAAACAGACCAAATCAAGAAGTGAATACCCATGTGTGGTTGTGAAGAGGTGCATGAGAATACACTTCCACAAAAAAGACAATGTATTTGAGGTTATGTTTCACTGTTTTCATTCGGTGGTGTACAGACGTCTTGCCCAATCCAACCCTTGTTCATTTTTATAAGAGTCAGCCTGTCAGCATATTCAGTTGACATGCGGATGTGCTTATCAGTTATAATTCCACCAGCGGCACTAAAACCTGCTCTGACAGAATTCTAGCAGCAGGGCAGGCCAGGACCTCCAAGGCATAGAGAACCAGTTCATGCCACGTGTCCAGCTTGGATACCCAATAATTAAAAGGCACAGAGGAATCACGGAGGACGTTTGTACGATCTGCAAGGTACTCCCTCAGCATCTTACCAAACATTGCACTTCTTGTGACAGCACCCCTTGTTTCTGTTCCGGCACGATGGGAAGGTCTGAGAAAACTGTCCCAGAACTTTGCCATTTTTCCCCTGCCTGAGCTGGATTGTACATCTGTCTCTCTCGCTTGTACTCCTTGATTGTACAACAAACTCTGATGTCTGCTGCCAGCGTTCTCAGATGGGAATTTTTTTAGCAATTCCGCTACAAGGGCCCTCTGGTACAGCAACATTTTAGTACACCTGTCTGCCTCTGGAAGAAAAGATTGAAAGTCCTCCTTGTAGTGTGGGTATAGAAGTGTCACCAACCAGTAATGAGTGTCACCAAAAATTTGAATAATGCGAAGGTCATGGGAAACACAGTGCAACATAAAGTCAGCCATGCGTGCCAGACTGCTAATAGGCAAGACTTCCATGTCCTCACCAACAGGACGACTGACCATGCTGTCCTCCTCCTCCTCATCCTCCTCCTCCCTGTTCTCAGGCCATTAACGCTGAACAGACGGTATGACAGCTGTGCTTGTAGTTACGTCTATAGCGCATAAAAGTAGCTCCTGTTCTTCCTCCTCCTCCTCATTGTCTACCAATCCACATTGGGATGACATGACGCTGGGCTGAGTGTAATCACCCTGTATTGTTCCTTTCTCCATGTCCTCGTGCTCCAACTGAAATGCATCCTCTTTAATTGTGAGCAGATAGGTTTTCAGAATGCAAAGAAGCAAGATGGTGATGCTAATTATGGTATCATCGCCACTCATCAGCTTGGTGCAGTCCTCAAAATTTTTGAGGATGGTACATATGTCTGACATCCATGTCCAATCCTGAGGTCTTATGTGTGGAGTCAGAACTGAATAACGACGGCCTTGTTGATGCTGGTAGTCAACAACTGCCCTCTTCTGCTCACAAATCCTTTCCAACATATGCAGTGTAGAGTTCCAATGCATGTGGACATCACACACCAGTGGGTGAGCTGGAATCTGCAAACACTGCTGAAGCACAGCATGAGTGGGAGAAGCTGTAGCTGTCTTTCTAAAATGAACAGACAGTCGGCGTAATTTCACTACCAGATGCGGCAGCTCTGGGTAGCTTTTGAGAAAATGTTGAACGTTGAGGTTATGCACATGGGCCAGGCAAGGTACGTGTGTGAGCTGACCTTGCCTCAAAGCCACCACCAGGTTATAGCCATTGTCACACATGACCATGCCTAGCTGTAGGTTCAGCGGTGTCATCCTAAAATTTGATGGCTCTTTCAGCGCTGTCCACAACTCTTCAGCACTGTGCGGTTTGTCACCTAAGCAGATTAGCTTCAACACAGCCCTTTGCCGCTTGGCTGAGGCAGTGCTGCAGTGCTTCCTGCTTCTCACTGATATGCTCATTTCAGAGATAGAGGCTGAAGAGGAGGAGGTGCAAAAGGTGTAGACTGTGAGGGCAATCCTGATTGATGTAGGGCCCGCAATCCTCAGCGTGGGGAGGATGTGTTCCATCCTAAGGTCTGACTCGGTCCCGGTTTCCACTATGTTACCCCATTGTGCCATCAGTGAGATGTATCGTCCCTGCCCTCAAGCACTTGTCCACGTGCCTATGGTTGGGTGGACTTTCCCAGTAACATCATTGTTGAGGGCACGTGTAATGTTGTGGTACATGTGCTGGTGTAATGCTGGTATGGCACACTGGGAGAAATAGTGGTGACAGGGGACCGAGTACCTTGGGACGGCTGCTGCCATCAGGTTGCAGAAATCTTAGGTCTCAACAAGCCTAAAAGGCATCATTTTGAGCATAAGCAGACGAGTAATGTTAAAATTTAGTACTGTGGCCTGTGGGGCATTGGCTGGGTATTTCTGCTTACATTCCAATGACTGCAGACAGTGTTCCTGGAGCCTGGGGTTCGGCCCACAAAGTCGGGTGCTTTGCTGCCATGTGCCTGATGATGCTGGTTGTTGTCAGGCTGGTTGTTTTGCTACCCCTGCTGATGTGGGCATGGAAGGTGCTGCAAATGGCTGGTTTGGGGTTATCGGCAGAGTCTTTAAAAAGTAACCAAACTCGGGAAGATCTAACAGTTGGAATGGCAACTTCATTCTTGTTGATGTTGCAGGGAACAGATGCACGCCTTCTGTCTGCAGCCACCACACTGCTTCTTCTTGCCTGTTGTGGTGCTATGCCTCCTTCTTTTACAAAAGAAAAAACCCCATAAAAACATATACTTTATTAAATTACCAAGAAAAAATAAATATACCCTAAGGGAAAAGCAAATAGCCTAAAAAAATGGGTAGGTCAAAGAGACTAATGAAACGGGAAATGAATTCACCACATAAGACTATATCAATGATGATTTTAGTCAAAAAAGCCTCAAAAAATGATTAGCTTTATCCCCACCCACATGTAGCAGCACCAGTGGAATACCAGTGTAATAATTTAATTAAATAGATGTGCAGATATAAGTGCCATTACCCTAAGCACTCTATAATACCTGTAAATACTTATGCCTACCTAGATGCGGAGGTTGGCACCCTAAGAGGTTCGAGAATGGCGCCCCCACTCGTGTGATGGCTGTCCCTAGTCTCTTACTTGCAACCTATAAGGAGATAGTTAGAAACAGAGGGCCAGGTGGCTTGTAATAACTTGTAATGGCATATTGCGTGCTAATGCAAACATGGGACACAATGTGCTGTGAGTAAAGGAACAGATACTACAAAACCTTTCACATATGCACACACATATTTATATACAGGAAATAGGTACTCTGCAACAACTAAATGACTTCAAAACGGTACCAGAACAAAAGTCATTGCAAACGGTGCTACTACAATAAAACAAGACAAACAAATATAGAGATAAATACCACAGTCTTCATATTGTATTGCGTCACTCAACCACAACTGCAAATACTACACCAAAGTATATAACATATAATGCTGTATAGGCCAAGGATAGCAAAGCGAGTATTTGGGCACCACAGATACACCAGGCATCTGACGGAAATAACAGACTGTTTAACTATGTGGCCTTTTTAAAAAAAAATTTACACCACAAAATAATGAGTAAACCAAGGCTAGCAGACAAAACAATGCAATGTATGCCTGCAAAGTGAGGATTTTGATACCGCAGATACACCAGGCGTCTGACAAAGATAACAGACTGTTTAAAAGTGTGGCCTTTTAAAAATAAATTTAAACCACTAAATACTGAGTAGACCAAAGCTAGCAGACAAAAAATACAATGTATGCCTGCAAAATGAGCATTTGGACACCACAGATACACCAGGCATCTGATGGAGATAACAGACTGTTTAACTATGTGGCCTTTTTTTTTTTCTTTTGTTTTTTAACCCACTAAATACTCAGTAGATCAAGGCTAGCAGACCAAAAAAATGCAATGTATGCCTGAAAAGCAAGAATTTAAAGACCACAGATAGACCAGGCGTCAGACGGAGATAACAGACTGATCAAAACGTGGCCTTGATTTTTTGGGGCCCACCAAAATTGTGGCAATAGGTAGGCTATGACACTAAAAAAAATTGGAGTACTAAAATTGTAAAATATTTAGGACAGTGATATGCAATGCATGTGGCATACAAATCACAGTGATAAATATAAGAATTTAGCTAAATATTTTTGAACCAGCTACTGATTTTTGGGGCAGCAAAATGGTGTTCAAAAAGGTTGTAAGACACTCCAAAAAATAATAGAGTACCAAAAAAAGGCCAGATTTTTCTGTGCACTCACATCTGATGCCTGGGACAAAAAAAAATTAAATTGTTAGATTTTCACCCTCTTGTATTGCAATGACGTGGCTGTATTCTGCAGCGTGACCAAGCGAATAAATGTAAAAAAATGGGCTATAGATTGCTTTCTAATAAAATTAGCAGGTATAAGCTGCAAAAAAAAAAAAAAATTGCCACAGATACCTGCAGCTACGTATATATAAAGTACGCAGCAGCAGACAGGAATGGAGCTTTCTGAGGTATGCAGTTAGATCTATTTACTCACATACAGTGCCTGCAGGCCTTGAACTGATGTGGATATGTGCACATAGACTCCGGTGCCTACCTAGCGCTGCAATCTATGTATCCCCAGATTAGCCCTAAAAAGGACTGTTGGTTTATCAGGATTTGTGGATTGAACACTAGAAGACCCACACTAGCTAATAACTGTAAGAATCTGACCCTATCTCAGCAGCAGCTCTTCCTACACTAGCTGAGTCCGGAGCAGAATGCAGTGAGCAGGGTGGTGCCAGGTCTCTTATAGACCTGATGACTCTGTGCGGCCAGCCAATCACTGTAATACCACAACAAAGATGGATGTGGTATTACAGTGCATGGCAGACAATCCCTGCTTGCTGATTGGTGCTCTAAAAAGCGCTAAAATTAAAAAGAGGGTCTAGACCTAAGAAATACTTGGTGCTCGCCGAGTACACTGGGCATAGTGATACTCAGGTGAGTACCGAGTAATGGCGAGCATGTTCGCTTATCACCACTTAGGGCTCTTAGACTTTAGTGTGTCTAAGACACATGGTGACAGTTTACACATGTCACCTGAGACACTTACACACTTAGACCAATTCAAGTGAATGGGTCTGTGCACATGTCAGTGTGTTTCCCTGGGTCAGTGTGTCCGTGGGCAAAACATGGTGACATCTCTGTTTTTTTGTCAGCAGCACGGGCCACAAAAGATCCCTCACACGTGCACACTGATGGCACACGAATGACATCCGTTCATCATTAGTTTGACACGTACTCTCACCTGGGAATCAGCAGTACTGTTAATGCAGTTCCCCAGCACCGAGTGCTGAAGAAGATAGCTCACATGATTATCTCCTACTCGTTCTGTGACTAGAGCTAACAGGAGAGAATGTTGTGAGTTGTATTCAACTGTTAACATTCATCAGCCACCTCATGCGCTATAAATAAAGATTTCGGGTTCCCCTGTATTTTTGATAACCAGCCAGGCAAAACTGAAAGCTGTGGGCTACAATCCTCAGCTGTCAGCTTTAGCAAGCCTGGTTATCAAGAATAGAGGGGTCCCAATGCCGTATTTTTTTAATTATTTAAATAAATAATGTAAAAAAGTTGTGAATTCCCCCACATTTTTTACAATTGGCCAAGCTAAAGCAGACAGCTGGGGGTTGGTATTGTTAGGCTTGTAAGGGGCCAAGGTTATTGCCCCCCAGCCTAAAAATAGCAGCCCGCAGTCACCCCAGAAAAGGCACATCTATTAGATGTGGCAATTCTGGCACTTTGCCCAGCTCTTCCCACTTGCTCTGTGGCAAGTGAAATTCATATTAGTAGGGTTGATGTTACCTTTGTATTGTCAGGTGACATCAAGCCCATGGTTTAGTAATGGAGAGGTGTCTTATAGACACCTCTCCATTACTAATTCTATAGTTATATTGTAAATAAACACAGCCAGAATAAAGTCTTTTATTTGAAGTAAAAACAAAACACACTTTGACTTTTTATTTAAAAATAATAAACACAGTTATACTCACCCATTTCATTGAATCCCTCTTCTCCTGTAATAAAACAAAAATAAAAAATAACCATATCCCTCACCCATCCAATGTTTTATCCCATGCCATAATCCAAGCCTGGGGATGAACAGTTTTCAACTTGGACTGTGTTGTGAATTTGCTTTTTGGCTCCCTCTAGTGGTTACTAGTTTTTTGACTCTGGTTTTTCTGTCTTTCCTTTTATCCGCACCTGGGTCGTTAGTTAGGGGCGTTGCTTTATAAGCTCCCTGGACACTCAGTTCTATGCCTGGCAACGTAGTTATCAGAGCTAATCTGCTGTGCTCTTGTCTACTGATCCTGGTCCGGTTATTCAGCTAAGTCATTTACTTTGCTTTTTGCTATTTGTTTTTGGTTTTGTATTTTTGTCCAGCTTGTTCCTAATCTGTATCCTGACTTTTGCTGGAAGCTCTAGGGCGCTGGTGTTCTCCCCCCGGACCGTTAGACGGTTCGGGGGTTCTTGAATTTCCAGTGTGGATTTTTGATAGGGTTTTTTGTTGACCATATAAGTTACCTTTCTATATTCTGCTATTAGTTAGCGGGCCTCTCTGTGCTAAACCTGGTTCATTTCTGTGTTTGTCATTTCCTCTTACCTCACCGTTATTATTTGTGGGGGGCTTCTATCCTGCTTTGGGGTCCCTTTCTCTGGAGGCAAGAGAGGTCTTTGTTTTCCTCTACTAGGGGTATTTAGATTCTCCGGCTGGCGCGAGTCATCTAGGATCAACGTAGGTATGACCCCCGGCTACTTCTAGTGTTGGCGTTAGGAGTAGATATATGGTCAACCCAGTTACCACTGCCCTATGAGCTGGATTTTTGTATCTTGCAGACTTCCACGTTCCTCTGAGACCCTCGCCATTGGGGTCATAACAGTTTGCCAGGCCAATATTAAATGTTTAATGCATTGCAAAAGAGGGATTATAAGAAAGAAGATTCTGAGTTTTTTTTTTTTTTTTTCTCCTCTCTCATTTTTTTTTTTTTTTTCTTCATCCCCTTTACCTCAGAGTGGCTTATGCTTGCTGCAGACATGAATGTCCAGACCTTGATTACAAGTGTGGACCAGCTGGCTACTCGTGTGCAGGGCTTACAAGATTATGTTATCAGAAGTCCTGGGTCAGAACCTAAGATACCGATTCCTGAACTGTTTTCCGGAGACAGGTTTAAGTTTAGGAATTTCAAGAATAATTGTAAATTGTTTTTGTCCCTGAGACCCTGTTCATCGGGAGACTCCGCTCAGCAAGTAAAAATTGTTATTTCGTTCTTACGGGGTGACCCTCAAGATTGGGCTTTTTCGCTGGCGCCAGGAGATCCGGCATTGGCTGATATTGATGCGTTTTTTCTGGCGCTCGGTTTACTTTATGAGGAACCCAATCTTGAGATTCAGGCAGAAAAGGCCCTGCTGGCTATGTCTCAGGGGCAGGACGAGGCTGAAGTGTATTGCCAAAAATTTCGGAAATGGTCCGTGCTGACACATTGGAACGACTGTGCACTGGCCGCTAATTTTAGAAATGGTCTTTCTGATGCCATTAAAGATGTTATGGTGGGTTTTCCCATTCCCACAGGTCTGAATGATGCTATGGCACTGGCTATTCAAATTGACCGGCGATTGCGGGAGCGCGAGACCGCAAATTCCCTCATGGTGTTGTCTGAACAGACACCTAATTCGGTGCAATGTGATAGAAAAACCGCAAATTCCCTCATGGTGTTGTCTGAACAGACACCTGATTTAATGCAATGTGATAGAATCCTGACCAGAAATGAGCGGAAAATTCATAGACGCCGGAATGGCTTGTGCTACTACTGTGGTGATTCTACACATGTTATCTCAGCATGCTCTAAACGTATAGCTAAGGTTGTTGGTCCGGTCACCGCTGGAAATTTGCAACCTAAATTTATTCTGTCTGTAACTTTGATTTGCTCACTGTCGTCTTATCCTGTCATGGCGTTTGTAGATTCAGGTGCTGCCCTGAGTCTTATGGATCTGTCATTTGCTAAGCGCTGTGGTTTTACTCTTGAACCATTAGAAAATCCTATTCCTCTTAGGGGTATTGATGCTACGCCATTGGCAGCAAATAAACCGCAGTATTGGACACAGGTTACCATGTGCATGACTCCTGAACACCGCGAGGTGATACGTTTTCTTGTTTTACATAAAATGCATGATTTGGTTGTTTTAGGGCTGCCATGGTTACAGACCCATAATCCCGTCCTGGACTGGAAGGCTATGTCAGTTTCTAGTTGGGGCTGTCGTGGTATTCATGGGGATATCCTGCCTGTGTCTATTGCTTCTTCTACGCCTTCGGAAGTTCCGGAGTATTTGTCTGATTATCAGGATGTCTTTAGCGAGTCCAGGTCCAGTGCATTGCCTCCTCATAGGGACTGTGACTGTGCTATAGATTTGATTCCAGGCAGTAAATTTCCTAAGGGAAGACTCTTTAATCTGTCGGTACCTGAACATACCGCTATGCGTTCGTATATCAAGGAGTCTTTGGAGAAAGGACATATTCGTCCGTCTTCTTCCCCTCTTGGTGCAGGATTCTTTTTTGTGGCTAAAAAGGACGGATCTTTGAGGCCTTGTATTGATTATCGGCTTTTAAATAAGATCACTGTCAAATTTCAGTATCCTCTGCCGCTGTTGTCTGACTTGTTTGCCCGAATTAAAGGTGCCAAGTGGTTCACCAAGATAGACCTTCGTGGTGCGTACAACCTTGTGCGCATTAAGCAAGGTGATGAATGGAAAACCGCATTCAATACGCCCGAAGGTCATTTTGAGTACTTGGTGATGCCTTTTGGGCTCTCCAATGCGCCTTCAGTTTTTCAGTCCTTTATGCATGACATTTTCCGGAAGTATCTGGATAAATTTTTGATCGTTTATCTGGATGATATTTTGGTTTTTTCTGATGATTGGGACTCGCATGTGGAGCAGGTCAGGTTGGTCTTTAAAATTTTGCGTGAAAATTCTTTGTTTGTCAAAGGCTCAAAGTGTCTCTTTGGTGTACAGAAGGTTCCCTTTTTGGGGTTTATTTTTTCCCCTTCTGCTGTGGAGATGGACCCGGTCAAGGTCCGAGCTATTCTTGATTGGACTCAGCCCTCGTCAGTTAAGAGTCTTCAGAAGTTCTTGGGTTTCGCTAACTTCTACCGTCGTTTTATCGCTAATTTTTCTAGCGTTGTGAAACCTTTGACGGATATGACCAAGAAGGGCTCCGATGTAGCTAACTGGGCTCCTGCTGCCGTGGAGGCTTTCCAGGAGTTGAAACGCCGGTTTACTTCGGCGCCTGTTTTGTGCCAGCCCGATGTCTCACTTCCCTTTCAGGTTGAGGTGGATGCTTCGGAGATTGGAGCAGGGGCCGTTTTGTCGCAGAGAGGCCCTGGTTGCTCTGTTATGAAACCTTGTGCCTTTTTCTCTAGGAAGTTTTCGCCTGCCGAGCGAAATTATGATGTGGGCAATCGGGAGTTGTTGGCCATGAAGTGGGCATTTGAGGAGTGGCGTCATTGGCTCGAGGGTGCTAAGCATCGTGTGGTGGTCTTGACTGATCACAAAAATCTGATGTATCTCGAGTCTGCTAAACGCCTTAATCCGAGACAGGCCCGCTGGTCATTGTTTTTCTCCCGCTTTGATTTTGTTGTCTCGTATTTACCAGGTTCAAAGAATGTGAAGGCCGATGCTCTTTCTAGGAGCTTTGTGCCTGATGCTCCTGGAGTCGCTGATCCTGTTGGTATTCTTAAGGATGGAGTTATCTTATCAGCTATTTCTCCGGATCTGCGACGTGTGTTGCAGAGATTTCAAGCTGATAGGCCTGAGTCTTGTCCACCTGACAGACTGTTTGTTCCGGATAAGTGGACCAGCAGAGTCATTTCCGAGGTTCATTCCTCGGTGTTGGCAGGTCACCCGGGAATTTTTGGCACCAGAGATCTGGTGGCCAGGTCCTTTTGGTGGCCTTCTTTGTCAAGGGATGTGCGGTCATTTGTGCAGTCCTGTGGGACTTGTGCTAGAGCTAAGCCTTGCTGTTCTCGTGCCAGCGGGTTGCTCTTGCCCTTGCCTGTCCCGAAGAGACCTTGGACACATATCTCCATGGATTTCATTTCTGATCTTCCGCTATCTCAGGGCATGTCTGTTATCTGGGTGATATGTGATCGCTTCTCCAAGATGGTCCATTTGGTTCCTTTGCCTAAGCTGCCTTCCTCTTCCGATCTGGTTCCTGTGTTTTTCCAGAACGTGGTTCGTTTGCACGGCATCCCTGAGAATATTGTGTCAGATAGAGGATCCCAGTTCGTTTCCAGGTTCTGGCGATCCTTTTGTAGTAGGATGGGCATTGATTTGTCGTTTTCCTCTGCTTTCCATCCTCAGACTAATGGACAGACGGAGCGAACCAATCAGACTTTGGAGGCTTATTTGAGGTGTTTTGTCTCTGCTGATCAGGACGATTGGGTGACATTCTTGCCGTTGGCTGAGTTTGCCCTTAATAATCGGGCTAGTTCCGCCACCTTGGTTTCGCCTTTTTTCTGCAACACTGGTTTCCATCCTCGCTTTTCTTCAGGTCATGTGGAGTCTTCTGACTGTCCTGGGGTGGATTCTGTGGTGGATAGGTTGCAGCGGATCTGGAATCATGTGGTGGACAACTTGAAGTTGTCACAGGAGAGGGCTCAGCGCTTTGCCAACCGCCGCCGCGGTGTGGGTCCCCGACTACGCGTTGGGGATTTGGTATGGCTTTCTTCCCGCTTTGTTCCTATGAAGGTCTCCTCTCCCAAATTTAAACCTCGTTTTATTGGTCCTTACAAGATATTGGAAATCCTTAATCCTGTATCTTTTCGTCTGGATCTTCCTGTGTCGTTTGCTATTCACAATGTATTTCATAGGTCCTTGTTGCGGCGGTACGTTGTGCCTGTAGTTCCTTCTGCTGAGCCTCCTGCTCCGGTGTTGGTTGAGGGCGAGTTGGAGTACGTGGTGGAGAAGATCTTGGATTCTCGCCTCTCCAGGCGAAGACTTCAGTACCTGGTCAAGTGGAAGGGCTATGGTCAGGAGGATAATTCCTGGGTGGTCGCCTCTGATGTTCATGCGGCCGATTTAGTTCGTGCCTTTCATGCCGCTCATCCTGATCGCCCTGGTGGTCGTGGTGAGGGTTCGGTGACCCCTCACTAAGGGGGGGGTACTGTTGTGAATTTGCTTTTTGGCTCCCTCTAGTGGTTACTAGTTTTTTGACTCTGGTTTTTCTGTCTTTCCTTTTATCCGCACCTGGGTCGTTAGTTAGGGGCGTTGCTTTATAAGCTCCCTGGACACTCAGTTCTATGCCTGGCAACGTAGTTATCAGAGCTAATCTGCTGTGCTCTTGTCTACTGATCCTGGTCCGGTTATTCAGCTAAGTCATTTACTTTGCTTTTTGCTATTTGTTTTTGGTTTTGTATTTTTGTCCAGCTTGTTCCTAATCTGTATCCTGACTTTTGCTGGAAGCTCTAGGGCGCTGGTGTTCTCCCCCCGGACCGTTAGACGGTTCGGGGGTTCTTGAATTTCCAGTGTGGATTTTTGATAGGGTTTTTTGTTGACCATATAAGTTACCTTTCTATATTCTGCTATTAGTTAGCGGGCCTCTCTGTGCTAAACCTGGTTCATTTCTGTGTTTGTCATTTCCTCTTACCTCACCGTTATTATTTGTGGGGGGCTTCTATCCTGCTTTGGGGTCCCTTTCTCTGGAGGCAAGAGAGGTCTTTGTTTTCCTCTACTAGGGGTATTTAGATTCTCCGGCTGGCGCGAGTCATCTAGGATCAACGTAGGTATGACCCCCGGCTACTTCTAGTGTTGGCGTTAGGAGTAGATATATGGTCAACCCAGTTACCACTGCCCTATGAGCTGGATTTTTGTATCTTGCAGACTTCCACGTTCCTCTGAGACCCTCGCCATTGGGGTCATAACAGACTGTGCCAAGATGCGACCATCCAGGCTGGGAACCACTGAGGAATGAGCTGCTACGACCACAGCATTCATGATCATCGGTGACATCATCAAGGTTACTGCGGATCACTGAGGCTGCATTCCCAGTTGGATCCCTTAGCTGCGGTGACCTCAGCACCATGTGAAAAAGTCAGTGAGTTCACCGCAGTTCAAGCTCAATGAGTTCACTGCAGTTCAGCTAAGTGAGCTTAAGACTGTCAAGTCATGCAGAGGGCAACATGAAATATCTCCCTAACACCAAAAAACAAGCAACTAACAAAGGATTCAGTGAAAAATGGTTTCACAACTTCAACGAAACACTGCAGGAATGTCTGGACTTTGTAAGTAGATGACTTAGTCAATAACATACAATAATAAAGGGATTGTCTCTTATCAATTTTTTTGGGGTTCCATAGGTGTGCATATTGAATATCTAAATTAACAAACAGAAATGTTCTCACCCTCCCAGGTCCAGTGCTGCCTCTCCATCAATGCTTTAGTCTTTGTTGACCTGATGTAGTAGTGATATGTCTCCATGCACATCACCACTGCAGTCACTCACTTACTGATGTGATGCCTCTGCCGATGCATTCAATAACTGGTTGTAGTCGTGATGTGCACTGAGGATGTGATGTCACTGCTGCAGTCGATCAACATAGACCGGAACAACATATGAGAGGGAAAACAACGGTATTCGTTATTATGGATCTGTGTACACCAAATATGAATAGTATTGAAAAGAGAGAACCCATTTCAGCAATACAATATTATTAAATATATGAGACAAATGAACACACTTTACTGTGCCACTCTGATATTTTAACAGTAACTTTGAAATAGGGTAATTATGTACATTTTCAGTTGCACTTTTCCCCCTTGCAAGAGTAACAAGCCTGCTTATTTATACGATTATTGAATTTCTGTTTTACTTTGTTGGAAAATAGCAGTGAAAAGAATGTTTATGGGCAAAGTGGTAAAAATCCCCAGAGGAAAACATGTGCATATGATGAAAATAAAATGTAGTGTAAATGTACCCAAAGTTAAGCAAAACACATTAGTCTGACATAAAGTCTGCATGTAGGAAAAGTAATCTATTTATGAAATTATAAATACTAAGTAAAAGAGGTAAGAAATAATTACTGGATTGACTTAGACTCTGTAACTGCTAGATAAAGAAAACAGGAACATGGTTTTAAAACTATTCTTAACATTTCTTAAGAAAACAGTAAGGATCACATGCATGCAAATGGGGCTTTACATGATAATTAGAGGTGGTTGAATCAAGTAACACAATTTTGGTTTCACAATCAGTTAGTATGATTTAGTTTACATTTTGGAGAATAATAATTACTATATACAGCAAAGCATGTGCAACAACATGCAGAGTTCTTCATTACACACAAACAGTACCATCCATTACATTTGGCATATTTTTCAAGTACAAAATGTTAGGCCTATTTGTAGAGCATCTTACCTAGTAACGATAAAGATATTCTAACTTGCTACCAATATGATACAAAGCTAATACCAGCTTCTGGCAGTTTTCTTAAGACCATTAGACCATTCCTCATGGGCAGAATAAATAAATAACTTGGCACTCAACAGATAGTAAGTGATGAAATTTGAACAAAAGGTATTTATTACTTGGATTGCAGTCCAATTAAAACGTTTCGGTCAAACATTTGACCTTCTTCAGTAAGCTGCATTGCAAATATATAACAAAATAAGAATAAATATATATGAAAATAGTAACAAGGCAAAAAATAGTAACAAAAAAATAAGATAAATCTCACAGACTTTATGTGATATGTGATGGAATGGAAGGTAGGAGAGGTAAGGAAGGGAAAAGGTAACATGTTTTACATACCCGACTGCTAGTTTCACGGTAGATGTAAGTTATCTAAGGGGACGAAAAATAAACATTATCCCTCATTCCCCCATATCCTCCCATATATGTAAACCGATAGACATCATGAAAAAGCCCCAGGAAAAAGACTAAGTGGCTCACCTATCATTAGAGGACTATTGGAGAGTCCCAAGAGAGTAGGAACACTGGAGAGAACCGCTCCTGTGATAGAGAAGTAATGTCAGCTAGATATAGTGTGGATAAGAATGTCCACTAAATGAGGGACCTTACCAGTGTAGGAGAAGTAAATGGTGTGCGTCAACGCGGTGTCCGCCGCTAGTTGAGTGATCCGTTGACCAGGGAGCCAGTTTAAATAGTGGTGGGGCGGCATCATGTGCACTAGCCAGGACGGAAGTGCGTCCTAGATGCAGACTGCGCATGTCAGGGGCCGCTCTGCAGAGCATCGGGTGAGCGGTCACCTGACTATTCAATGCCGAGGATTATGGGGATTGTAGTTTGCCGAAACCGGAAGTCCGTGTAGCGCCGCAGCGCGCATGTCAGGATCCGCTTCTGCTGCAGAGATTGTTTAGCAGCATGAGCGGTCACCTGATAAAAAGTGTGGGGGATCATGGGAGATGTAGTAAATAAGAGAACCCTGACAGGAAGCATGTCCCTAATGCTGATGTGTGTGATCTGAATATAACTGGCCGAGGATATAGCCATGGTAACAAAAATAGGGGGAACGGACATGTGATCCCTGAAGAACGCCCCATGAGTACAGAGTAAACTAATAGGTAACATGGCCTAATGTGTCGTATATATTTTTTTTGCCAACATAGTTATTTACTATGTCCTTCTCTTACAGCCACCGGCATTTCATTGGGCGTTTTCCTAATATATACGCCTAAATCTTCTTCCATATCTAATTACGTACATTAGGTGAGACACTCTACATTCTCCCTATAGGCGGGGATTTTTTCCTTTTTTCCTTTTCTTTTTTTGCTTTCATATTTACCTTTATTTTATGTATCTATATCATAGACTACCTTCCAAAGCTCGAAAATTAAATCTAATTGTTAGATGCTGACGCCATTGTTGGACAGGTTAGTTTATCATTGACTTCCCAATTCCTATCATACATATTGCATATTCCATCCCCGGTGATGACATACGATATCCGTCTCACTATATAGGTCCATAGAATACCACAACATAGGACCTGCTCTTTTCTGATAACTTACATCTACCGTGAAACTAGCAGTCGGGTATGTAAAAAATGTTACCTTTTCCCTTCCTTACCTCTCCTACCTTCCGTTCCATCACATATCACATAAAGTCTGTGAGATTTATCTTATTTTTTTGTTACTATTTTTTGCCTTGTTACTATTTTCATATATATTTATTCTTATTTTGTTATATATTTGTAATGCAGCTTACTGAAGAAGGTCAAATGTTTGACCGAAACGTTAAAATTGGACTGCAATCCAAGTAATAAATACCTTTTGTTCAAATTTCATCACTTACTATCTGTTGAGTGCCAAGTTATTTATTTATTCTGCTTACTGGTGTGGGAAACCTATCTTGGGCACCGACACAGCAGTGCCACGATATATTTCACTATTCCTCATGGGCAATGACCTCCAGTTCACTAATATCCTTTGGTTTACATGCTTCAATGCCTTTTTCAAATTCCATCAAAGATTTTCTATGGAGTTCAAATCAAATTACTGTGATTTCTACATCAGAATCTTCTAAGACTTCACCTGACATTAAGCCTAGGTGGCCTTTGAGGTATGCCTGGGATCCTTGTCCTGTTGGAAGTTTCAAAGATGCCCAAGCTTCATGAAGAGATAATTCATCTTGCGCTCCACACAATGCAGGTTACTAGTGCAGAGGAAGCCAAGCAGCCCCAAACCATCACCAGACCATTGCATTTCTTCACTGTAATCAGGGTTTTCACCACAGGAAATGCTTCTTTCTTCCTCCAGTGACCCTGCTGATCTACACATCAGACCCCCAAATTGCCAATTTTGTTTAATCACTATACAGAACAGAATTCCAAAACTTCTCTGTGTTATTTATATTGTTTTAAGCATATTGAAGCCAATTTTATTTGACTTTTCGGTCAGTACAAGTGTTTATCTTGGCGCTTGGGCATAGAGACTTTCAGCATTATTCCTGTTATTGCGTAAACCAAAACCTCAGTGCTTGCTGCAACCAAATCGTACTACAGGTCTTTTGCAGTCTCTTGAGGGTTTTTGAGTATGTGATGATAGCTTCGTCTTTATGAGGTATTTAAATTCTTCTTGTTTCATTGTTTTATTGCAAACAACAGTTGGCTTTGTACATTTTGTAAATAAAATTGTATTTGGAATAACGGTTGAATATTTTTGATTACAACTATAGATAAGGCCTTTATGCCATATGAAAGAATTAAATGTGTTTCTACTTTCAAAGTTTTTTGTGAGCCAAATATCTGTAATTTAACAATTTTTGGCTCCCACAACATCTAATAGAAAAGTCTCGATTATGATATGGTTAAGGAAAAGAATATTCAACTTACCTTGTAGGAAAATTTAACTTCAGGAGAACAGCTAATAGTAAGAAGCTAATGCAAAGTTCTCTCTGTTTAGTCTTCTGCTTTCTGGATAATCTCATGCTGGATTTAGGAAACATTAACTGTTAACTGTGCCGTGAAAACACCTTTTTAGAAAAATGCTTTATGCTAGGAAAAGATAAGAGAAAGAAAAGAGACTGGCCATCAAAAAATGACAACGTATTATCACAAATTTAATAAATATAGTCATGAATCCTTATTCGAATGGTCGCAGCTACTCCTACTTCATTTTGACAGTATGAAATAAAGATTTTTCTGGAGGTTTGTTGTAGTGCTACGACACTAGGAAACAATTTTCATTTTAAATGTGTAGAAAAAAATTAAAGACCATGGGCCAATTTGATATACTGTATTTATACATGTTGCAGAAATCAATGCAGTAGAGATGAGTTGATAATTATTCATTATTACATTTTTGATCCATAGGTTTAACCTACTGCAGATAAATCTGAGTTAATCTGAATAATTTTGCCATTTTTGTTGGAAAAGTCCATTTAAAAATAAGTAGATCACTGTTTATTTTGCCAGTGGACCCCAGACTATTACCTATAATTGGTTGGCGACACTGAAAGTATTTTTTTTTCCCTTGCAGTGCCATGACAGGACAGATGAAGCATTACTTAATACTCATTAAAATCCGGGGTGCACTTCTTAGCGACTTACCATTAAAGAGGCTGTCCACTTTGGGCAATCCCTATTTGTTAGAAAAGTTCTCTGATAAACAGATCAGCTTTTATAACAATACTGTTAGGCATCACAAGATTCCCCAGAAATAAACTTTAATTTATGGGGAACCTGGCAAAAAGGATTTTAATTCTCAGCAGTGCCTCTAATGGGGAAAATAAGCATTACACAATGCCCACTCAAATCTGTTGGTTGATTGGGTAATATCATACAGGACCCTTTCTCCAAAGCAAGAGATGCTCTTAGTAGCTCCTCTTAATTCAAAATAACGGTTGTTAGGGGTTGAGTTCCTGCCTCTGCACAGGGGGAATCTTGGGCCATCTCCGCTGCGGTCTCCCATTCTTCTCCGGCCGCAGTGGAACCTGATCAGCGGAGACGTCGATCCCAGCGTCTCGCTCAGTCTGACTCTGTGCTAAGAGTTACTGCTGCATTTCCTGCTTCTACCATTGAAGTCAGTGCTGGGCAGCGGCAAGCAGACGCTTCTGGGACTAAGTCCTGCTTTTCACGTTCTGAGCATGCCCAGAGTAAGATCTCTCAGTGGAGATCGAGGGTCACATGATCAGATACTGCAGCTAGGTCATTGGTCCTTCTTGGAGACATCTTCTGGAAGGTGCGCGGTTTCCCTTCCAAGTCTTCACGGACCACAAAAATTTGATCTATTTGCATACAGCCCAGCGGCTGAATTCTTGTCAGGCCAGATGGTCCTTATTCTTCTCCCGGTTCCATTTCACTCTCCATTATCTCGCCGGGGAGAAGAATCTTCGTGCTGACGCTCTCTCTCGCTCCCTTGTGTCAACTGAGGAGGAGGAAGAGGAGTCTCGGCTTATTGTTCCTTCGGAGAGTCTGAGAACCGTAGCTCCGGTTTCCCTAGAGTCAGTGCCTTCGGGCAAGACTTTTGCTCCCATCAATCTGCGACCAGAGGTTCTCTCTTGGGCTCATTCCTCCAGGGTGGGTGGACACTTTGGGACAAAAAGGACATCTGAGCTGCTGGCGAGGACGTACTGGTGGCCGCATATGCTCCGAGATGTCAGAGATTATGTTCTGGCATGTGTCTCCTGCGCCAAAAATAAGTCTCCTCGACAACAGCCAGCTGGTTTGTTATACCCTCTGCCGGTGGCAGACAGGCCCTGGGAGATGGTCGGGATGGACTTTGTGGTGGGTTTGCCTAAGTCTTGTGGCTGTACAGTCATTTGGGTAATCACTAGTGTTGAGCGATACCGTCCGATACTTGAAAGTATCGGTATCGGATAGTATCGGCCGATACCCGAAAAGTATCGGATATCGCCGATACCGATATCCGATACCAATACAAGTCAATGGGACACCAAGTATCGGAAGGTATCCTGATGGTTCCCAGGGTCTGAAGGAGAGGAAACTCTCCTTCAGGCCCTGGGATCCATATTAATGTGTAAAATAAAGAATTAAAATAAAAAATATTGATATATTCACCTCTCCGGCGGCCCCTGGACATCACCGCGGGTAACCGGCAGGCTTCTTTGTTTAAAATAAGCGCGTTTAGAACCTGCGGAATGACGTCGCGGCTTCTGATTGGTCGCGTGCCGCCCATGTGACTGCCACGCGACCAATCAGAAGCCGCGACGTCATTCCTCAGGTCCTAAATTCCTAGAATGAGGAGTTTAGTGCCTGAGAATGACGTCGCGGCTTCTGATTGGTCGCGTGGCGGTCACATGGGCGGCACGCGACCAATCAGAAGCCGCAACATCATTCTTCAGGTCCTAAACGCGCTCATTTTAAACAAAGAAGGCTGCCGGTTACCCGCGGTGATGTCCAGGGGCCGCCGGAGAGGTGAATATATCAATATTTTTTATTTTAATTCTTTATTTTACACCTCACTATGGATCCGATACCGATACCCGATACCACAAAAGTATCGGATCTCGGTATCGGAATTCCGATACCGCAAGTATCGGCCAAAACCCGATACTTGCGGTATCGGAATGCTCAACACTAGTAATCACCGACCATTTTTCAAAAATGGTGCATTTGGTGCCGCTTCCTCGGCTACCTTCTGCACGGGCCTTGGCAACGTTGTTTATTAGACATATCTTCCGCCTTCACGGTATGCCGGACAAAATTGTCAGTGACCGGGGGCCCCAGTTTGCGTCTCGGTTCTGGAGAGAGCTTTGTCATCTTCTCAGGATTGAGTTAAATCTCTCTTCTGCCTATCATCCCAAGACAAATGGGTTGGTAGAGAGAGCCAACCAGACCTTGGTCACATATCTGCGACATTTTGTCTCTGCTAGGCAAGATGACTGGGCATCTTTGCTATCGTGGGCGGAGTTTGCTCTGAACAATGCTGTAGCCACCTCCACTGGGCAGACACCATTCCTCCTTAGCTATGGTAAGCATCCGCGGGTACCTGTGCCCATGCCCGTGTCTTCTGCCGATTCCAGGGTGGCAGACTGGGCTGTGGAGGCACGGGACATTTGGGATCGCACTCAGGATGCCATTCGAGCTTCCAAGGAGAGAATGAGGTCCTCCACCAATGCACATCGGCGCCCCGCTCCGACTTTTGCTCCTGGCGACTTGGTGTGGCTCTCCGCCCGTAACATCAGGCTGCGAGTTGACTCCACTAAGTTTGCGCTTCGCTACTTAGGTCCTTTCAATGTCCTCGAACAGGTTAACCCTGTGGTCTACCGTCTGGCCCTTCCTCCACACTTGGGTATCTCCGACACCTTTCATGTGTCCCTCTTGAAACCCGTATACATGTCCCGGTTTTCAGAGTCATCTGCCGGGACATCGGGTTCGTCTACGGATGATTACGAGGTGAACGCTATTTTCGGTTACAAGGTGGTACGTGGTAAAAAATTCTATTTGGTGGATTGGAAGGGTTATGGTCCTGAGGACAGGTCCTGGGAGCCTGTTGAGCACATTCGGGCTCCACAGCTCATTGCTGCCTTTGAACGTAGCGAGGCCCAAAGAGGGGGGGAATGTTAGGGGTCGAGTTCCGGCCTCTGCACAGGGGGAATCTCGGGCCATCTCCGCTGCGGTCTCCCATTCTTCTCTGGCCGCAGTGGAACCTGCTCAGCGGAGACGTCGATCCCTGCGTCTCGCTCAGTCTGACTCTGTGCTAAGAGTTACTGCTGCATTTCCTGCTTCTACCATTGAAGTCGGTCTCGGGCAGCGGCGAGCAGATGCTTCTGGGACTAAGTCCTGCTTTTCACGTTCTGTGCATGCCCAGAGTAAGATCTCTCAGTGGAGATCGAGGGTCACATGATCAGATACTGCAGCTAGGTCATTGGTCCTTCTTGGAAGGTCCTTGTAGGTGCTAGGACTAAGTCCTGCTTTGCACTCTGAGCATGCCCAGGGCAAGATCTCTCAGTGGAGACTCTGGGGTCACATGCTCAGGTACTGCAGCAACTCCATTGGTCCTTCTCTGAAGGTCTTAAACGTGCTGCATTTATTTAAAGGGACACTGTCACCTGAATTTGGAGGGAACAATCTTCAGCCATGGAGGCCGGGTTTTGGGGTTTTTGATTCACTCTTTCCTTACCAGCTGGCTGCATGCTGGCTGCAATATTGGATTGAAGTTCATTCTCTGTCCTCCATAGTACATGCCTGGACAAGGCAATCTTCCCTTGCGCAGGCGTGTACTATGGAGGACAGAGAATGAACTTCAATCCAATATTGCAGCCAGCATGCAGCCAGCGGGTAAGGAAAGGGTGAATCAAAAACCCAAAAACCCCGCCTCCATGGCTGAAGATTGTTCCCTCCAAATTCAGGTGACAGTGTCCCTTTAAGGCTCGCACGGCCATGCGCTAGTATTGACTTTTGTAAACGTTTGTGTGTGTTATGAGTGAAAGTCGTTCTTTAAAATCCCCTCCCTATTGTATGACTGCTCGCGTAAGGTGGATGATTGCTATCTAGCGCCCGACTTAGCCATCAGCACGTTACACACATTACAGCCTCTAATTGCTGTGACCGCCAGTGCGGTGCCATGCGCTTTTTCTGCGCTTTCCTGACCCAAGCCTGGGTGGTTAGTGGTGTCCGCCAGTGCGGCGCCGCACGCACTCTCGTGCTTCTCAAATTATATTATTTCTGTCTCTCTGACACCCCAGTAGCGGTGTCGAGCGCATGAGGTCTTTATGAACTCAAATCCTGAGTCTTGGGATTGAGTTCTGAGACTCCTTACTTGCGCTCTTGGTGCGGTACCACGGCCCTGTGACGCAACAGGATTCACTTCCTTCACACAGGGTGAAGTTAACCCATGTGTGTATTCACATTGTACCGCCATATCGTCCGTCTCTACTAGCAGCAGGGTTTTCACCTGCACGGTGGACCTCGGACTGCAAACGCACCTAATACCTTTACATCTTAAACTTGGTGTGTTCCGCCAGTCCTAACAACGGTTGAGGATCCTACATAGGTGACCCCCTTTTTTAACCTCATAATTATCTATTAGGGTAATTCATATAACCCTATAAATGATTACCAGCGGGAAAGCACTGTAAAAGTTAAAAGATAGAAATTGTACATGTAAGATCTTACCATATCAGTCATAGCATATAAAAATTATTTTTTGCATCAAAAAAAGGATAATGCTGCTTTTCTTTTTGGATTAATGCCAGAAATGGTATGAAAAGGCTGATGGCAATTATTTAATTTATTTTCATATTAGATGTAAATATGGCATTAAAGCTTTAAAAAATACAATGGGAAAATCACTCACGTTAACATATTTGTGTGGGTGGGAGCGATTGGGGTGTGAAAAACACTCCCATACAGTAGCTGTCAAAATTCTTGAACAGATCAGTAATAGCTACAAAGCAATTCACAATATTTAGCAGGATAGCACTACACAAATGGATGCAGTTAGGTAGTCTGTGACTGCATTCTGATTTTACTCCGAGTTATATGGCCATCTGACTCTGCTCTCATTCTTATTTTCTTTTCTTGACCACAAGGGCTTGTCTCCAATTTAACTCAGTTTATTTAAAAAGTTCACTTGATAAGTGTGGTAAATTGGAGCACCCAAAACAGACATCTTCAGGCTGACCATGGGGATAAATGTGTAAGGCTACTTTCACACTTCCGTCTTCTGGGCTCCGTCGCAATCCATCGTTATGGGCAAAAAATGGATCCTGCAAATGTGCTTGCAGGGTGCGTTTTTTGCCCATAGACTTGTATTAGCGACGGATCGCGACGGATGGGCACACGTCGCATCCGTCGTGCGACAGATCCGTCGTGTTTTGGCGGATGCGATGCACAAAAAAATGTTCAATGTAACTTTTTTGTGCGACATGTCCGCCATTTCCGATCGCGCATGTGCGGCCGGAACTCCGCCCCCTCCTCCTGCTCATCACAATGGGCAGCGGATGCATTGTAAAACTGCATCCGCTGCCCACGTTGTGCTAAATTTAGCACAACGACCGTCAGTACGTCGGGCCGACGGTTTGCGACGGCCCCGTACTGACGGAAGTGTGAAAGTAGCCTAAGGCTCCAGTTACATAGCAACATTGTATGAAACACACATTAGGTTTATCTCTCGTGACTTCCATGATAGAAATGCAAAACAATCGTTGAGAGGGTATCTACTGCCTGTCTGGCAATGCCCTTTTCATTCAAGAAAATTGAGTGCTTTTAGTAAATAGCAATAATTTACAAAAAAATACACATAACTGCCCTTAAAGAAAGTCTGTCACCCTATTACTGCTACCCCATCTGAGAGCACCATGAGGGGCAGGAGTCCTAATATCAGTGATGTGTCCCACCACTGACTGGCAGCTTTTTATGTACACTGTGTGTAGGCAGAAAACGGTGCAATCAGTAGTGGGGGCAGGGATATACAGAGCCCATGGATGTAAAGGTCTGCGTGACAGCAAGTCTAGTATCTAGTATCTCGTGATAATCTCCTGCAGGAAAAACAGATTTTGTTTTGAAAACTACAACAAGCAGCTCAGTAAGTGATTTATCACTGCAATAATCTGTCTCTACATGATGCTGCTCTCAGATTAGTTGGCAAAACCTGGTGACAGATTCCCTTTAGCATCACCCAAAATATCCTCACTGTCTAGCAAGTGTCTGATCCAAACTTAGCAGAGCTGGACCCAATAACCTTCCTCTCCCCCCCATCACCACCACCACCTTCACTGGTAAAGTCTAAGTTCTTACATGTCATGTAACTAAGACATTGCTTCCACATTGTTGACATAGCAGTTACTGATCGATATTATCAATGCAAAAGCACTGTTTTAGCCAAAAGCACGAGAACACGCAATAACATGTGAGATCTTGTGTTTTGCTGATTTGTGGGATTCTTCCTTGTATACAGGAGCTCAACTTTTGATAGAAAATTGGGCCCTTTCAAGTAGAAGTAGGGACACTTAGACGTATCCATGCATCATGGTTGGAAAGGACTTCCCGTCCTTGGACGTATGGATACATCCTGACTATTTTCCGTTCACAAAAGCTGTGCTTGCGCGATCGCTGCAGTGTGTTCAACGAATATTACAACTGATACCTGGCTCTCACTGCCAGGAGCGGTGTCTACACTGTTCCCGGCAGTTTAACTCCCTAAATACTGCGATCGATATCGACCATAGCATTTAGAAGGCAGGGACAGTGCTTCCTCTCCCTTCTGATTGGTGCCCCCGTGACATCATCACGAGGGCCCGATCATTGCAATGGTGACCCGAGGTCGTCATAACACCATCCAGGTCATCAGGCTAGCATGCTTGTTAGATCATGCTCAGAACATAGTCTAACAAGCTTGTGTGATAGCAAAAATGACAGTTTATAAAGCATTGCAATGCTTGTGTATTGCAATGCTTCATAACAGAGATCAGACTGCTGAAAGTGAAAGTCCCATAGAAAGACTAAGTGAAAATTTAAAAAAAAAAGTTAAAAAAATTGTAAAAGTAGTTTTTAAAATATCACAAAATAGTGAAAAATAAAATATATTGTACCCATACACAAGTTTTTTTATGTAACAAAATAAACAAAAAAGTACACATATTGGGTAACGCCGCAACAAGAACTACCTGATCTACAAAACTGTCACACTAGTTAAACCCTTCGGTGAACACTGTAAAGAAAATATAAAAATGAGGAAAAACCTTTGCTTTTTCATTATGTTGCTGGAAAAAAGTGGAATAAAACACGATCAAAAAGGCGAATGTAAATAAAAATGGTATAGCTGAAAATGTCATCTTGACCCCCATAAAACAAGCCACCATACAGCCCCATCAGCGGAAGAAAAAGGTATAACTCTAAGAATATAGCAATGCAAAAATCATTTTTTTCCTAGAAAAAGGTTTTTATTGTGTAAAAGTGCCAAAACATAAAAAATTATATAAATGTGGCATCACCGTAATTGTACTGACCCAAAGAATAAAGCCGTCTTATCAATTTTGCCAAACGCAGAACAGCATTAAAAAAAACAAAAAAAAAAACTATTCCTGAATTGTTGGTTTTTGCTCATTCTGCCTCCCAAAAATAAAAAAAGCCATAAAAAATGTTCATGTTTTACCCATTTTCCCATGTGATATTGTAAAATCTGGGGCTAATACAATATTTTTGCTGTAAAAATGTAATTATTTTTCCTTCATTGCCCAGTGGCATAAAAGTCTGTGGTATACCTGCGGTGTTAATATGATCACTGCACCCTTAGATGAATTCATTGAGAGGTGTAGTTTGTAAAATGGGGGTTCTTCTGTTCTGGCACCTCAAAGGACCAAGAGGGTCATGGCACACACAAACCATAAGACCGGAGTCTAATACAGCCAAGTGCTATGTGATAAAACATTGCAAGGCACTCGGTTCAGTGTTACTCTATTGGGTAACTCAGATCTGCGATTATATGTCAATTTGGCATGAGAGAACAGTCACAGCATGCAGCTATTGGCAGCATGACTTTGGCTCACTCGCACCCATACTAGTCTATGGGTGCAAAATAAACATCACACAGCACTCGGATATAACCTGAGTGCATTGCGATATACGCCTCCGCCGGCAAAAGAGGAGATGGAGAAATTACTTTCTCCATCTCCTTCACAGCTGTGCTCTATTAATTAAGCCATACTCACCGCAATGCCCATGAAAATTGCCTATAGCGCTCGTGCCAACATCAGATAGGTGAAGTGAGTTCATTGATTATGAACTACCAGAACAGGTGAGGTGAGTTCATTGATTATGAACTACCAGGACCTGTCTGACGGCACTGCAAGCATGAGAACTTACTCGCGCTTGCTGTGCCGTCAGACAGGGAATAGGAGTTCACAGGGAGTCGCTGAGCACACGCTGCTCAGTGTCTCTGCTGGATGGCAGGCTGTGTGGTCACATCATGCAACCATGCAGCCTGCCATCTATATGTAGAAGAGCTAGATGCATCATGAGACAAATGGATTGTCATCTTATCTGTGGAAAGGTGGGGAATATTGTTTTTTTTAATATTTTACCTCTTTTGCAGGAGACAAGGGCTTCTCTGGAATGGGCAATGTCGTAAGGTTTCCTTGGGGATCTCTCAATACTCTACTGATTCAGTCCAAACTACTTGTATCTGTGCATGCAGACAAAGCTCACAACTAGGGTTGACCGACCTTTACTTTTATAGGATCGGGTCGGGTTTCACGAAACCCGACTTTTTCAAAAGTCGGGTTGAGTGAAATCAGCCGATCCTATAAAAAAGTCGGGGTCGGACGAAACTTTTCCAATGGTTCACAGGGTCTGAAGGAGAGGAAACTCTCCTTCAGGCCCTGCGATCCATATTTAAGTGTAAAATAAAGAATAAAAATAAAAAATATCGCAATACTTACCCTCTGACGCGCCCTGGTACTAACCGGGAACCTTCCTTCCTTCGAATCAGCTCTTTCAGGACCTTGCGGTGACGTTGCGGCTTGTGATTGGTCGTGCGACCGCCCATGTGATTGCCGCGCGACCAATCAGAAGCCGTGACGTCACCGCGACGTCACCGAAGGTCCTGAAAGCGCTGATTCGAAGGAAGGAAGGCTGCCGGAAAGAAGAAGGGCGCGTCCGAGGGTGAGTATATTCCTATTAGGTATATTCCTATTAGGTATATACTCACCCTCGGACGTGCCCTGCTTCTTTCCGGCAGCCTTCCTTCCTAAGAATCTGCGCTTCCAGGACCTTCGGTGACGTCGCGGTGACGTCACGGCTTCTGATTGGTCGCGCGGCGGTCACATGGGCGGTCGCGCGACCAATCACAAGCCGCGACGTCACCGAAGGTCCTGAAAGCGCTGATTTGAAGGAAGGAAGGTTCCCGGTTAGTACCAGGGCGCGTCAGAGGGTAAGTATTGCAATATTTTTTATTTTTATTCTTTATTTTACACTTAAATCTGAATTCCGATACCAATTCCCGATATCTTAAACATATCGGGAATCGGTATCAGAATTCCGATTCCAGATTCAGAAGATCGCCGACTTCATGGCCGACCCCACACAGGGGTCGGGTCGGGTTTCATGAAACCCGACTTTGCCAAAAGTCGGCGACTTCTGAAAGTGGCCGACCCGTTCCGCTCAACCCTACTCACAACCATATAGAAAAAGGAGAAAGAAGAGCTATACTAGGTATATAATATAAAAGTCCAAAGTTTATTGAAAGCAGTTACATAGTATATATAAAAACGTTTGTACACATACAAAGACAAAACACCAGGGTGAACAGAATCCACCAAAGAACCCAAAAATGCCTAGATTCACAACCGGCTATTCCTAAAGTGCAGAGTGCCACAGTACAGGCAAATGTGCCCACCCACAGAACGCCCTATATATAGGCATGGCCCCCAGTGGGGCAGTAACCATAATCTGGAAGGTGGGGAGACACTTACCAGAGGCAGGGGATGGAGGATCCTAGACCGGGTGTGTAAAGATGGCATCTTATCTGTGGAAAGGTGGGGAATATTGTTTTTTTTAATATTTTAACTCTTTTGCAGGAGACAAGGGCTTCTCTGGAATGGGCAATGTCGTCTTTACACACCCGGTAAAGACACACCCGGTCTAGGATCCTCCATCCCCTGCCTCTGGTAAGTGTCTCCCCACCTTCCAGATTATGGTTACTGCCCCGCTGGGGGCCATGTCTATATATAGGGCGTTCTGTGGGTGGGCACATTTGCCTGTACTGTGGCACTCTGCACTTTAGGAATAGCCGGTTGTGAATCTAGGCATTTTTGGGTTCTTTGGTGGATTCTGTTCACCCTGGTGTTTTGTCTTTGTATGTGTACAAACGTTTTTATATATACTATGTAACTGCTTTCAATAAACTTTGGACTTTTATATTATATACCTAGTATAGCTCTTCTTTCTCCTTTTTCTATATGATGTATTGAGTGGGTATATTCTCCATCCTTTTTGTCTAATGGGCTAACTATAGCCATTGTTTCTGACAGCAATATGTCAGAGAGGTTTTTGTGGTCACTACTCACAACCATGCAAACAATGTTGTCAAAGAAGTGGGATAATGTACCCAATGATATTGCAGTTTAGGTCTAACATGCAAAGTGATTTCACAGTGAAAATAGCCTTTAGCATCTGCAATTTTCATTTTAAATAGAGAGAGAATAAGACTTTACTATAGGGCTTGGCAACTTAAACTTATTCACTGTATAAATTAAATTTTTGGAACTATTTAAGACCAGTACTTTTGTTTTCCCATCATCTGGCATGTTCTGGGTGTGGTACTTTTTCTATGTTTTTTCTATAGGCTTCTCTAAAGAGCATAAGAGTGGTTTAAAATATATTAAATAGTAAAAAATGACAACAAAAAAGACTTCTAAAAGCGACATGAAAAATGTTTACAACTCTTTCGTAATAAATGTTTAAAAAGGCTAAAACTTTCCTGTTACAAATGTCAAAATCACGGAAGAGACAGTCATGCTTTTTTTTCCCTACCGACATTAACAAGAAAAACATAATGATAAGAATGAATTGACTGCATTATTAAAAATAAGACAACAGGTGCTGAGTAACATTTAGTGTACTAGCACATTGCATGAATGGCAGATTATTATAATTCTCTATTGAATTACAATGCAACATCTGCGTTATCTTACGCATAAAGTAATACAGCAGATAAGCATCGCACATACGCTCTGTCTTAATGTGGCCTTACTAAAGGAAACTCTCCTAAATTCATATCATGCTCTCTGATCAGCACTGGGCAGTCTATCAAGAAGTCGTAATCCTCATTTTGTATGCATGGAGATGTTAATGTATTTGCGTCTTGCTTTATTTTCAATTTATTTGTATTTTAGCCTTAATGCTACAATTGGCCGGTTCTATGTTTAATTTCCTTGCTTCGTAGAAGACTGAAGACTTTCGGGATCTCTACATATCTGCAGCTCATACCAATGCGAGAAGAGTACAAGTTATCTTATGTGAAGCATGAGGTTTTTTTGACAAAGCCAAAATCAATGGTGATGGTGATGGATTAATTGATGAATCCTAATTACGTCATGTGCCTTAAATTGATATCAAAGTGCATGGTGTGCTCTGGTCTTTGTCAATACATCTCACGTAGGGTAAATATGTTACTACCATATTACTACTGCCAGCATTCAGCAGCTGATCCGAACTGGTTAGCTAGATGAACTATTAGCAACAAGAACTTTTGCACAAGGTTTTATTATGTCTCTGTTTGAGCCTCTGTATGCACACATTGCAGTCTGAGGCCACGGTCACACGTTCAGTATTTGTTGAGATTTTACCTCAGTATTTTGTAATCCAAAACCACGAGAGGAACAATTAGAGGAAACGATGAAAAATGGGGAAAGATTCCGGCACAACCATCCAGGGATAAAACGGATTCTTTATTCAAATATTAAAAGACGAGGCCTAGTACCTGACGCGTTTCAGGTGTATTCACACCCTTGGTTATAGGCTAACAGTTACACACAGTTTAGCCTATGACTAAGGGTATAAATATACCTGAAACACGTCAGGTACGAGGCCTCGCCTTTTAATGTTTTAACTGCATTTGAATAAATAATCCGTTTCTCCCTTGATGCTAGTGTCGGAATCTTTCCCCATTTTTTTTGTCTACCTTCCTGTGATCACCAGTGGTAATGGCACCCTCAGGAGGAACTCCGGGCCAAATTTCCAGCTACACATTACCATCATGGTAAGCTCCTTCGTCCCTCTCCCTTTCCCTGCATCTCACCAAACAGAGGAAAAGTATAGCAGAAACACGTCACCACTTCCGCATTTTCCACCAAGGCTTTGGCTTACAAATACTGATGTCAAATACTGACCAAATACTGAATATGCGACCATGGTCGAAGAGGCCCTATATTAACCATTTGTGGGCCTATAATTTCCTATAATTTTATATGGAAGTAGAGGTTTTTTTTTCAGAATCTAACAGAAAACCCAAATACATTTTTACTTGAAAAATCACCATGAATTTAAATTTTTTTTTTACAAGCATTTTTGTGTTTTTGTTATGTTTTTAATGTGTATACTGGGCATATAGCAAAGCCATAAAGGGTAGTTCCATTACTTTTATATTACTGACCTATTCTAAATGACCAACATCAGATTTGTGGGGGCTTGACAGTCAGCAACGATCAGCAGCTTTGAATGCCAATGGCTGAATGTAAGCAGTTAGCACTTCTATTCATTCGAATAGGTACAGATCTGAAATGCCTGGTATTGGCCACTACCCAGTTGATAGAGCTGTGCTGTTCAGCTTCGCAACTGGCAATATCCACCAGCACAGAGGACAGCTAATCGGTTGGGGTTGCCAGGTGTTGAACCCCACCAATCTGACATTGATGACCTATTCTTAGGATATCTCATCAATATAAAGGTAGTGGAACACTCCTTTAATGAATCATGGAAGGGCAAGGACAATACGCAGGTACAGAAGGCAGATACATAATGTAAATTGGGGACATTAAAAAAAACCCAGTGCTTTGAAATTACATTCATTTTTACAATTATTTCACTTTTTTGGCAATAAAACATATTGAAAAAGGGCAAGTCAGGGTGAATAAATAAAACAGTTTTGTTCATTTAGAATTGATCTCTGTGACACTGCAAAGAAAAGGCTTTTACCATCTGCTATGAGAAAAGCTGTTTCAATGTTACATTGTCATGTAGCTTTATTACTTTCAATTACATTTTTAGAATATTTAGAAATTACATTTCAGTTTTGTTGCAAGATGAAGTTGGGAATTTTATACATTTGACCAGATATGTCCTTCAGAGAAAAGATATCAAATGCTATCATTTCACAAAATTGCACAATGACTGAGAATAGCTGAGACGTTAAGGTTTTGGGCAGATGGATAGGCCTTGCAGGCTGCAACAGGATAATCCTCTGTGATTGATGAGCCCAGCGAGTCACATGACAGAAACATTCGTCAGGCAACGGGTCATTTGACCAGAAAAGCACAGGCTCATGACATCATTTCGTAGCTTGAAGACCTACCATTGTTAATTCCAGAATAAATAAAAAAAATTTAGGCTATCCCTGCATTGACTATCTTCTTACTAAGGTCAATCCCTTTACCTTTGTCTTTTATATGAGTGTAAGAACTTACAATTAATCTTTAACTAAACTGAATAATTTAATAAATCAATGATTGTGATACTTCTGTCTAACTACTGACACTTATCGAAAAATAATTGTGTATTTTCTTTCTCTCTTACTAAACCTTGTAACAATTCTTCAATACATTTTCATTTGGGGTTATGACATTTAAGACTTTGGAATACTCATTATAATTGGCTTCTGTTGATTCATTTTAATATCTAAACATATTTTAAAGTGTTAAATATATGCGCATAGTCAGGGTTGGATTTAGCGTGGATGATGCTTGGTGCGGCATTTTCAGCCCCTGCTTCGTATGGTAACCATACCTTATAGTGCCTAATTCTAAATGTCACATTGTAGGGTGACTATTAAATAGTGCCAAGCATTTGTTTCATACATTTGCCTTAATAACTATGCAGATAGCCTCCACCACCATCAAACAGTAAACATACACAGCACATAAAGGGGTACTGATATCTTTAACCTTTAACGATGAGCACTGTGCTTGTACAGGAATGCATGTATAGAGTGGGTTCAAGTGATACTGTAGTTGTGATATTCATCTACTATCTGTCTCTCACAGCTAAGGGTCTAACCGCGTTCTAATGGTGTCTGTGACCAGCAGTAACCTTTTTACAGCAGGTCACACTTACTGGCTCATGCTGTCTTTTGACAGCATGGGAATCGCAGCTGTCTTACTGACAGAAAAATTATCTTACTTCCAATCAGAGCCCATGTTTTCTGCACTATCATGCAGATGACAACATGGCAAACAATAGGTGTATGGGCGCCCAATTCATTTGAATCGGGTTCAGGTTCAGGTATCATTCTGGTACCCGAATCAAACATTTTTTTTTTATGTTCGGACCCGAACATTCGCGTATCGACCATCACTTTCTTTGAATAATCATTTCCCCAGGTACTAAATGCCAACAAACCAATCTGCTTTGGCCAAGGTATTTAGATGCAGGGATACTGTGCAATATTAATTATGTTCTGTTATAGAACATTAGATTCTGTTGGTAAACTAAGGCTATGTTTCCACATTCAGGAAACGCTGCGTAGAGCCGCAGCGTCAAACACGCAGCGTCCAGATGTTACAGCATAGTGGAGGGGATTTCATGAAATCCTGTTTCCACTATGCGATAAAACACCCAGGCGGCAGACCCGCGTAAACGGACATGCGGCACGTCTTTTCAGAACGCACCATGTCTGTTTACGATGCGGCAACGCTCCGTCGACGCTCTGTAAATTTACCACAGACTATCATTAGATGCGGTAAAACTGCATCTAATGATTAGTCACATGCATAGTAATTGTGTAAACGTGGCTTACTACGCTTGTCAATGCCGGCTCACCTGTCCCGCCGCCGGAAGACCCTCGTCCACTGCAGTTCTCGAGATAACTTATCTTATCGTGAGAACTGCCATGCATGTGACCGGGAGTTATCTCCGGTCACTAGTCTGGTTCTCACAGTCAGCTGATCAGCTGACTGTGAGAACGCTGCAGTCTAGGTGATCGCTGGAGAGTTATCTCCGGCGATCATCTACAAGCTCTGCTACTTCTGAATGTCAGGCATCCAGATGTAGCAGAGCCGGACTCGTGTAGACTGTGTGCACATACAACACACCACATACAACATTGAACATACAACATACACCATGCAATATACACCATGCAACATACGACCTGCAACATACACCATGCAACATACAACATGCAACATGCAACATGCGACATATGACATGCAACATACGACATGCAACATGTGATATGCAACATGTACCATGCAACATACAACATGCACCATGCAACATACAACATGCACCATTCGACATAAAACATGTACCATGCAACATACAACATGCACTATGCGACATGCAACATGCAACATACAACATGCACCACACGACATGTAAAATGTGACATGCATCATGAGGCATACGACATACAACATGCACCATGCGACATGCAACATGTAACATGCACCAGGCGACATGCGACAAAGAATATGCACAATGTGACATACAACATGCACCATGTGACATGCAACATGCGACATGCAGCATGCGACGTACAACATGTACTATGTGACATGCTGCATACAACCTGCACCATGCGACATACAACATGCACTATGTGACATACGACATGCACCATGCGACATACGACATACAACGTGCACCATGCAACATGCTACATACAACAAGCACCATGCGGCATGCAACATGCAACATACAAAATGCACCATGCAACATACAAAATGCACCATGCAACATACAACATGCACCATGTGACATGCAACATGTACCATGTGACAAACAACATACAATATGCACCATGTGACATGCGACATACAACATGCACCATGCGACATATGACATGCACCATGCAACATGTGACATACAACATGCACCATGCGACATGCAACATGCGGTAAACAACATGCATCATGCTTCATGCACCATGCGACATACAACATGCACGATGTGACATACGACATACATTCACCATGCGACATGCAACATACAACATACAGTGCATACAACATACACCATACAACATACATATAGACATACAGTACATATAACATAGAGTACATACTCACCATCACCTTGTCACCTTGATCCCCGAAGCCATTGTCACCTTTAAAAAATATTAAAATAATAAACAAACAATATACTCCCTGATCTGCAGAAATCCAATTAAAACGAGTGTCCCACGATGATCTCCCATGGAGAGCAGCCACATCAGCTGATGTGACCGCTCTCAGGGGCTCCAGGAATACAATGAAGGAAGGTATCCTTCAGCAATGTATTCCTCCGCCTCTGTGAGAAATAGTCCCTACTCTCACTTGTGGCACTGCTGTGTGGGAAAATTCCCATGCAGCTTTGCCATAAAGTGAGACCCTTAACTCTATTAACCTCTTCAGTGATGCACTGTAGGAGCCATTGTCTCCTGTCAGTGTGTCACTGGAGGGCCTATAGAGCAGTGACATCACCCGATGTCACTGTTCTATAGGGGAGATCGTTGTGGGACACTCGTTATTAATTGGACTACGGCAGAAAGGTAGTATACGGTTGGTTTATTATTTTTAATTTTTTGCAGGTGATCGAGTATGGTAAGTATGGTGAAATTAAGAATATTAAAATACTTTTTTCTGGCTGTGTCTTTTTATTTTTAACCCTTTCACTACTATAGGAGTAGTAATGGATAGGCGTCTTATTGACACCTCTCCATTATTAACCGGGCTTAATGTCACCTAACAATAGCAAGGTGACATTAACCCCTTATTACCCCATATCCCACCTCTACAGGGGAGTGGGAAGAGAGGGGCTAAGTGTGAGAATTGGTGCATCTAACAGATGCACCATTTCTGGGGTGGCTGGGGGCTGGAATTTGTAGCCAGGGGGGCCAATAACCATGGCCCCTCTCTGGGCTATGAATATCAGCCCGCAGCTGTCTGCATAGCCTTTCTGGCTATAAAATATAGGGGGACCCCACGTCACTTTTTTGGGGTCCCCCTAATTTAATAGCCAGTATGGGCTACGCATACAGCTGCAGGCTAATATTCATAGCCTAGAGAGGGGCCATGGGTATTACTCCCTTCCCAGGCTACAAATATTGTCTCCCGGCCTTTGGCTTTCCCCCTCTGGCGCAGAAAATTGCGTGGGAGCCCACGCCATTTTTTTTCCCTTTTTAAAAAAAAATTAAACGTTCATTAATAAACATCGGCCTTGCTATTACATATCTACTAGATGGTGGCCCGATTCTAACGCATCGGGTATTCTAGAATATGTATGTAGGTTATTTACGAAGCAGTGTTTAAATCCCGCTGCAATATCGCTGATTAGTCGCGACTGGCAGGGCTCGATCAATCAGCAAAGCGTGGTTTAAATCCCGTGCCAATTCGTGGCTGGACTGCACCTGTCGCTGATTGGTCATGCCAGCCGCCCGCAATCAATCAACGACGCAGGGTTTCCGTTGCAGAAAAACAGACCCTTAGACGATTATATATATGGATAATCTATCTATAGATATATTTATAGATGACAAAACCTCAGAGACATTATAAATGTCATAAATATGGAGATGAGAAGTAACTCCCATATAAGAGCAAAACAAATACCCACTCTAAAAATCATAAAAGCAGGAGACACCGGAGCAAATAGGTATAAAAATGATTTTTTATTAAAGATAACACTGAATATATAAGCCAAAACGTGACACCAAAATATTAGATAAAATACAAATACAGGATAGAAGCAGAAATGCCCAGAAAGTCCACCATTGCACATGCCCATATAAATAACACAGAGATCAGAAGGTAAAGTGCATAGGATTCCATTGCTATGGTAAGATTAAAGACACGTCTCTATATTAATTGCACCATAAGGGGGAGATCAGAAAAAAGACAAAGCTTACCAAGGGCAGAGCTGGCGGACCCCTGACACCATTGTAGGTAAAACCCCGACGCGCGTTTCGCGTGACAGAAGCACCGCTTTATCAAGAGATATATTTATAGATAGATATATCTATAGATACATAGATATACTAAACATCGGGCTTGGTATTATCGATCTATCATATCTATCTATCAATTATCTATCATCTACCTATTTATCTATCTATTATCTATCTATCGATATATCTAGCTATCTATTATCTATCTATCATCTACCTATTTATCTATTATCTATGTATCGATATATCTAGCTATCTATCAATATATCTATCAATAGATATATTTATAGATACGATAGATAGATACGATAGATATGATAGATCTATCTATTATCTATCTATCCCATATCTATATCTATCTATCTATCATTTATCTATCGATCTATCTGTTATCTATCATCTATCTGTGTGTGTAAACATTATTCTTCAATGGAGTATGTAAATGAAGAGGTTGGACAAGAAATGACATCACCATCTTTTTTTTGCATATCTTTATTGAGCTTACAAAAACACACACAAATCCGCATGAAAAAAATGCATGAAAAACGCATAAAAACGCATCCAAAAATGCATGAAAAACGCAGGTGACCTGCCAGTGACCTCAGGGGCAGATTTGGTGCAGATTTTACCTGCGTCAAATCCTGATCAAATCCTGATGCAATCCTGACCGTGGAAACATACCCTAAATGTCAATAAAATGTGAATAATTGGATCCACACAATTCACTACAATACATAATGTACTTGCGGAATATATACTTCTGTATATCCTATGCTTTCAGGTTTATGACTAAAATGCCATACCAATAGAACTACAGTAAAAATAAGGAGATCTTAGGACTTTCTGATATACTGTACAGTTCTTAAAAGTTTGACTGAAAATAGAATAATATTTTGACTAGAGTTGAGCGACCTTGACCTTTTTAGAGTCGAGCCGGGTTTCGCGAAACCCGACTATCTCAAAAGTCGGGTCGAGTGAAATCGGCCGATTATGAAGTAAAGTCGGGATCGACCGAAACACGAAACCAAATGCAAGTCAATGGGGCAGCATAGTCGGCAGTGAGTGGGGGCCAGGAAAACACCTAGAGTGCCCATTTTAATGTCAAAACCATCCATTCTTCTTAATGAAGCTTGTCAAGCGTAATTTACCTTATAATAATTGGAAGGCATTTGAAATTGGGGGTCATTTGGCTAAAGTTGTGGTGGGTAGGGCTGGTTCAAGTAATTAGTGGGCCCAGGAAATCTGGACCACGTCACGGCAGTGGAGCAGGGAGTGGTAAGTATTTCAACTTTGCAAGTGCTGTGAACCTGAGCAAGCAGGGGGGGCCCACTTGTTGGCATTGGCACTGGCACAGGGCCCCTCAAAGTACAGCGGTGTGTTTGCACGGCGGGGGCGCCTCTCACCGGCAGCAACACTTTTGCGTACCATGAGAGGCCCTGTGCCAGTGACGTCGCCAACTAGTATTCCTCCCCCCACCTGATGAAGGAACCTGCACTTTCATCTGCACCTTCCTGTTTGTCCCCGTGTAAGGTGGTATGGTATGCGGGAAGGGGGACCTGACTTTCAGCAGGGTCACAATCTTGCAGTGTAGCGTGCACGGGAAATGTTGCGTTATGGGTCAATGTACCAGCAGACTCATCTATCACTGGCTGGGCAATGGGCAGGATGAGGAGGAAGCACAGATATAGGCCCAAAGAATAAAGTGGGCTAAATGCAGTTCAAAATTGGTAACACAGGACTAATCAGGGGGCATTGCAGTGGAGGACAACTGGAATGAGAGGCTGACACAGAGAGTAGGCCCAAATCAGTAAGTAGTCGAAATGCAGTTCAAAATTGGCAACAGTAGTAAACAGGCGGCACAGCTTTGTTCAGTGGAGGAGAACAGCAAGGAGTGGCAGACACCGATAGTAGGCCCCAACCCAACTAGTAGGCCAAATGCAGTCTAACATTAACAACTACTTAACGAGCGCCTGAAAACGGAATTTCAGGACAGGAAACCAGGAGAACAGCAAGGAGCGGCAGACACCGATAGTAGGCCCCAAACCAACTAGTACGCCAAATGCAGTTGTTCCGTTTAACCACAATTAAATGAGAGCCTGAAGATAGAAGTTCAGGAAAGGCAACCTGGAGAACACCTTGGAGTGGAACACACCATCTCTCTACACCCCATACCCAATTTGTAGGTCTAATGCAGCGTAGTTTCCAACAACTACTAAACGAGAGCATGATGATCGAAGCATTGGCGAGGAAACCTGGGGAACACCTTGGAGTGGAACACACCATCTCTCTACACCCCATACCCAATTTGTAGGCCTAATGCAGCGTAGTTTCCAACAACTACTAAACGAGAGCATGATGATTGAAGCATTGGCGAGGAAACCTGGGGAACACCTTGGAGTGGAACACACCATCTCTCTACAGTGGAACACACCATCTCTCTACACCCCATACCCAATTTGTAGGCCTAATGCAGCGTAGTTTCCAACAACTACTAAACGAGAGCCGGAAGATCGAAGCTCAGGAAAGGCAACCTGGAGAACACCTTGGAGTGGAACACACCATCTCTCTACACCCCATACCCAATTTGTAGGCCCAATGCAGCGTAGTTTCCAACAACTACTAAACGAGAGCCGGAAGATCGAAGCAATGGAGAGGAAACCTGGGGAACACCTTGGAGTGTAACACACCATCTCTCTACACCCCATACCCAATTTGTAGGCCTAATGCAGCGTAGTTTCCAACAACTACTAAACGAGAGCCGGAAGATCGAAGCAATGGAGAGGAAACCTGGGGAACACCTTGGAGTGTAACACACCATCTCTCTACACCCCATACCCAATTTGTAGGCCTAATGCAGCGTAGTTTCCAACAACTACTAAACGAGAGCCGGAAGATCGAAGCAATGGAGAGGAAACCTGGGGAACACCTTGGAGTGTAACACACCATCTCTCTACACCCCATACCCAATTTGTAGGCCTAATGCAGCGTAGTTTCCAACAACTACTAAACGAGAGCATGAAGATCGAAGCAATGGAGAGGAAACCTGGGGAACACCTTGGAGTGGAACACACCATCTCTCTACACCCCATACCCAATTTGTAGGCCTAATGCAGCGTAGTTTCCAACAACTACTAAACGAGAGCATGATGATCGAAGCATTGGCGAGGAAACCTGAGGAACACCTTGGAGTGGAACACACCATCTCTCTACAGTGGAACACACCATCTCTCTACACCCCATACCCAATTTGTAGGCCTAATGCAGCGTAGTTTCCAACAACTACTAAACGAGAGCCGGAAGATCGAAGCTGAGGAAAGGCAACCTGGGGAACACCTTGGAGTGGAACACACCATCTCTCTACACCCCATACCCAATTTGTAGGCCTAATGCAGCGTAGTTTCCAACAACTACTAAACGAGAGCCGGAAGATCGAAGCAATGGAGAGGAAACCTGGGGAACACCTTGGAGTGTAACACACCATCTCTCTACACCCCATACCCAATTTGTAGGCCTAATGCAGCGTAGTTTCCAACAACTACTAAACGAGAGCCGGAAGATCGAAGCAATGGAGAGGAAACCTGGGGAACACCTTGGAGTGTAACACACCATCTCTCTACACCCCATACCCAATTTGTAGGCCCAATGCAGCGTAGTTTCCAACAACTACTAAACGAGAGCCGGAAGATCGAAGCTCAGGAAAGGCAACCTGGGGAACACCTTGGAGTGTAACAAACCCTCTCTCTACACCACGGAAGGGCTGATTCTTAGGAAGGAAGGCTGTCGGAAAGAAGCAGGGCGCGTCCGAGGGTGATTATATTCTTATTAGGTATATACTCACCCTCGGACGCGCCCTGCTTCTTTATTTGTAATGAATGTTTATTTGCAATGTGGTTTTGACTTACTCTATTTTTTTGGTAAATAATGATTTTATTATTTTCATTGTTTTGCATCTTCTTGGCAATAATATAAAGAAGACGCGACAGGACAACACTTGGTGGATGCCATATCTGTGTTTAAAATTGAAAAAACCTTTCAGTTAACTACTTGCAGGAGAAAGTTATTGTAGCTGGTGGCCATTTTTAGTACTGTACCAGATTTTTGTTGTATGTGTTTGTTTTTAATGTTAAAATGTCTGCATTTGATATCTCTCCAGTATTTTCTTTTTTATAAGCAAAATACTTATTTTTATATTTTCTGATGTTGGTTCCAGGGGTACACGGGCAGCAGTGGTGTCGTCAGTGGAGGCCTAGTGGAAGGAGTGACCGCAGACAGGCATCGAAGGCCTAAAATAATAACACATGGCTGTAGGCAATTTTAAATTGGTTCCAGGGGTACACGGGCAGCAGTGGTGTGGTCAGTGGAGGCCTAGTGGAAGGAGTGACCGCAGACAGGCATCGAAGGCCTAAAATAATAACACATGGCTGTAGGCAATTTTAAATTGGTTCCAGGGGTACACGGGCAGCAGTGGTGTGGTCAGTGGAGGCCTAGTGGAAGGAGTGACCGCAGACAGGCATCGAAGGCCTAAAATAATAACACATGGCTGTAGGCAATTTTAAATTGGTTCCAGGGGTACACGGGCAGCAGTGGTGTGGTCAGTGGAGGCCTAGTGGAAGGAGTCACCGCAGACAGGCATCGAAGGCCTAAAATAATAACACATGGCTGTAGGCAATTTTAAATTGGTTCCAGGGGTACACGGGCAGCAGTGGTGTGGTCAGTGGAGGCCTAGTGGAAGGAGTGACCGCAGACAGGCATCGAAGGCCTAAAATAATAACACATGGCTGTAGGCAATTTTAAATTGGTTCCAGGGGTACACGGGCAGCAGTGGTGTGGTCAGTGGAGGCCTAGTGGAAGGAGTGACCGCAGACAGGCATCGAAGGCCTAAAATAATAACACATGGCTGTAGGCAATTTTAACTTGGTTCCAGGGGTACACGGGCAGCAGTGGTGTGGTCAGTGGAGGCCTAGTGGAAGGAGTGACCGCAGACAGGCATCGAAGGCCTAAAATAATAACACATGGCTGTAGGCAATTTTAAATTGGTTCCAGGGGTACACGGGCAGCAGTGGTGTGGTCAGTGGAGGCCTAGTGGAAGGAGTGACTGCAGACAGGCATCGAAGGCCTAAAATAATAACACATGGCTGTAGGCAATTTTAAATTGGTTCCAGGGGTACACGGGCAGCAGTGGTGTGGTCAGTGGAGGCCTAGTGGAAGGAGTGACCGCAGACAGGCATCGAAGGCCTAAAATAATAACACATGGCTGTAGGCAATTTTAAATTGGTTCCAGGGGTACACGGGCAGCAGTGGTGTGGTCAGTGGAGGCCTAGTGGAAGGAGTGACCGCAGACAGGCATCGAAGGCCTAAAATAATAACACATGGCTGTAGGCAATTTTAAATTGGTTCCAGGGGTACACGGGCAGCAGTGGTGTGGTCAGTGGAGGCCTAGTGGAAGGAGTGACCGCAGACAGGCATCGAAGGCCTAAAATAATTACACATGGCTGTAAGCAATTTTAAATTGGTTCCAGGGGTACACGGGCAGCAGTGGTGTGGTCAGTGGAGGCCTAGTGGAAGGAGTCACCGCAGACAGGCATCGAAGGCCTAAAATAATAACACATGGCTGTAGGCAATTTTAAATTGGTTCCAGGGGTACACGGGCAGCAGTGGTGTGGTCAGTGGAGGCCTAGTGGAAGGAGTGACCGCAGACAGGCATCGAAGGCCTAAAATAATAACACATGGCTGTAGGCAATTTTAAATTGGTTCCAGGGGTACACGGGCAGCAGTGGTGTGGTCAGTGGAGGCCTAGTGGAAGGAGTCACCGCAGACAGGCATCGAAGGCCTAAAATAATAACACATGGCTGTAGGCAATTTTAAATTGGTTACAGGGGTACACGGGCAGCAGTGGTGTGGTCAGTGGAGGCCTAGTGGAAGGAGTGACCACAGACAGGCATCGAACGAATACAATGGTATTGTCAGTGGCAGGCATTGAAGGATGTCAGCGCATAGACTAAACATTGGTGGAGCTGTGAGATAATTTTGCAAGTGGTAGAGCACTGTTTGAGCTGGGGTGGGGGGAAACTGTCTTGTGGCCGGCGGTACAGGCCCAGGGCCCCTCATATTACAACGGTGTGTCTGACGTTGGGTGCGCACCACCACCGCCAGAGACACTTTATTGTACTAGGAGGGACCCAGTGGCAGTGCCGTCGACCAAAAGCGGGCTCACCCACCTCTTCAGACAAACTGCACTCTCACGGGTGCTGTCACCAAGTGTCGATACCACGGCCCCGTGTGGGGAGTTTGGCCATTTAGTGAGGTGTAAACATGTCGTATGCTGGACAATCAGGTGCAGAAAATTACGAGATTGGAAAAGGCATTCAGAATAGTCCACAGGCAAGACCTTTTCATAGGAAAGCTAGGTGTCAGCCGGGCAATGTGGGGCAAAAGATTTCTAAATCCAGTTGTGGTTCATTTTAATGAAGGTTAGATCATCTACATTTTGGGTAGCCAGACGAGTCCTTTTTTCTGTTAGTATTGAACCTGCAGCACTGAATACTCTTTCTGATAGGACACTAGCTGCCGGGCAAGCAAGCTCCTGCAATGCATATTCTGCCAATTCTGGCCAGGTGTCTAATTTTGATGCCCAGTAATCAAATGGGAATGACGGTTGAGGGAGAACATCGATAAGGGATGAAAAATAGTTTGTAACCATACTGGACAAATGTTGTCTCCTGTCACTTTGAATTGATGCTGCAGTACCTGTCCTGTCTGCGGTCATAGCAAAATCACTCCACAACCTGGTCAGAAAACCCCTCTGGCCAACGCCACTTCTGATTTCTGCCCCTCTAACTCCTCTGGTCTGCTGGCCCCTGCAGCTCGTGTGAGAACGATCACGGGCGCTGTGTGCAGGGAATGCCAGAAGCAAACGGTCAACAAGAGTTGATTGTTTGGTTGCTAATATTAGTTCCAAGTTCTCATGTGGCATTATATTTTGCAATTTGCCTTTATAGCGAGGATCAAGGAGGCAGGCCAACCAGTAATCGTCATCATTCATCATTTTAGTTATGCGTGTGTCCCTTTTGAGGATACGTAAGGCATAATCCGCCATGTGGGCCAAAGTTCCAGTTCTCAAATCTGCGGTTGTGCTTGGTTGAGGGGCAGTTTCAGGCAAATCCACGTCACTTGTGTCCCTCAAAAAACCAGAACCCGGCCTTGCCGCGCCACCAATTTCCAGTGGCCCCGGAAAAGCTTCCTCATTAAAAATATAATCATCCCCATCATCCTCCTCGTCCTCCTCCTCCTCTTCGCCCGCTACCTCGTCCTGTACACTGCCCTGGCCAGACAATGGCTGACTGTCATCAAGGCTTTCCTCTTCCTCAGCTGCAGACGCCTGATCCTTTATGTGCGTCAAACTTTGCATCAGCAGACGCATTAGGGGGATGCTCATGCTTATTATGGCGTTGTCTGCACTAACCAGCCGTGTGCATTCCTCAAAACACTGAAGGACTTGACACATGTCTTGAATCTTCGACCACTGCACACCTGACAACTCCATGTCTGCCATCCTACTGCCTGCCCGTGTATGTGTATCCTCCCACAAAAACATAACAGCCCGCCTCTGTTCACACAGTCTCTGAAGCATGTGCAGTGTTGAGTTCCGCCTTGTTGCAACGTCTATGATTAGGCGAAGCTGGGGAAGGTTCAAAGAACGCTGATAGGTCTGCATACGGCTGGAGTGTACGGGCGAACGGCGGATATGTGAGCAAAGTCCACGCACTTTGAGGAGCAGGTCGGATAACCCTGGATAACTTTTCAGGAAGCACTGCACCACCAGGTTTAAGGTGTGAGCCAGGCAAGGAATGTGTTTCAGTTGGGAAAGGGAGATGGCAGCCATGAAATTCCTTCCGTTATCACTCACTACCTTGCCTGCCTCAAGATCTACAGTGCCCAGCCACGACTGCGTTTCTTTCTGCAAGAACTCGGACAGAACTTCCGCGGTGTGTCTGTTGTCGCCCAAACACGTCATAGCCAATACAGCCTGCTGACGTTTGCCAGTAGCTGCCCCATAATGGGAGACCTGGTGTGCAACAGTGGCAGCTGCGGATGGAGTGGTTGTGCGACTGCGGTCTGTGGACGAGCTCTCGCTTCTGCAGGAGGACGAAGAGGAGGAGGAGGGGGTGCGAACGGCTACAGCCAATTGTTTCCTAGACCGTGGGCTAAGCAGAACTGTCCCAAACTTGCTGTCCCCTGTGGACCCTGCATCCACCACATTTACCCAGTGTGCCGTGATGGACACGTAACGTCCCTGGCCATGCCTACTGGTCCATGCATCTGTTGTCAGGTGCACCTTTGTGCTCACAGATTGCCTGAGTGCATGGACGATGCGCTCTTTAACATGCTGGTGGAGGGCTGGGATGGCTTTTCTGGAAAAAAAGTGTCGACTGGGTAGCTCGTAGCGTGGTACAGCGTAGTCCATCAGGGCTTTGAAAGCTTCGCTTTCAACTAACCGGTAGGGCATCATCTCTAACGAGATTAGTCTAGCTATGTGTGCGTTCAAACCCTGTGTACGCGGATGCGAGGCTAAGTACTTCCTTTTTCTAACCATAGTCTCATGTAGGGTGAGCTGGACTGGAGAGCTGGAGATCGTGGAACTAGCGGGCGTGCCGGTGGACATGGCAGACTGAGAGACGGTGGGAGATGGTATTGTTGCCACCGGTGCCCTAGATGCAGTGTTTCCTACTACGAAACTGGTGATTCCCTGACCCTGACTGCTTTGGCCTGGCAAAGAAACCTGCACAGATACTGCAGGTGGTGCGGAAAATGGTGGCCGTACACTGCCGGAAGGGATGTTGCGTTGCTGACTAGCTTCATTGGCCGAGGGTGCTACAACCTTAAGGGACGTTTGGTAGTTAGTCCAGGCTTGCAAATGCATGGTGGTTAAATGTCTATGCATGCAACTTGTATTGAGACTTTTCAGATTCTGTCCTCTGCTTAAGGTAGTTGAACATTTTTGACAGATGACTTTGCGCTGATCAATTGGATGTTGTTTAAAAAAATGCCAGACTGCACTCTTTCTAGCATCGGATACCTTTTCAGGCATTGCAGACTGAGCTTTAACCGGATGGCTACGCTGTCCTCCAACAGGTTTTGGCTTTGCCACGCGTTTTGAGCAAGATACGGGCCCGGCAGATGGAACCTGTTGCGATGTTGATGCCTGCTGCGGCCCCTCCTCCTCCGCTTCAGAACTGCTGCCGCCTGCACCCTGTTCCCCCAATGGCTGCCAATCGGGGTCAAGAACTGGGTCATCTATTACCTCTTCTTGTAGCTCGTGTGCAACTTCGTCTGTGTCACCGTGTCGGTCGGTGGTATAGCGTTCGTGATGGGGCAACATAGTCTCATCAGGGTCTGATTCTTGATCAGCACCCTGCGAGGGCAATGTTGTGGTCTGAGTCAAAGGACCAGCATAGTAGTCTGGCTGTGGCTGTGCATCAGTGCACTCCATGTCAGATTCAACTTGTAATGGGCATGGACTGTTAACTGCTTCACTTTCTAAGCCAGGGACGGTATGTGTAAAGAGCTCCATGGAGTAACCCGTTGTGTCGCCTGCTGCATTCTTCTCTGTTGTTGTTTTTGCTGAAGAGGACAAGGAAGCGACTTGTCCCTGACCGTGAACATCCACTAACGACGCGCTGCTTTGACATTTACCAGTTTCACGAGAGGAGGCAAAAGAGCTAGAGGCTGAGTCAGCAAGATAAGCCAAAACTTGCTCTTGCTGCTCCGGCTTTAAAAGCGGTTTTCCTACTCCCAGAAAAGGGAGCGTTTGAGGCCTTGTGTAGCCAGACGACGAACCTGGCTCCACAGCTCCAGACATAGGTGCAATATTTTTTTTCCCACGACCAGCTGATGCTCCACCACTACCACTACCCTCATTACCAGCTGACAATGAACGCCCCCGGCCACGACCTCTTCCACCATACTTCCTCATTGTTTTAAAAACGTAAACAAACTAACGGTATTTGTTGCTGTCACACAAATTACACGGTGAGCTATAACTTCAGTATGATTTAGCTACCCCTTTACAGGTGAGTGAGACCACAACGAAAATCAGGCACAATGTTACACACTCTGTTGTTGGTGGCAACAAATGAGAGAGATGCCACACACGCAGGACTGTCACTGAAGCACAAATGTAAATATTAATCTCCCACTGATTTGATTTTTTTTTTTTTTTAAGGGAGACTTTAGGAAAAAAAAATAATAGAATAAAATGATTTTTTCAGGAAGAATTTAGAAACCAAATAAAATAAAATGATTTTTTCAGGGAGAATTTAGAAAACAAATAAAACAAAAAAAGGCTTTCTATGGCCCACTGAGTGAGAGATGACGCACACAGGAGTCAGGAGTGGCACACAAGCCCAGAGGCCAATATTTATCTCCCACTTTTTTTTTTTTGTTCCAGGGAAAATTTATAAACCCAATAAAAAAAATAATAAATAGGCTTTCTATGGCCCACTATCTGAGAGACAGAGAGAGATGGCACGCTTAGGACTGGCACACAAGCCCAAAGGCCAATATTAATCTCCCTTTTTTTTTAAGGGAGAATTTATAAAACCAAAAAAAAAAAAATAAATAGGCTTTCTATGGCCCACTATTTGTGAGAGAGATGGCACGCTCAGGACTGGCACACAAGCCCAGAGGCCAATATTAATCTCCCACTTTTTTTTTTTTTTTCCAGGGAAAATTTATAAACCCAATAAAAAAAAAAATAAATAAATAGGCTTTCTATGGCCCACTATCTGAGAGAGAGAGATGGCACGCTTAGGACTGGCACACAAGCCCAAAGGCCAATATTAATCTCCCACTGATTGATTTATTGATTTTTTCAGGTAGAATTTAGAACCCAAATAAAGCAAAAAAAAAAAAAAATGGGCTTTCTATGGCCCACTGAGTGAGTGATGATGCACACAGGAGTCAGGAGTGGCACACAAGCCCTGAGGCCAATATTTTTCTCCCACTGATTGATGTAGTGATTTTTTCAGGTAGATTTTAGAACCCAAATCAAGCAAAAAAATAAATAGGCTTTCTATGGCCCACTGAGTGAGTGATGATGCACACAGGAGTCAAGAGTGGCACACAAGCCCTGAGGTCAATATTTTTCTCCCACTGATTGATGTAGTGATTTTTTCAGGTAGATTTTATAACCCAAATCAAGCAAAAAAATAAATAGGCTTTCTATGGCCCACTGAGTGAGAGATGACACAGACAGGGATGGCACTCTAGCAGAAATGTCAATCTTAATCTCCCACAAAAAAAAAAAAAAAAACAGGGAGTGTCCTTCAATTACTATCTCCCTGCAGTAATCTCAGCCAGGTATGGCAGGCAGCAATAAGGAGTGGACTGATGCACAAATTAAATAAAAAGTGTGGACAAACAAAAAAGATAGCTGTGCAGAAAGGAAGGAACAAGAGGATTTGTGCTTTGAAAAAAGCAGTTGGTTTGCACAGCGGCGTACACACAGCAATGCAGCTATCAGGGAGCCTTCTAGGGCAGCCCAATGAGCTACAGCGCTGAGGGGGAAAAAAAAAATGTAGCTTCCACTGTCCCTGCACACCGAAGGTGGTGTTGGGCAGTGGAAATCGCTACAGCACAAGCGGTTTGGTGGTTAATGGACCCTGCCTAACGCTATCCCTGCTTCTGACGAAGCGGCAGCAACCTCTCCCTAAGCTCAGATCAGCAGCAGTAACATGGCGGTCGGCGGGAACTCCCCTTTATAGCCCCTGTGACGCCGCAGACAGCAAGCCAATCACTGCAATGCCCTTCTCTAAGATGGTGGGGACCAGGACCTATGTCATCACGCTACCCACACTCTGCGTTTACCTTCATTGGCTGAGAAATGGCGCTTTTCGCGTCATTGAAACGCGACTTTGGCGCGAAAGTCGCGTACCGCATGGCCGACCCCGCACAGGGGTCGGATCGGGTTTCATGAAACCCGACTTTGCCAAAAGTCGGCGACTTTTGAAAATGAACGACCCGTTTCGCTCAACCCTAATTTTGACCACTCTCTAATGGTGACTAGTCACGTGTTCTATCTTTTATGAAAGTATATTATAATAATTGAACAAGTTCAAAGCAGACCATAGGCCAGAAGTGGTTAGCAGTGGATGTACCATCTGCTACTTACTGTACAAATGTTGTTCTTTTTTTCTCAAATGGATCTTCTCATCTCTGGACTGTTTTATGAGAAATATATTTTACACTTGTGGTTTTTTTATATTGATGCTGAATCAAACAGCTGACATTGAGCAAGGTGTCGGGTTTTATTTTATTTTTACATCTAGTACATTTTTCAAGGTGGTGACACAGATTAGTGATAACCAAATAAAAAGAAAATCTCATATGCTGCTTCGTGACCTCTGGAAACAAAGTGCTGTCATGTTATCTTCTGCATTAAATAAGGGCACCGCTGTTAAACTAAAACCCCAGTACAAAGGATCTCTTCACCCAAAGATCATAAAGTAGCCTTTTCCATTCAACATCATCTTTATTGGATTTATGCATCCATTTTATTATATTTTCACCATTTACCTTCTATTCCACGAGCTCATCTTTCTCATTGACTCTCAAAGATCCAGACAAACCTACACAAAATCCTTTCAGCTCGTTTTGTAAGGTAAAAAAGTAGTTACCTTCCTCGCTTATGTCATGCTTTTATGCTTTATATAGAAACAATTACTTCCATTTTATTGTGTTCTAACTCAAAATAGGGTAATTGTATGTTGTCTACAGTAAATTTACTGTGATTTTACAGATAAGTCTTGGACAAGAAATAAAAACAGCAACAAATGGCTAGTATAATTATTTCCATTGTGGTCAGCTAAATTAGCAAGTTATTACATGATGTTCTTTTAGAACATTCTATGGTAGAGACATCAAGAAATACGTCAACATTTAACTAATTGAATATTTTTTAAATTGCTTTCTTTTTATTTATTTTTCTAATAAAATGTTGAATAAATTCCTAAATTCAATTCTAAACAGATTAAAGTCTGCATGACCTCTTTATGTTCTTCTAGTGTTTAAAAGCACTTTTACATATGGTTAATTGGTGCTACGACTGTGTCCAAACTCACTAGAGAAAATAGGTAATACACTAAAAACTGCAACTGATCCTGCTGTTTCCTGAACAGACAAGAGATTCTGAACGCACAGAGTAAATAAAACCGCACCCAAAAGGTGATAGAGCAGACAACTTACTATATGTAAACACCTCATATTTTAAAAAGACTGAAGCAAGTATAACAGAAACTAAACACCCAGATGAATGGTATATATGCCGTGGCTCGGAGAATAGAGAAGCCGACCACAAAGCACATTCTCTAGACATACAGTACAGACCAAAAGTTTGGACACACCTTCTCATTTAAAGATTTTTCTGTATTTTCATGACTATGAAAATTGTAAATTCACACTGAAGGCATCAAAACTATGAATTAACACATGTGGAATTATATACTTAACAAAAAAGTGTGAAACAACTGAAAATATTTCTTACATTCTAGGTTCTTCAAAGTAGCCACCTTTTGCTTTGATGACTGCTTTGCACACTCTTGGCATTCTCTTAATGAGCTTCAAGAGGTAGTCACCGGAAATGGTCTTCCAACATTCTTGAAGGAGTTCCCAGAGATGCTTAGCACTTGTTGGCCCTTTTGTCTTCACTCTGTGGTCCAGCTCACCCCAAACCATCTCGATTGGGTTAAGGTCTGGTGACTGTGGAGGCCAGGTCATCTGGCGTAGCACGTAGCACCCCATCACTCTCCTTCTTGGTCAAACAGCCCTTACACAGCCTGGAGGTGTGTTTGGGGTCATTGTCATGTTGAAAAATAAATGATGGTCCAACTAAACGCAAACCGGATGGAATAGCATGCCGCTGCAAGATGCTGTGGTAGCCATGCTGGTTCAGCATGCCTTCAATTTTGAATAAATCCCCAAAAGTGTCATCAGCAAAGCACCCCCACACCATCACACCTTCATCATGCTTCATAGTGGGAACCAGGCATGTAGAGTCCATCCGCTCACCTTTTCTGCATCGCACAAAGACACAGTGGTTGGAAACAATGTTCTCGAATTTGGACTCATCAGACCAAAGCACAGATTTCCACTGGTCTAATGTCCATTCCTTGTGGTCTTTAGCCCAAATAAGTCTCTTCTGCTTGTTGCCTTTCCACATGTGTTAGTTCATAGTTTTGATGCCTTCAGTGTGAATTTACAATTTTCATAGTCATAAAAATACAGAAAAACATTTAACCCCTTCATGACCCAGCCTATTTTGACCTTAAAGACCTTGCCGTTTTTTGCAATTCTGACCAGAGTCCCTTTAATAACTCAGGAACGCTTCAACGCATCCTAGCGGTTCTGAGATTGTTTTTTCGTGACATATTGGGCTTCATGATAGTGGTAAATTTAGGTCAATAAATTCTGCATTTATTTGTGATAAAAATGGAAATTTGGCAAAAATTTTGAAAATTTCGCAATTTCATATTTTGAATTTTTATTCTGTTAAACCAGAGAGTTATGTGACACAAAATAGTTAATAAATAACATTTCCCACATGTTTACTTTACATCAGCACAATTTTGGAAACAAAATTTTTTTTTGCTAGGAAGTTATTGAAATTTGACCAGCGATTTCTCATTTTTACAACGAAATTTACAAAACCATTTTTTTTAGGGACCACCTCACATTTGAAGTCAGTTTGAGGGGTCTATATGGCTGAAAATACCCAAAAGTGACACCATTCTAAAAACTGCACCCCTAAAGGTACTCAAAACCACATTCAAGAAGTTTATTAACCCTTCAGTTGCTTCACAGCAGCAGAAGCAACATGGAAGGAAAAAATGAACATTTAACTTTTTAGTCACAAAAATTATCTTTTAGCAACAATTTTTTTATTTTCCCAATGGTAAAAGGAGAAACTGAACCACGAAAGTTGTTGTCCAATTTGTCCTGAGTACGCTGATACCTCATATGTGGGGGTAAACCACTGTTTGGGCGCACGGCAGGGCTTGGAAGGGAAGGAGCGCCATTTGACTTTTTGAATCAAAAATTAGCGGACACCATGTCACGTTTGGAGAGCCCCCGTGTGCCTAAAAATTGGAGCTCCCCCACAAGTGACCCCATTTTGGAAACTAGACGCCCCAAGGAACTTATCTAGATGCATAGTGAGCACTTTGAACCCCCAGGTGCTTCACAAATTGATCCGTAAAAATGAAAAAGTACTTTTTTTTCACAAAAAAATTCTTTTAGCCTCAATTTTTTCATTTTCACATGGGCAACAGGATAAAATGGATCCTAAAATTTGTTGGGCAATTTCTCCTGAGTACACTGATACCTCATATGTGGGGGTAAACCACTGTTTGGGCACATGGTAAGGCTCGGAAGGGAAGGAGCGCCATTTGACTTTTTGAATGAAAAATTATCTCCATCGTTAGTGGACACCATGTCGCGTTTGGAGAGCTCCTGTGTGCCTAAACATTGGCGCTCCTCCACAAGTGACCCCATTTTGGAAACTGGACCCCCCAAGGAACTTATTTAGATGCCTAGTGAGCACTTTAAACCCTCAGGTGCTTCACAAATTGATCTGTAAAAATGAAAAAGTACTTTTTTTTTCACAAAAAAATTTTTTCGCCTCAATTTTTTCATTTTTACATGGGCAATAGGATAAAGTGGATCATAAAATTTGTTGGGCAATTTCTCCCGAGTACGCCGATACCTCATATATGGGGGTAAACCACTGTTTGGGCACTCGGCAGGGCTCGGAAGGGAAGGCGCACCATTTGACTTTTTGAATGGAAAATTAGCTCCAATTGTTAGCGGACACCATGTCGCGTTTGGAGAGCCCCTGTGTGCCTAAACATTGGAGCTCCCCCACAAGTGACCCCATTTTGGAAACTAGACCCACCAAGGAACTTACCTAGATGAATATTGAGCACTTTAAACCCCCAGGTGCTTCACAGAAGTTTATAACGCAGAGCCATGAAAATAAAAAATAATTTTTCTTTCCTCAAAAATGATTTTTTAGCCTGGAATTTCCTATTTTGCCAAGGGTAATAGGAGAAATTGGACCCCAAATGTTGTTGTCCAGTTTGTCCTGAGTACGCTGATACACCATATGTGGGGGTAAACCACTGTTTGGGCGCACGGCAGGGCTCGGAAGGGAAGGCACGCCATTTGGCTTTTTAAATGGAAAATTAGCTCCAATCATTAGCGGACACCATGTCACGTTTGGAGAGCCCCTGTGCGCCTAAACATTGGAGATCCCCCAGAAATGACCCTATTTTGGAAACTAGTCCACCAAAGGAACTAATCTAGATGTGTGGTGAGGACTTTGAACCCCAAGTGCTTCACAGAAGTTTATAACGCAGAGCCATGAAAAAAATATATAGATATTTTCTCAAAAATGATCTTTTAGCCTGCAATTTTTTATTTTCCCAAGGGTAACAGGAGAAATTTGACCCCAAAAGTTGTTGTCCAGTTTCTCCTGAGTACGCTGATACCCTATATGTGGGGGCAAACCACTGTTTGGGCACATGCCGGGGCTCGGAAGTGAAGTAGTGACGTTTTGAAATGCAGACTTTGATGGAATGCTCTGTGGGCGTCACGTTGCGTTTGCAGAGCCCCTGATGTGGCTAAACAGTAGAAACCCCCACAAGTGACCCCATTTTGGAAACTAGACCCCGAAAGGAACTTATCTAGATGTGTGGTGAGCACTTTGAACCCCCAAGTGCTTCATAGAAGTTTATAATGCAGAGCCGTGAAAATAATAAATACGTTTTCTTTCCTCAAAAATAATTATTTAGACCAGAATTTTTTATTTTCCCAAGGGTTACAGGAGAAATTGGACCCCAAAAGTTGTTGTCCAGTTTCTCCTGAGTACGCTGATACCCCATGTGTGGAGGTAAACCACTGTTTGGGCACACGTCGGGGCTCAGAAGGGAAGTAGTGACTTTTGAAATGCAGACTTTGATGGAATGGTCTGCGGGCGTCACGTTGCGTTTGCAGAGCCCCTGGTGTGCCTAAACAGTAGAAACCCACCACAAGTGACCCCATTTTAGAAACTAGACCCCCCAAGGAACTAATCTAGATATGTGGTGAGCACTTTGAACCCCCAAGTGCTTCACAGACGTTTACAACGCAGAGCCGTGAAAATAAAAAATAATTTTTCTTTCCTCTTTCATTTTTTTATTTTCACAAGGGTAACAGGAGAAATTGGACCCCAGTAATTGTTGCGCAGTTTATCCTGAGTATGCTGGTACCCCATATGTGGGGGTAAACCACTGTTTGGGCACACGTCAGGGCTCGGAATTGAGGGAGCACCATTTGACTTTTTGAATGCGAGATTGGCTGGAATCAATGGTGGCGCCATGTTGCGTTTGGAGACCCCTGATGTGCCTAAACAGTGGTAACCCCTCAATTCTACCTCCAATACTAACCCCCCCCACACCTCTAACCCTAATCCCAACTGTAGCCATAACCCTAATCACAACCCTAACCACAACCCTAATTCCAACCCTAACCCTAAGGCTATGTGCCCACGTTGCGGATTCGTGTGAGATTTTAAAGCATCATTTTTGAAAAATCCGCGGGTAAAAGGTACTGCGTTTTACCTGCGGATTTTCCGCGGATTTCCAGTGTTTTTTGTGCGGATTTCACCTGTGGATTGAGGAACAGGTGTAAAACGCTGCGGAATCCGCACAAAGAATTGACATGCTGCGGAAAATACAACGCAGCGTTTCCGCGCGGTATTTTCCGCACCATGGGCACAGCGGATTTGGTTTCCATATGTTTACATGGTACTGTAAACCTGATGGAACACTGCTGCGGATCCGCAGCCAAATCCGCACCGTGTGCACATAGCCTAATTCTAAAGGTATGTGCACACGCTGCGGAAAACGCTGCGGATCCGCAGCAGTTTCCCATGAGTTTACAGTTCAATGTAAACCTATGGGAAACAAAAATCGCTGTACACATGCTGCGGAAAAACTGCACGGAAACGCAGCCGTTTACATTCCGCAGCATGTCACTTCTTTGTGCGGATTCCGCAGTGGTTTTACAACTGCTCAAATAGAAAATCGCAGTTGTAAAACCGCAGTGAAATGCGCAGAAAAAACGCGGTAAATCTGCCATAAATCCGCAGCGGTTTAGCACTGCGGATTTATCAAATCCGTAGCGGAAAAATCCGCAGAGGACCAGAATACGTGTGCACATACCGAAACCCTAACCCGAACCCTAACCCTACCCCTAACCCTAGCCCTACGCCTACCCCTAGCCCTAACCCTAACCCTAGCCCTAACCCTAGCCCTAACCCTAGCCTTAACCCTACCCCTAACCCTACCCCTAACCCTAGCCCTAACCCTAGCCCTAACCCCAGCCCTAACCCTAACCCTAACCCTAACCCTACCCCTAACCCTAACCCTATTCTAACATTAGTGGAAAAAAAAATTCTTTATTTTTTTATTGTCCCTACCTATGGGGGTGACAAAGGGCATTTATTATTTTTTTAATTTTGATCACTGAGATATAATCTATCTCAGTGATCAAAATGCACTTTGGAACGAATCTGCCGGCCAGCAGATTCGGCGGGCGCACTGCGCATGCGCCCGCCATTTTGGAAGATGGCGGCGCCCGGGGAGAAGACGGACGGACCTCGGCAGGATCGGTAAGTATGATGGGGTGGGGGGGAGCACGGGGGGGGATCGGAGCATGGGGGGTGGATCGGAGCACGGGAGGGGTGGAACGGAGCACGGGGGGGTGGAATGGAGCACGGGGGGGGTGGAACGGAGCACGGGGGGGTGTAACGGAGCACGGAGGGGGGTGGATCGGAGTGCAGGGGGGATGATTAGAGCACAGGGAGGGTGATTGGAGCACGGGGGGAGCGGACAAGAGCACGGGGGAGCAGAGCACAGGACGGAGGGGAGCCGGAGCAGTGTACCGAACAGATCGGAGGGCTGGGGGGGCGATCGGTGGGGTGGGATGGGGGCACATTAGTGTTTCCAGCCATGGCCGATGATATTGCAGCATTGGCCATGGCTGGATTGTAATATTTCACCAGTTATAATAGGTGAAATATTACAAATCGCTCTGATTTGCTGTTGAAAGTGAAACTGCCAATCAGAGCGATCGTAGCCACGGGGGGGTGAAGCCACCCCCCCTGGGCTAAACTACCACTCCCCCTGTCCCTGCAGATTGGGTGAAATGGGAGTTAACCCTTTCACCTGATCAGCAGGGACGCGATCTTTCCATGACGCCACATAGGAGTCATGGGTCTGATTGGCACCGACTTTCATGACGCCTACGTGGCGTCAAAGGTCGGGAAGGGGTTAAATGAGAAGGTGTGCCCAAACTTTTGGTCTGTACTGTATAATAATTGGTTTTCCAAAAGTGTTCAGTTATACCTTCAAAAGTGCCAAGCAAATATGTTTATTTAAATTTCAGGCTCATTTAGATTGGCCCATAATTTCATAACAATCAGTCCTCACCCTCGTTAACCATTACTGGCCTGTTTAAACAGGACAACCATTGTCCAAAAAAACAAAATGTTAGCTCGTCAACTGCAATGATTATTAAGCAAACATCAGCCCTTGAAAACAAGTGATGCATGGCCTATTTCATTGGCCCTTCTACACTGACCACCTATCAGATTGTAACTTGCCCATCTGTGGTCATTTAAAGGTTACAGTTAGCACATACAGTGGCATGTAAAAGTTTGGGCACCCCTGGTCAAAATTACTGTTATTTTGAAAAGCTAAGCAAGTTGTAGATGAAACAATGTCTAAAAAGTCTAAAGCTAAAGAAGACACATCTCCTTTGTATTTTCAGCAAAAACAATTGTCATTTTTTACATTTTAAAAATTACAAAAAGAAAAAAGGGCCGATACAAAGGTTTGGGCACCCTTACAGATATGTGTGATCAGATAAATTTGACCAAGATTTCAAACCTTAATTAGCCAGTTATGTTTATGGCTTGTTCACTATCATCGTTATGAAAGGCCATGTGATGCAAATTTTCCAGCTTTATAAAAGCCCAGCCTACTCTAACCTTATGCCAAAAAACAGATGCCATGGGTTTCCCTAAGCAGGTGCCTAACACTCTGAAATAAAAATGGTGGAGGCCCACCAGAAAAAAAGAAGGCTATAAGAAGATGGCATAGTGTTTTCAACTTGCCCTTTTCACAGTTCAAAATGTAATTAAGAAATTACAGTTAGAAGGAGCAATTGAGGTCAAGATAAGGACTGGAAGACCAATCAAAATTTCAGTGATAGCTGCTCATAGGTTTGCTAGAGAGGCAAATCAGAACCCCCTCTTGACTGCAAAAGACCTTCAGAAAGACTTAGCAGACTTTAAAGTTGAGGTAAATAGTTCTACTGTTCAGAGACACCTGCACAAATATGGCCTTCGTGGAAGAGTCATCAGAAGAATACCTCTCCTGTGTCCTTCTCACCATAAAATTCAGAGTCAGAAAAATGTAAAAAATCATCTAAACAAGCCTGATGTATTTTGGAAACAAGTCCTGTGCACAAATCAGGTTAAAATAGAACTCTTTGGCCGCAATTATCAAAGGTATGTGTGGAGAATAAAAAACACAGAATTTCAGGAAAAAAACATGTCACCAACCATTAAGCATGGAGGTGGGAGAATCATTCTTTGGGAATGTGTTGAAACTAATGGCACGGGCAACATTTCACGGGCAGAGGGAAGAATGGATTCATTGAAATTTCAACAAATTCTTAATGTAAACATAACACCATCTGTAAAAAAGCTGAAGTTGAAAAGAGGATGGGTTCTACAAACGGATAATATTCCTAAACAAACATCAAACTTCACAACAAATCACCTCAAAAGGCGCAAGCTGAAGGTTTTACAAGGGCCCTCACAGTCCACTGATATGAACTTCATTGAAAATCTGTGACTAGACCTCAAAATAGCAGTGCATCTAAGACAACCAAGGAATCTCACAGAACTGGAAGAAGTTTCCAGAGAGGAATGGATGAAAATCAATCAAACAAGACTCTTGTCTAGAGATGAGCTAATATTTCAATATTCGGTTCAGTTCATGATAGCAGAATTTGCAATATTTGTCGATTTAATCGCTGAATATAGCAGTACAACAGCCGATGTTTCCCATGCTGTGTGACATAGCATGTGGCGTAGCGCTTCTGATCGGTGGTGAAATCATCCCCGCCGGTCAGAGAGTTGCAGTTCCCAGTGTTCAGCTGTGACAGGAGGTTTAACACTAGGACTACTGGACTCGTGACCCCGCCTAGAACTACTGAAAGGAGTCATTTTGACTCCTTGCTTGTTTTCGTTTATTTTTAGAGTTTCATTTGTGGTTATTTATTAATAATTATATTTTTTGCAATGTATTATTATTGTGAGATCCAACAGTAATGCTTTTGATTGTTTTTTTTCTGCTTTTCTTATTTTTCTACAGAAAATAACAATAATTATAATAGACGTTTTTCAAACATTTTTTTTTATTCAAGTGCACACATATAAACAACAACTGAAGAACAAAAAGCAGAGAAAATGTAGGTGGAGGAGCATAAAAATGAAAATATGGCGCAGAATTCACCTTCTAAACATTTGGTGTTTCGCATTTTAGGCATTGCCTTTGATTTATGGCAGTACATTGCCCACACAAAGACTTACCACAAGTCTTACAATTGCCGACAGATCTATTTTTCTTGAACATTTCTTTGATCTGGCAAAATGTTGTTTGAACCATCACTTCTGAACATGTAGAAACTTGGGACGTGGAACCCTTTTCCCTATCTGTGACATAAGGACCACTCAACTCTCTCACAAGCGTTTGCAAATATGCCTTGCGTGACATTTTTTGGTGGGTAATCTCCTTGAATATTATACATGCATTTATACCCGCAAAGTCTAAGGCATTTTCAAATGCATGAACAGGCCATCTCCTTGTGGATGTTCGTGTGGTATATTTTCGTGCCCTCTGATCCACTACATCTACTCCATATTTTGTTTCATTGTAAAACTTTACCATTTCTGGAGTTTTTTTAGCGGAATCAGACGCAACAACAACATCTGGATGGACGGAACTCAAAATGACAACATTTTTGTTGGGCTTTCCTTGGTATACTGTAAGTGTAAAATTGTCTTCATTTCTATACACTTTAGTGTTGTACAATTCCTCTTTCATGGATTTTATTTCTTTAGGCACTTCTCGCCTTATCTTATTCAGTGTTCCCACGATGGTTGTTCCTTTGCTTTTTAGCTGTTTAGCTAATTTTAATGAAGTAAAATAATTATCGGTTGTAACATTGCGACCTTTTTTCAAAAACGGGTCCCATAACTTCATTACCACATGATCAGCTAAACGGTCCTCAGCACGGCATGTGTCATCTTTGCCTAGATAAGGGAAGCCATTTGCCAGATATTTGCTTTCCTTATCAACAGCTAGCCAATATTTGTGGCCATATTTATCTGGTTTGGAAGGCATGTACTGCGTGAATGGACACCTAGTTTTGCTTGGGAAAAGTTGCTCATCCACCGTTATGTATGGGCCAGGTTTGTAACACGCAATACAATTTTCAATAAACCTGTCCCACACAGTAGAAAATAGAGCAAACTTGTCCGTTTGCAGTCTCTCCGATCGAGTAGATTTCTCATCAAATCTGAGAAACCTCATAATTTCAACAAAGCGGTCCCTAGACATTGTCGCTTTGCAAAACGGTATTCCCCAGTCATTACACCAAATACTGCTAATCGAGCGACGGTTCGTGCCAGATATTCCACGAGCATAGAATATCGCAATGAATGCATCTAGCTCCTCATCAGATAGAGTAAACTGTAAATTATTGTTCCTGCATGCTTCTGCAAGCGTACAGTTCTTTATATGTGTCAATATATATGAATCAAAAAATAAACGCCATGCGCTCAAAGGACTATCGATAATGATATTTCTTCTGGCGTATCCTGTAGGGCCAGGTGCTTCTCGAAGAATATTTTGGCTGTCACACCTACCAGGCAAGTGTTGTCCAATTTCAACAGGTTTCCATTGAATACCATCCGCTGAAACTAGTATTCCTTCAGATTCGCCTTCTCTGGTGTTTGTTGTTGCATTACCTTCGCCGCCATCGTTATCTGTTGTTCTTTCATTTCTGGGACGTTTTGCTGATTTTTTCTGTCCACGACCAGGAGGATGGTCACGAGGCAACATAACTGCATGAGCCCGATCCCCAGTTGATGTGCTTGGAATATCTGGAAAAAAGTTGATGAATATTTAGAATTTTTGTTTTGTAAGGGTCAGTGCACACTGGCTGGATTAGCGGCGGAATATCCGACCAGATATTCTCACCACAATCCGGCCCGTACCTGCCCGCTCAGGTACAGAGCGGAGTTTCATACCTGAAGCTCCGCTCCGAACCCCGGGCTGGAGCCGCTGTCTGGGACGGAGCCGTGCTCGCGCGTAAGCAAGCGCTGCTCTGTCGCTGACAGCGGCTCCAGCCCGGGGTTCGGAGCGGAGCTTCAGGCATGAGCGGGCAGGTACGGCCTGTATTGCGGCAAGAATATCCAGATGGCTATTCAGCCAGAATTCTGCTAGTGTGCACAGGCCCTAACTCAGTGTGTGGAAGAACAAATAAATACACATAACTACTTACCTTCTGGATTTGTTCCTTCTGAGTCTTCAGATTCACTTGATATGTTCTGAGGAATGAAATCTTCATCACTGTCAGAATCAAATACATGTTCCTGCAATTCGGATTCCGATTCATCCTCTCGTATGGATTGCAAAGTAGCCAGAATATCCTGAGGCTTTATCAAACGTCTTCTCTCCATAATCCTCACAAATTCCATAATTCTATATAGTTCCCTGCTGAAAAATAGAAATGAAATGAAAACTAAAAGAAATAATAACTGTTCTGCCACCTTCAAAAGTAGGTGGGCTGAATCAGTTGACAGACAGCTAAACTATTTCATAACAATTCATACCTGTATGAGTCTTCAGAGCTCGTATGTCTGCGTCTGTTCTCTTTGTCTCTTCAGCTGAACTGAAAGTAAAGTTACTATCCAGAATACTGTCTCCTGCTAGGACCTTAGAAAAACACCACCCTTCATTAGCATAAGATAAGAGCCTAGAGTAAACAAGCTATTTTGTTCAGCATTACAAAGTAATACAAGCAGGTAAAACACAAGGAAAATGTGAAAAGTTGACATGTAAATTGAACTACATCTATAAGAACATCAGGGTAAATAAGACAGAGTGAAAAAATTATGCACAAAACTTTATAGCAACATTTAGTGACAGAAGGACCTCAAAATATAGTAGGGAGTCAAAATGACTCCCTTCAGTAGTTCTTGGTAAATTTTGAAAAAAACGCGCAAATTTTTTACCAAAATTATTTATTCTCACAAAATCTTTCTTCACATCATATTTGAGGAAAAGTCACCGAGTTTCAAGCCGGAATTCTGAAAAATGTAGTCACAGAGGAGAAATAAAAAACGAAAAATCCTCTAAACTGTATGCTCGCAAACGCCAGAAGCCTGACAAACAAGATGGAAGAACTAGAAGCAGAAATATCTACAGGTAACTTTGACATAGTGGGAATAACCGAGACATGGTTAGATGAAAGCTATGACTGGGCAGTTAACTTACAGGGTTACAGTCTGTTTAGAAAGGATCGTAAAAATCGGAGAGGAGGAGGGGTTTGTCTCTATGTAAAGTCTTGTCTAAAGTCCACTTTAAGGGAGGATATTAGCGAAGGGAATGAGGATGTCGAGTCCATATGGGTTGAAATTCATGGAGGGAAAAATGGTAACAAAATTCTCATTGGGGTCTGTTACAAACCCCCAAATATAACAGAAACCATGGAAAGTCTACTTCTAAAGCAGATAGATGAAGCTGCAACCCATAATGAGGTCCTGGTTATAGGGGACTTTAACTACCCGGATATTAACTGGGAAACAGAAACCTGTGAAACCCATAAAGGCAACAGGTTTCTGCTAATAACCAAGAAAAATTATCTTTCACAATTGGTGCAGAATTCAACCAGAGGAGCAGCACTTTTAGACTTAATACTATCTAATAGACCTGACAGAATAACAAATCTGCAGGTGGTCGGGCATCTAGGAAATAGCGACCACAATATTGTACAGTTTCACCTGTCTTTCACTAGGGGGACTTGTCAGGGAGTCACAAAAACACTGAACTTTAGGAAGGCAAAGTTTGACCAGCTTAGAGATGCCCTCAATCTGGTAGACTGGGACAATATCCTCAGAAATAAGAATACAGATAATAAATGGGAAATGTTTAAGAACATCCTAAATAGGCAGTGTAAGCGGTTTATACCTTGTGGGAATAAAAGGACTAGAAATAGGAAAAACCCAATGTGGCTAAACAAAGAAGTAAGACAGGCAATTAACAGTAAAAAGAAAGCATTTGCACTACTAAAGCAGGATGGCACCATTGAAGCTCTAAAAAACTATAGGGAGAAAAATACTTTATCTAAAAAACTAATTAAAGCTGCCAAAAAGGAAACAGAGAAGCACATTGCTAAGGAGAGTAAAACTAATCCCAAACTGTTCTTCAACTATATCAATAGTAAAAGAATAAAAACTGAAAATGTAGGCCCCTTAAAAAATAGTGGGGAAAGAATGGTTGTAGATGACGAGGAAAAAGCTAACATAATAAACACCTTCTTCTCCACGGTATTCACGGGGGAAAATGAAATGCTAGGTGAAATCCCAAGAAACAATGAAAACCCTATATTAAGGGTCACCAATCTAACCCAAGAAGAGGTGCGAAACCGGCTAAATAAGATTAAAATAGATAAATCTCCGGGTCCGGATGGCATACACCCACGAGTACTAAGAGAACTAAGTAATGTAATAGATAAACCATTATTTCTTATTTTTAGGGACTCTATAGCGACAGGGTCTGTTCCGCAGGATTGGCGCATAGCAAATGTGGTGCCAATATTCAAAAAGGGCTCTAAAAGTGAACCTGGAAATTATAGGCCAGTAAGTCTAACCTCTATTGTTGGTAAAATATTTGAAGGGTTTCTGAGGGATGTTATTCTGGATTATCTCAATGAGAATAACTGTTTAACTCCATATCAGCATGGGTTTATGAGAAATCGCTCCTGTCAAACCAATCTAATCAGTTTTTATGAAGAGGTAAGCTATAGGCTGGACCACGGTGAGTCATTGGACGTGGTATATCTCGATTTTTCCAAAGCGTTTGATACCGTGCCGCACAAGAGGTTGGTACACAAAATGAGAATGCTTGGTCTGGGGGAAAATGTGTGTAAATGGGTTAGTAACTGGCTTAGTGATAGAAAGCAGAGGGTGGTTATAAATGGTATAGTCTCTAACTGGGTCGCTGTGACCAGTGGGGTACTGCAGGGGTCAGTATTGGGACCTGTTCTCTTCAACATATTCATTAATGATCTGGTAGAAGGTTTACACAGTAAAATATCGATATTTGCAGATGATACAAAACTATGTAAAGCAGTTAATACAAGAGAAGATAGTATTCTGCTACAGATGGATCTGGATAAGTTGGAAACTTGGGCTGAAAGGTGGCAGATGAGGTTTAACAATGATAAATGTAAGGTTGTACACATGGGAAGAAGGAATCAATATCACCATTACACACTGAATGGGAAACCACTGGGTAAATCTGACAGGGAGAAGGACTTGGGGATCCTAGTTAATGATAAACTTACCTGGAGCAGCCAGTGCCAGGCAGCAGCTGCCAAGGCAAACAGGATCATGGGGTGCATTAAAAGAGGTCTGGATACATATGATGAGAGCATTATACTGCCTCTGTACAAATCCCTAGTTAGACCGCACATGGAGTACTGTGTCCAGTTTTGGGCACCTGTGCTCAGGAAGGATATAATGGAACTAGAGAGAGTACAAAGGAGGGCAACAAAATTAATAAAGGGGATGGGAGAACTACAATACCCAGATAGATTAGCGAAATTAGGATTATTTAGTCTAGAAAAAAGACGACTGAGGGGCGATCTAATAACCATGTATAAGTATATAAGGGGACAATACAAATATCTCGCTGAGGATCTGTTTATACAAAGGAATGTGACGGGCACAAGGGGGCATTCTTTGCGTCTGGAGGAGAGAAGGTTTTTCCACCAACATAGAAGAGGATTCTTTACTGTTAGGGCAGTGAGAATCTGGAATTGCTTGCCTGAGGAGGTGGTGATGGCGAACTCAGTCGAGGGGTTCAAGAGAGGCCTGGATGTCTTCCTGGAGCAGAACAATATTGTATCATACAATTAGGTTCTGTAGAAGGACGTAGATCTGGGGATTTATTATGATGGAATATAGGCTGAACTGGATGGACAAATGTCTTTTTTCGGCCTTACTAACTATGTTACTATGTTACTATGTTATGTTAAAATGACTCCATCAGTAGTTCTAGTGATAAAGCTTACCTCTGGTCACTGGTGTCAGCTGATGGGACTACAGTTCACATCAGCTGACACCTGCTGCCGCTGATAACAGTGAGAGAAGGAGTGGCAGATGGGAGTATTCATCAGCCACTCCTGCATTGTAAATAAATAATAAAAAAAAACTGTATTTTTTATAACTAGCCATGCAAAACTCTTAGCTGGAGGCTGCAACCCTCAGATGTCAGCTTCAGCAAGGCTGGTTATTAAGAATAGACTGCTATTCCCTGTCTGAGGACACCGAGAGCGTGAGAAAGTTCTCCTACTCATGGTGCCATCAGACAGGTCCTGCGAGTTCATGGCCAATTAAAGGGACACTGTCACCTGAATTTGGAGGGAACAATCTTCAGCCATGGAGGCGGGGTTTTTGGGTGTTTGATTCACCCTTTCCTTACCCACTGGCTGCATGCTGGCTGCAATATTGGATTGAAGTTCATTCTCTGTCCTCCGTAGTACATGCCTGCACAACGTAATCTTGCCTTGCGCAGGTGTGTACTATGGAGGACAGAGAATGAACTTCAATCCAATATTGCAGCCAGCATGCAGCCAGCGGGTAAGGAAAGGGTGAATCAAACACCCAAAAACCCCGCCTCCATGGCTGAAGATTGTTCCCTCCAAATTCAGGTGACAGTGTCCCTTTAACTCATTTCACCTATGTGACGTCGGCGCAGGCACCATTGGAAAATTTCCCACAGCATTCACGCTGACATCAGAAAGGTGAAGTGAGTTCACTGGCTGTGAACACGCAAGTCCTGTCTGACAGCAACGCGAGCAGAACTTTCTCACGTTCACAGTGCCCTCAGACAGGGAATAGTAGTTCACAGACAAACACTGAACACATGGTGCTCAGTGTCTACTGGAAGACAGGCTGCATGGTCGCATCATACAACCATGCAGCCTGCCATCTAGATATAGCAGACCTAGACCAGTCATGGGACAAACGGATTAAAAGCATCTCTGCGGAAAGGTGAGGAAGAGTTTTTTTTACCTCTTTTGCAGATGATGAGGGCATTGGGGAATTGTCTTTCAAATAAAGGATTTTTTCTGGGTGTCTGTGTTCTCATACTATGTGACTTTGGGGTTAGTAATGTGGGCTAGTATTGAAGTCCCTCCATTACTAACCTTGGGGTTTGATGTCACCTGACAATACAAAGGTGACATCAAACCCCTCAATTTTCACCCCACTTGCCACCACTACAGGGCAAGTGGGAAAGCAAGGCTAAGTGGCAGAATTGGCACATCTTAGAGATGCACCTTTTCTGGAGCAGCTGAGAGCTGATGTTTTTAGCCTGGGCGGCAGTATCCATGGCCCCTTCCTAGGCTACTAATATCAGCCTGCAGCTGTCTGCATAGCCTTTGCTGGTTAGGTTTTTTAGGGAGACCCTACGTCATTTTTTATAGTCCCCCATTTTAATAGCCAGTAAATGCTATGTATAAAGCTGTGAGGTGATATTAATAGCCTGGCAAGCTACATGGGTATTACCCCCTTCCTGGGCTATAAACATCAGCCCCCACCCGTCGGCTTTCCTTCTGCTAGTTACGAAAATTATGGGGGAGCGCACACCATTTTTTTTAGACAAATATTAATTTATTAATTAAATAAATGTACAGTAAGCTGCACACAAATTGTACTAATTGTGTTTGTCACAGACATCTGTATATCTACCTATTCTATTTGTATTCACTGTAAGTAATCCATCTCTTCTATCCTGTCAGCTCCTGCTGTCACTTTACACTACGCGGCTGCTGAATTGCCAACTTTTCATTTATCTATGCACTGTAATATATACATATATATATGGGTGTCACTAAGATCTATATATCTATGTATTCTATGTGTATATATCTATTGTATATATCTATTCTATCTATTTTATTATAACCTGTCATGCTGTGACACATGAATTGCCGGCTTTTATTCTATCTATTTAGCTATCTATCATCTATTTTAACATACTTTAGTGAACATACTTTAGTGACAACACAATTATTTTCCTGACCTTTTATCAAAAGTTACCGAATTTTACCTTTTTTAAGAAATATGCCCGTGTTACCGATCATGAATGTGCAATATTCGTGCTGAATTTATGTTTGGCGATTGTGGTGATGCTACTATGTACTAACCAAACTTTTGCATTGGACCATTTTCCATTTTCTAATTGTTAAGATGTAAAAGATGAAAATACATACATACAGACTGGTGGAAAGCATGCCAAGACGCATGAAAGCTGTGATTAAAAATCATGGTTATTCCACAAAATATTGATTTCTGAACTCTTCCTGTGTTAAAACATTAGTATTGTTGTTTCTAAATGATTATGAACTTGTTTTCTTTGCATTATTTGAGGTCTGAAAGCACTGGTTTATTTTTATTTTGACCATTTTTCTTTGTCAGAAAAAAATACAAATTTTATTGCTTGGATCTCGGAGACATGTTGTCAGAAGTTTATAGAATAAGTGAACAATTTACATCTTACTCAAAAATATACCTATAAAGGGAAAAATCAGACAAACTGAACATTTTGCAGTGCTCTGTTATTTTTTGCCAAAGCTGTATGTATAGATATATATATATATATATATATATATATATATATATATATATCAAATACTTATTTCCCCCTCTGTGTAAATATAAATGCTTATTTCCCCCACTGTGTAAATATAAATATATACTGCATATATACTGTATATATATATATGAGGTAATAACTCTGGAACATTTTAATGGATCCCGGTGATTCTGAGATTTTTTTCTCGTGACATAATGTACTTTATGGTAGCGGTAAAATTTGTTTGATAGGACTTGCGATTGTGAAAAAAACAGAAATTTGCTGAAAATTTTGTAATTTTCAAACTTTTAATTTTTGTGCCCTTAAATCAGAGAGTCATATAGCACAAAATAGTTAATTAATAACATTTTGCACATTTACATCATCAGCACAATTTTGGAACACTTTTTTTGTTAGGAAGGTATAAGGGTTAAAAGTTGACCAGCGATTTCTCATTTTTTCAACTAATTTTACAAAACAATTTTTTAGGGACCACATCACATTTGAAGTGACTTTGAGAGGCCTATATGAAAGAAAATACCCAAAACTGATACCATTTTAAAAACTGCACCCCTCAAGGTGCTCAAAACCACATTCAAGAAGTTTATTAACCCTTGAGGCACTTCACAGGAATTTTGGGAATGTGGAAGGAAAAAATAAACATTACTTTTCTTTCACAAAAAATTCATTTGGACCTATTTTTTTTTGCTTTCACAAGGGTAACAGGAGAAAATGGACCATATATTTTGTTGTGCAATTTCTCCTGAGCATGCCGATAGCCCATATGTGATGAAATCTACTGTTTGGGCACACTACAGGGCTTGGAAGGGAAGGAGCGCCATTTGACTTTTTCAATGTAAAATATGCTAGAATAATTAGCGGTTGACATGTCTCGTTTGGAGTACCTCTGATGTACCTAAATAGTGGAAATCCCCAGCAAGTGACACCATTTTAGAAACTAGAACCCTTAGGGAACTTATCTAGATGTGTATTGAGCACCTTGAACCCACAGGTGTTTCACAGAAGTGTATAACGTAGAGATGTGGAAATAAAAAAGTCACATTTTTCCCAAATAAATCTTTTTAGCTCCAAAGTTTGCATTTACATAAGGGTAAAAGTAGAAATTGCTCCATACAATCTGTTGTGGAGATATATGTGGGGGAAACCAACTGTTTGGGCGCACAGTAGGGCATGGAAGGGAAGAAGCGTCATTTGACTTTTTGAATGCAAAATTTGATGGAATAATTAGCGGACGCCATGTCACATTTGAAGAGCCCCTGATGTGTCTAAACAGTGGAAAACCCCATCATGTGACCCCATTTTGAAAAGCAGTTCCCTTTGGGACTTTATCTAGATGTGTATTGAGCACCTTGAACCCCCAGGTGCTTGACAGAAGTTTATAACGTTAAGCTGTGAAATTAAAAAAAATCAAATTTTTCCCACAACAATCTATTTTAGCTACAAATTTTGTATTTCCACAAGGGCAAAAGGAGAAAATGGACCCCAAAGTTTGTTGGGCAATTTCTCATCAGTTCACCAAGACCTCATGTAGTTGAAAACTACGTTTGAGACACAGTGCAAAGCTCAGAAAGGAAGTAGTGCCATATTACAGTGCAGATTTTGCTGCACTTGTTTGAGGGTGCATTGGTATATTGACAGAGCCCCTGAGGTTCCAGAGCAGCAGAACCCCCCATAAGTGACAACTTTTTACCAATTAAACCTCTCAATGAATTCATCTAGGGGTGCAGTGATTATATTGACACCACAGGTGTGTCACAAACTTTTATACCATTGGGCAGTGAAGAAAAAATAACTACATTTTTATCACCAAGATTGTGTGTTAGCCCCACATTTTCACCCTGGGAAATGGGTAAAAATAGCACCAGAAAAACCCCATATGTGTCTGTACAGTGCTACTTTGCCATATGGAGAGACGGACTGCTTTTTGCCTCCTGGAGCGAAGATTTTCCAAGACTAATTTGCGGACTCCATATAAAGAGCCCCTAAGTACTAGAAAGGCAGAATCCCCCCTCAAGTGACCACATTTTTTAAATTACACCCCTTTGGGAATTTATCTACAGATGTAGTGACGATTTTGACTCCATGGATGTTTTCCAGAAACAAGCATCAGTGGATGTTGCTATGTGAAAATTGCAAACAGCCGTTGCAGTCACCAGTACATTATGCCCAGCTCATTCTTCTGGAGACATGCAAATGTAAATTAGGTGGGATCTCATCACTACAGAAATGCTAAACATGTGGGCGCTATATGTAGTTTATGCACACTGGGGCTCAGAAGGGAGGGGGCATTTGGATTTGGGAGTGGAGAATTTGCTGAATTTCTTTTGGTGGGTGAGGAGCCATTTCCCTTTTCCAGAGCCTTTGTACTACTGTAACAAGGTCAACCGGGGGTAGTTGTGGCTGAGCTATTTAGAGACACAGTTCATCAGCAGAGCTTACTGAGAAAATGTCCAGTGAGCACCCCTGTTTCCTTGGACATGTAATACGGGAGTGATGCAGTGTTTCCCCACAGATTACTTTCTCTTCTTGTCTCAGCAGTTCAGATGTTTCAAAGTACACCAAGGCGACTGTTGTCCAACAGGGAAAATTAACTCTTTATTGAACAGTTGTGAAGAAGTAGAAGAGCACAAGTACAACTCTGGCTTTCCTAATCTCTCCCTGTCACGATCTCCCACTGCACCTACATCGGCTGCAGCAGCCAAAGATTAGAGGAATTCCACGAGCTGGGATTACCCCTTCAGAAGCGGGGGCTCTTTCAGAGTCCTGGGGCCCGTGTTCCAGTCGTTAGTCCTATTCTCCAGTTCTTAGTCCTTAGCCCGGGGCCACAGACCTCTCCCGTCTGAGGGGTCTGGCAGTGCCCAGTCTGTAAAGCCCATCTGCCCTGGCCAACTTATACGGGCAGTTCTGAGGAAGCAACAGCTTCCTCTCTCCTCCTGGCTGCAAGTACAGCCCCCAACATTAACCATTCACTGTCCCTAACTATAATACAAGCTGCAGTGAATTAGCATTTAAAGGAAAAATACACATTGCAATACAAATGCAGCATATATATTACATTAAGACCAGACAAACACAGCTCAACCTAATACATTACACCACAGTACATAAAGTGCATGGGGGTCATACGGAAGGATGAGAGGGCGCAACTGAGAGGACCTGCCACCCCCCTACACTACCAATAAAGTGGAAGCCCCCTATATTTCCGTTAACAGGTGACAGATCTGAGTGGGGACTTGCTTTTGTTGTGCATTGAGTGGAAGCTTTTAATGGGAACATTTTACAGAACATTTGGGATCACATTTATCTGGCACTCTACGCTGACCACTTACTTTGGGGTTTCCATCTAAATCTCTGAGTGACATGATTAAGATGAAATGCCTTATGAATAGTGTTGAGTGATACCGTCCGATATTTGAAAGTATCGGTATCGGATGGTATCGGCCGATATCCGAAAAATATCGGATATCGCCGATACCGATATCCGATACAAATAGAAGTCACTGGGACACACATATCGGAAGGTATCCTCTATGGTTCTCAGGGTCTGAAGGAGAGGAAGCTCTCCTTCAGGCCCTGGGATCCATATTCATGTGTAAAATAAAGAATAAAAATAAAAAATATTGATATACTTACCCTCGGACACGCCCTGGTTGTAAACGCTGCAACCGCCATGATTCCCTTCCTAAGAATGAGTGCGTAAAGGACCTTTGATGACGTCTCAGCTTGTGATTGGTCGCGTGACCGCTCATGTGACCGCTCACACGACCAATCACAAGCCGCGACGTCATCGAAGGTCCTTCACGCGCTCATTCTTAGGAACAGAAGCATGGCGATTGCAGCGGTTACAACCATGGCGCGTCCGAGGGTAAGTATATCAATATTTTTTATTTTTATTCTTTATTTTACACATCAATCTTCATCCCGATACCGATTCCCGATATCACAAAAATATCGGAACTCGGTATCGGAATTCCGATACCGCAAATATCGGCCGATACCCGATACTTGCGGTATCGGAATGCTCAACAATACTTATGAATCCATTCACTATAGTAAGGCAGCAGAGTTACTCTGGACTCAATATGGCCTCTATGCTCTGGTATCCTTCTTTTCAGAAGTGCACAAAACTGTGGCCAACAGCACTTTTATGCAATCCTAGAAAGAAAGACACCACCGGATCACAGGTCAGATGGCATCCACAGTTTCTCCATCTCCCTTATTATAGGGAATCTTCCTCCAGAGGTTCTGTCTGAATCTTGTATTTCAGAGATTTACACGGACACCCCAATGTAAGCACTCAGCTCAGAGTGCAGGATAAATGTGCGACAAACCTTACTGTGATTTTTGGGAGGCAGCATGAAAAATTCAACAGCAGGTGAAGAATTGGTTTTATTTATTGTTTATGCAGTTCCTCATGTGGTATAAGTGATTAGGAGACTTTATTCTTCGGGTCGCTGCGATTACAGCAATACCAGATTTATATAGGGTTTTTATATTTGGCTGCTGTCACACAGTAAAAGATGCTTTTTATTGTGAAAACTAGTTTTTGCGCCACCATATTTTGTGAACTATATTTTTTTCAGATTTCAGCCGACAGAGTCACGTGAGGGCTTGTGTTTTTTACGGGATGAGCTGACATTTCTATTGGAACCATTTTTGGGCATATGATTTTTTTATCATTTTCTATTCTGATTTTTGGGAGAATAAAAACCAGCAATTCAGGAATTGCTTTTTTTTGTATACTGTTCTGCGTGTGGTAAAACTGGTAGACAGCTTTATTCTTCGGGTCAGTACGACTACAGCGATACCGCATTTATATTTTTTATGTTTTGGCACTTTTACACAAAAAAATATTTTACTGAAAAAATAATTATTTTTGCATCGCTTTAGTCTGAGAGCTATAACTTTTTTATTTTTCTGCTGATGGAGCTGTATGGCAGCTTGTTTTTTAGGGACAAGATGTCATTTTCAGCGGTTCCGTTTTTTATTTACATCAGTCTTTTTGATCGTGTTTTATTGCACTTTTTGTTCAATGGTAAGATGATAAAGCATTGTTTTTTGCATTGTTTTTATTTTTTATGGTGTACACTGAAGGGCTTAGCTAGTTGGACAGTTTTATAGAGCGGATTGTTACGGATGCAGTGATACCAAATATGTCTACTTTTATTGTTTTCTTTTTTATTTATATAAATAAATGCTGTTAGGACTGCTGGAACGACCAAATAATAATTAGAGGGGATATTAGGTGCGCTCACAGTCCAAGGTCCACTGTGCAGAAAAGACTCCTGCTGCTCAGTAATGACGGACTATACAGGTCCTTCTCAAAAAATTAGCATATAGTGTTAAATTTCATTATTTACCATAATGTAATGATTACAATTAAACTTTCATATATTATAGATTCATTATCCACCAACTGAAATTTGTCAGGTCTTTTATTGTTTTAATACTGATGATTTTGGCATACAACTCCTGATAACCCAAAAAACCTGTCTCAATAAATTAGCATATCAAGAAAAGGTTCTCTAAACGACCTATTACCCTAATCTTCTGAATCAACTAATTAACTCTAAACACATGCAAAAGATACCTGAGGCTTTTATGAACTCCCTGCCTGGTTCATTACTCAAAACCCCCATCATGGGTAAGACTAGCGACCTGACAGATGTCAAGAAGGCCATCATTGACACCCTCAAGCAAGAGGGTAAGACCCAGAAAGAAATTTCTCAACAAATCATTACATTATGGTAAATAATGAAATTTAACACTATATGCTAATTTTTTGAGAAGGACCTGTATATGGCGGTATAATATGGATACACACACGGGTTAGCTTCACCAGGTATGAAGGAAGCAAACCCTTTTAAGTCACAGGGCCACAGTATCGCAGAAAGAGTGCAAGCAAAACATCACAGAACTCTGTCCCAAGACTCAGGGAAAGAGTTCTTCTAGTCCTCTTGCCCTCGACACCGCTACTGAGGTGTCAGGGATTAACTTGAACTCAGAATTAACTGCACAGGAGTGCATGCAGCGCCGCTCTGGCGGACGCCACTAACCACCCAAACTTGGGCCAGGAAAGCGCACTATTAGCGCACGGCGCCGCACTGGCGGTCACTGCTAAGAGACGCAGTATCGTGTGCTAGATGTGCGGGATAGCACTGTCAGGCACTAGGTAACTTCCACCATTCGCAAACAGTCAACAACACTAGGGATGGGAATGATTCAGAGCTTTCATCCATCGACAGGAATACATCCACACACACATATTAGCAAATTTACACTAGCACATGGCCAAGCGGCTATGCAAATCTTTTATAGTAGTAGCACTCCGGGACCTTCCTGATGGTCCAATAGGAGCCGCAACAGGACCTGAGCATATGACCCCCGACCTCCAATGGGAGGTCGTCCCATGGGCATTTTCAGTATGAGGAAAGCAGGACTTAGTCCCTAAAAGGCCTGCTCGGTGCTGAACAGTGCTGGTTACAAATGCAGAGCCTGGAAAGGCAGCAGGAACCAAGCCCACAGTATCAGCTTGAGCCAGATGCTGGGACCAACGTGTCCGCTGAGCAGGTTCCACTGCAGCTGGAGGAGAATGGGAGACCACAGTGGACATAATTTGAGATTCCCCCTGTGCAGCGGCAGGAAGTCGACGCCTAACAAATGCGTTTATTGGAAAAATATCAATTTTTTTATTTAGAGATTTAAAAAAATATATTTTTACACTTTATAATATATATATTTTTAACTTTAATACATTGTCCCAGTGTTGGACATTGCTATTTTACAGTAAATCACTGATCTAATACTCCACATTGCAGAGTATCAGATCAGGATCTGAGAGGCAAGTAAGGAGGTAAGCCACCTCCCTGCAGGTCCTGGAAGGAACCTGCGGCCATCTTGGTTCTAGGGGTCTCCACAGCATTGCGTTGTTTGATGGAAGCTTGCAGGGAGCCATGCTGCTGTCACTACTGAGGGGTTAAATACCCACGATCAGTGCTAGCACCAATCGTGGGCATTGCTGCGGGGCATCAGCTGTCACACACAGCTGTCACCCAGACACGATTGCCACGGCGCTCAGCGTGAGGCCGTGTAATCAAGTGCTAGTACTGTTCTGTGCGTGAACGCACCTCCTGCAGAACAGGACTACTACGGTGAATGTCCCAAAGGGGTTAATGGTTGGTAGGGGATCAATATTATTTCTCACAGCAAAATGCAAATAAATGTATATAATTTATGCAATGTGACTTTCTGGATTTTATTTTTGATATTCTATCTCTCAATGTTAAAATTAACCTACCCTGAAAATTATAGACATGCCACTGTATCAATATACTCCTAATTTTCCAGAAAATTTTAAAAAATCCCCTAGCATTCTTATTATTTTTTCTTATGCTAGAGCACATAACCCACAAAGGGAATTTCATTGTGTCACACTTTATAATGATCCCTGTGTGAGTCAGTGTGCTGTCCATGGTATTAATATAAGATGTCATACGAATGCTAGTGGATTATTTTTTAGATATCTTATGAAGCAAAGACTAGCCTACATGCATGAGCAAAAGTGTAACAATGCTTTGAACTTTCAGGCTTCATATCTCACTATCAACTACTGCTTCAAACTTGAGACTACCATCATTTTATTTACATTTATCATGGCTATCACATGCATAAATTTGACTTGCAACTAGTTAGCACATAAGTAGTTATGCAGATTCTTGTCATTTATCTGCATCGTCATTATCATTTATCTGCATTGTTACTGTTTTGCTCCTGGTGGTGGAAAAATCTTCCTGTATACTATGAATTACATCCTATTCTCACATTCACCAATAACTCAGTGTTTTACTATGTTGATTCCTAAGTGAAAGGTGACTGGTATGAATCAAAGAGCAGCCATGAAGAGGATTTCCCAAGAAAAGAGAATCAGCATCATCCAGCTTATTATTAGCTGTCTCTCGGCCCAGAAAATTGACTGCATCATGTTAGTGCCATGACAGACGAATACAAAATAAAGTCTGTCCATCCATTGAAAAGCCATGACGTGGATGCCCAGGCAAAATATCAGAGTGAACAAGTCTGAGTCAACAAGTCGATTCCGGTGCTACAAACAAGGCCATGGAGGTATCTTGTGTGTTTCATAATAGTGAGTTCACAGATGTCCATGCAAGCACCGTGCAATGCATGTTACACAAGTGTGGAATGGAGGCTTGAAAAAATTAAAGCCTCGACTTCAATATCATAATAAGAAGCGTCGACTTGAGTTTGCAAAAAAGTTCAAAAAGTAGACAAGAGAAGATTGGAAATGGGTGATTTGGAGCAGTGAGACAAAAGACAATAGATTAGGCTTTGATGGGTGCAAATGGGTCCAGAAGACAGAAGGGAAAAAGTGGCAAATCGATGGGGTAATTGAATGAACTATCAAGTTCAATGGTGGAAACCTGATGATATAATGACGTTTCACTGCCAAAAGTATTAGATACTTAAACAGGATCAATGATGGTCTCAATGCTGAGCTATATGTGAGTATCCTACAAGACCAGTTACTTCGTACACTTGAGTACTATGGGTATGAAAAGGGCGACACAGTGTTCCAGCAGGACAAGTACCCAAAGCATAAGTCAAGATTGTCAAACAAATGGTTCAAAGACATTGAAGTAGAGGAGCTGGATTAGCCCCCACAGTCCTCTGACCTCAACCTAATTTGTGGGTAGAGTTGAAGAGAAAACTGTATACATACCCAAGTGAGTCAACCAGTATGCACCAAATTTGGGAACGTGTACACTAGACCTTGGATCAGATTTCGGTCAAGACATGCTTGAATCTGATTGAGAGCATACCTAGAAAAATTCAAGCAGTAATGAAAGTCAAATGTGGATTTACAAAATACAAACAAAAAAATAAAATTAAAATTTAGAAATTTAGGCGCAAAACAGTAACAATGCAGTGACATGACACGCATCTGCATAACTAATCATATCCTAAATAGTTGAAAGTCAAATTTATATATGAGATAGCCAAGATGATTATCTATGAAATGATGGTAGTCCCACAATCAGAACAGTAGTGGATGGTGAGATATGGAGCCTGAAAGTCAAAAGTTCAAAATATTGTCACCCTTTTGCTTGTCAGTGAGTGTCACGAGACATCTAGTAGGAGCTAAATGTTGAGTTGCTAAAAGTTTTATTTTGCTATATTTTAAAACAAAATTTTATCTTAGATGAAAATGATGTAAATTTATAAAAGTAGAATGTTACAGTACAATTCTTCATTTTGGAGATAGTCTGTTTTTTTTGTGGGCAGGGGTTCCATATGTTTTGTACATATTTGAACTATTGCTTAGTAACAGTAATAATACAGCATATGGATGTAGCCAGGCCCAGTGCCTTTGATAATCTAACCTCCTCTGGTGTGTTGGCCAATTGCTAATTTATCCCAAATCAGCTCCCACAATCCCTTTCACCTGATCCTCTACTTAGTCCTATAAATTTAGTAGCATTCTAAGGGGTGCACGTGTGTGGGGTCAGGCACTTGTCTCCCGGCAGCAAAAGTTTCAAAGCAGCTAAAGTATCGAGGCGCTGCAGTTATTTCAACGGCAGTTAGTCACAGCAGGAGTTAGGACCCCACTTTATGTATGTGTCTCTTTTGTGTATGTCGGCTGAATAAGCACTTTTTATTACTTGGATCTAGCTTTTCTATTAACACATCTTACTCCTTCACCATGTTTACATATGCCCTTAGAGTGTTTGCCCCACTAATCCTCACTCTCCTTTGCTATCCCCAAACCCCAGCACTCTCTAATCAAATGATCTCCTCTTCCCTCTTTCTTCCCCACCTGACCTCCTCTGCTGACATGCTCCTCAACCTCAAATCTGTTCTAATAAAACATAAAACAAGCTGCTCACTCTCCTTCTCCGACCTGCTCTCCCTTTCCCTGCTTCTCCTCACTTCTCCCACCTGCTATCCCTTTTGCTGCTTCTCATCACTGCTGGCAACATTTCTCCCAACCCTGGACTCCCACAGCCCATGCATCCCATTACTACCCCCTCCTACCACTCCCTATCTAATATAAACTACTGCAATCTTTCCAACATAAAACCCATGCCCCTGACGCCCACCTCCCTACTCCCTCTCTCTGGAGCTCTCTGGAATGCCCGCTCAATCTGCAATAAGCTTCATGTGATTTCTCTCTCACAAGCTTGCCTTCCTTGGCCTCACAGAAACATGGCTAATACTCTCTGACACCGCCTCCCCTGCTGCGCTGTGTTATGGTGGCCTCCATTTCGCCCACACCCCTCGCCCCGGCAGCAGACATGGTGGAGGAGTGAGTCTTCTCCTTTCTTCTGACTGCACCTTTAACCCAATCCCACCTCTACCCTCTCTTATCCTCCCCTCTTTTGAAGTCCACTCTGTCCATATCTACTCTCCCTCCAACCTCCAAGTGGCCATCAGATACCGAACTCCAGGACCGGCCACTGCCTTTATTGACCAATTCTCTACCTGGCTTTTTCACTTTCCTTCCACTGACATTCCCACTATCATCATGGGTGACTTCAACATCCCCACTGATACCCTTCAGTCAACAGCCTCCAAACTTCTGTCCCTTACTTCATCTTTTGGACTTACTCACTGGTCCTCCGCAGCCACACACACAGATGGACATACATTAGACCTGGTCTTCACCCGTCTCTGCTCTCTATCTAACTTCACCACCTCCCCTCTCCCTCTATCCAACCACCATCTGCTCACTTTCTCATCCCTGTCCTCCTCAACCATGTCCAGCAACATTTGCACCCCCGCAGAAACCTCGCACACATAGACCACCACACACTACCTACCACTGGCATCCATATCCTCACTCCACGACACAGACAGTGCCACTGCTTTCTACAATGCCACTCTCGCATCAGCTATTGACATGGTTGCCCCTCTCATTCATGGCAGAGTGTGACATATCAATAGACAACCCTGGCACAATAACACCACTAAAAAGCTCCGGCAAGTGTCCAGGGTTACAGAGCGGCATTGGAAGAAAACACATTTGCAAGTCGACTTGACTGCATTCAAGCAGGCATCACTCGCTTTCAAATTTGCTCTCACCTCTGCTAAAAAGGCCTACTTCCCTATCCTACAACCCCAAACAGTTATTCAAAACCTTTACCTCCCTCCTCCGCCCCCTACTGCCTCCTCCAACCTCCCTCATCTCTGCTGAGGACTTTGCCACACACTTTAACCCCTTCATGACCATGGGATTTTTCGTTTTTCCGTGTTCGTTTTTCACTCCCCTCCTTCCCAGAGCCATAACTTTTTTATTTTTCAGTCAATTTGGCCATGTGAGGGTTTATTTTTTGCAGGACGAGTTGTACTTTTGAACGACATCATTGGTTTTAGCATGTGGTGTACTAGAAAACGGGAAAAAAATTCCAAGTGCGGTGAAATTGCAAAAAAAGTGCAGTCCCACACTTGTTTTTTGTTTGGCTTTTTTGCTAGGTTCACTAAATGCTAAAACTGACTTGACATTATGATTCTCCAGGTCAGTACGAGTTCGTAGACACCTAACATGACTAGGTTATTTTTTATCTAAGTGGTGAAAAAAAATGCCAAACTTTGCTTAAAAAAAAAAAAAATTGCGCCATTTTCCGGTACTCATAGCGTCTCCATTTTTCGTGATCTGGGGTCGGTTGAGGGCTTATTTTTTGCATGCCGAGATGACATTTTTAATGATAGCATTTCGGTGCAGATACGTTCTTTTGATCACCCGTTATTGCATTTTAATGCAATGTCGCGGCGACCAAAAAAACGTAATTCTGGTGTTTAGAATTTTTTTCCCGCTACGCTGTTTAGAGATCAGTTTAATGCCTTTTTTTAATTGATAGATTGGGCGTTTCTGAGCGCGGCGATACCAAATATGTGTAGATTTGATATTTTTTTATTGATTTATTTTTGATTGGGGCGAAAGGGGGGTGATTTAAACTTTTGTATTTTTTTTATTTTTTTAACATTTTTTTCAACTTTTTTTTTTATTTTTGCCATGCTTCAATAGCCTCCATGGGAGGCTAGAAGCAGGCACAACGCGATCGCCTCTGCTACATAGCAGCGATCTGCTGATCGCTGCTATGTAGCAGAAATGCAGGTGTGCTGTGAGCGCCGACCACAGGGTGGCGCTCACAGCCACCGGCGATCAGTAACCATAGAGGTCTCAAGGACCTCTATGGTTACAATGGAGATGCATCGCCGACCCCCGATCATGTGACGGGGGTCGGCGATGACGTCATTTCCGGCCGCCCGGCCGGAAGCGGTAGTTAAATGCCGCTGTCTGCGTTTGACAGTGGCATTTAACTAGTTAATAGGTACGGGGAGATCGCGATTCTGCCCGCGCCTATTACGGGCATATGTCAGCTGTTCAAAACAGCTGACATGTCCCGGCTTTGATGCGGGCTCACCGCAGAGCCCTGCATCAAAGCAGGGGATCTGACCTTGGACGTACTATCCCGTCCAAGGTCAGATAGGGGTTAAAAATAAGATCGACCAAACGAGGCAAGTCTTCATTGTTCAACCACCACAACCCCTTTGTATACCAGTGCAATTCCCAAACCCCATAACCTCCCTATCTAACATCACTGAAGGGGAGCTTATTTATCCCCTCTCCAAATCGCACCTCACCACCTGTGCGCTCGACCCCATCCCACCTGCTCCCCAACCTCACTGCTAGTCTTATCCCATCCCTAACCCACCTCTTCAACCTATATGCCACAATCACACCTATCCTTAAAAAGCCAACCCTCAATCCAACTGGTATGCCAAGCTATTGCCCAATATCACTGATCCCATTCGCTTCCAAACTCCTGGAGCAGCACGTCCACGTTGAACTTTCCTCCCACCTCTCATCTAACTTGCTCTTTGAAAATCTACAATCTGGTTTCTGCCCTCATCACTTAACTGAGACAGCCCTGACCAAAATTATTAACGACCTACATACAACCAAAGCTAGCGGACAATAAACTATACTACTCCTTCTAGACCTGTCTTCTGCTTTCGACACAGTTGACCACTGCCTCCTACTACAGATCCTCTTCTCCTTTGGCATCAAAGACCTCACCCTATCCTGGATCTCCTCAAACCTTTCCAACTGCACATTCAGTGTCTCCCACTCCCACACTACCTATTCATCCCACCCTCTCTCCCTATTGGAGTTCCCCAAGGCTTTGTTCTAGGACCCTTACTCTTCTCAATCTATACATTTGGCATGGGACAACCCATAATGTCCCATGGATTCCAGTACCACCTTTATGCTGATGACACTCAGATCTAACTCTCTGGCCCAGATGTCATCTCTCTGCTGTCCAGAATCCTGGAGTGTCTATCAGCCATATCCTCCTTCTTCTTCCTCGTTTCCTCAAACTCAATGTGGACAAATATGAACTCATCATCTTTCCAACATCTCATAGATTTTCCTTACCTGACCAATCTATCGCAATTAACGACATCACACTTTCCCCGTACTGGAAGTCTGCTGCCTCAGAGTAACCCTTGACTCTGCCCTGTCCTTCAAACCGCACATTCAAGCTCTTTCCACCTCCTATCGCCTCCAGCTCAAAAATATCTCCAGAATCCATCCTTTCCTCTACTGAAATGCTTGTGCTTGCCCTCATCATCACCTGCCTCCAATACTGCAACATCCCTTTCTGAAGGCCCCCTGCTAACACCCTTGCACCTTTCCAGTCCATCCTTAACTCTGCTGCCTGACTAATTCATCTCTCACCTCGCTACTCCTCCGCTTCTCCCCTCTGCAAATGTCTTCACTGGCTCCCAATCCCTCAGCGTATCCAGTTCAAATTACTAACACTGACCTACAAAGCCATCCATAACCTGTCTCCTCCATATATCTCTGAACTAATCTCCCGATATCTTCCCTTACGTAATCTCCGGTCCTCCCAAAACCTCCTACTCTCCTGCACACTTATTTACTCCTCACCCAACCATCTACAAGACTTCTCCCGAATATCCCCCATCCTCTGGAATTCTTGGCCCCAACACATCCGACTATCAACCACATTCGTATCCTTCAGGCTGAATCTGAAAACCCACCTCTTCAGGAAAGCCTACAGCCTGCACTGACCCTGCTACCTCCTCACCAGTACCAGAGCTACTGCCTCACCAACACCGGAGCTCCTGCAACTCTCAACCTGTTGTCTCGCCCCTCTGTATCAGTCTGTAATTGTTAGTTTGCTTACTGTAAGCGATATCTGTAATTTGTATGTAACCCACTCTCATATACAGCACCATGGAATCAATGGTGCTATATAAATAAATAATAATAATACAAAAGAAGACTTAATAAGTAAAGTTTCTCCTAGCGAAGTGTGGCAATCTGGCTTAGGGAGATGTATACGCTATGCAATGCACTCCTGGGAAATTAAATATGCAGAGTGTTAGGTCTCGAGTTCCCGCTTCTGCACAGGGGGAATCTCGAGCCATCTCCGCTGCGGTCTCCCATTCTTATCCAGCCGCAGTGGAGTCTGCTCAGCAGGGACGTCGGTCCCAGCGTCTTGCTCAGTCTCACTCTGTACAGAGAGTTACTGCTGCTTCTTCAGCTTCTGCCATTAAAGCCAGTGCTGGTCAGCAGCGAGCAGACTTCTCTGGGACTAAGTCCTTGTCTGCACACACTGAGCATGCCCAGGGCAAGATCTCCCGTTGGAGATCGAGGGTCATGTGCTCAGGCCCTGCAGCACATTCCATTGGTCCTCTTGGCAGGTCTTGGAAGGGCAAAGTTTCTGTGGCCACTTCCTGTGCTGCAACTATATAAACTGCGCATGACCGCACAGCCATGCGCTAGTGTACATTTGCATACGTGTGTTTGTTGTGAGTGCAAGTCGTCCTTGGATACCCCTTCCCTATTGAATGTCTGTTCGCGGAAGGTGTATGGTTGCTATCTAGCGCCCGACTTATCCTACAGCACAAATCACACATTACAGCGTCCAGTTGCTGTGACCGCCAGTACGGTGCCGTGCACTTCCTCTGTGCTTTCCTTACCCAAGCCTGGGTGGTTAGTGGCGTTCATCAGTGCGGCACCGCATGCACTCTTGTGCCCTAAATATTGTTATTTTCCTTACACACCCAGTTGCGGTGTTGTGCCAGCAAGGGTCTAATCGGACTTCAATCCTAGTTGGGGTTGAGTTCGCTGACTACTTGCTCGCGCTCTATGTGCGGTACCGCGATCCTGTGACGCAACAGGATCGCTTCCTTCACGCTGGGTGAAGTCTAACCCACGTGTGTATACTTATGAGTACCGCCATATAGTCCGTCATTACTTGGCAGCAGGTTCCATCTCTGCACGGTGGACCCCGGGCTGCGAACGCACCATACTCTATCTGTATCATTATTTGGTGCGTTCTGCTAGCCCTAACATTACACTAGCGCCAGGGTCTGGCTAGTAATGACGGACAAGCAGCAATCCTTGCGGTATATCCAGCAGCTGGAGGGTAGGTTGGCGGCTCTTGAGAGCGCAACCTCAGCTGTGGATGTTACCGCAGTTGCTGTACAGGCTGCTAGCGTGGCTGCAGCAACCCTGTCCATTGCCACCCCTGCTCCGACATTTTCTCGCCTCCCGCTGCCAGAAAAATTTTCTGGTGATAGCAAATTTTGTAGGGGGTTTGTGAGTCAGTGCTCTATTCACCTCGAGCTCCTGGCTGCACGTTTTCCCAAAGAGTGGGCTAAGGTGGGATTTATAGTGTCTCTCTTCTCGGACAGGGCGTTGGAATGGGCTACGCCGCTGTGGGAGCGTGGCGATCATGTGGTGCAGAGTGCTCCGCTGTTTCTGAGCACTCTGAAACAGGTCTTTTTAGGACCTCAAGTCACCCATGATACTGCGCTCCAACTGCTGGCATTAACTCAGGGTGAGTCCTTGGTCAGTCATTCTGCCGTCCAATTCCGCACTTTAGCTGCTGAGCTGGATTGGTCGGATAAACCTCTTATTCCCATATTTTGGAGGGGCCTGGCTGATCACGTTAAGGACGCTCTGGCCACTAGGGAGATTCCTGCCACACTGGAGGAGTTAATAACTGTCTCCACTCGAATTGACCTCCGTTTTAACGAGCGGAGGTTAGAGCGAGCCCAGTGTAGGCAGAGGTTTCGGTTGGCTCCTACCTTCGCCAAACCTCTGGAATCTCCGGTCCTGGTTCCTGAGTCACATGAGGCCAGGGAAGTGTCACAAGCGGGATCTAAGTCCCGGACCGCTTGTGCACTCAAGGTCTGTCATGTTTGCCAGCAGTCAGGACATCTAGCCACCAGATGTTCTCAGCGGTCGAGGAAACGTCAGCGTCTAGTGGTAGTAGGTGGAGGTACACTAGACACGGCGACGTTTGCCTCTAAATTGTCCTTTAAGGGGACAATTACTATAGGCTCATTCTCCCACTCGGTAGAGCTCTGCGTGGATTCTGGGGCGGAGGGCAATTTTATGTCTTCTGCCTTCGCCCAACGTCACGCAATACCCCTGGTTATGCTAGCTCAACCAGTAACGGTACGAGTGGTGAATGGGTCGACACTGCCCTCACAGATAACACACCAGACCATCCCTTTTACTCTGTCCATGTCGCCATCTCATCAGGAGATTATATCTCTGCTCATCATTCCTGAGGGAATTGATGAGGTCCTGTTGGGAATACCTTGGCTACGGTACCACTCTCCTCATATCGAGTGGTCCTCAGGCAGAATCCTGGGATGGGGCGAATCTTGTGGGGGTAGGTGTCAGAGGGAGTGCGTTCAGGTTGCTACTACAGAGGTACCCGCAGATCTTTCCTCTCTCCCCAAGCAGTATTGGTCTTATGCAGACGTGTTCTCCAAAAAGGCGGCGGAGATCCTTCCGCCCCATCGCCCCTATGACTGTCCTATTGATCTCTTGCCTGGTGCTGAGCCTCCCCGGGGTCGAGTCTATCCGCTATCTCTCCCGGAGACAGAGGCAATGTCACAGTACATCCAGGAAAATCTGGCAAGAGCATTCATTAGGAAGTCAGTGTCACCTGCTGGGGCAGGGTTCTTCTTCGTGCAGAAGAAGAATGGGGAATTGCGTCCATGCATAGACTACAGGGGTCTTAACGCCATCACCGTTAAAAATAAGTATCCTTTGCCCTTGATATCTGAGCTCTTCGATAGGCTTCGGGGAGCAAGGGTATTTACTAAATTAGATCTGCGGGGTGCTTACAACCTGATTCGCATCCGTGAGGGGGACGAATGGAAGACGGCTTTTAACACCAGGGATGGGCACTATGAATATCTGGTGATGCCCTTCGGGCTCTGTAATGCCCCAGCCGTTTTCCAAGACTTTGTGAACGATATCTTCCGGGATATGCTTTCCACCTCGGTCGTAGTCTATCTGGATGACATTCTCATCTACTCTCCAGATATTGACTCCCACCGGAGAGATGTTTGCAAAGTCTTCGACCTCCTACGGGCAAACTCCCTCTATGCCAAGTTGGAGAAGTGTATGTTTGAGCAGCAGTCCTTACCTTTCCTAGGCTACATCATCTCTGCCCAGGGATTAGCTATGGATCCTGCCAAACTACAGGCTGTGATAGACTGGCAGGAACCCCATTCTCTTAAAGTGGTGCAGCGCTTTATGGGGTTCATTAATTATTATCGCCAATTCATTCCGCACTTCTCAACTTTGGTAGCTCCCTTGGTTGCCCTCACCAAGAAGGGGGCAAATCCCAAATTGTGGTATGAGGAGGTCTCCAAGGCCTTTAACTCTATAAAGTCACACTTCGCTAGCGCTCCCATCTTACATCGCCCCGATGTTGATAAGCCATTTATCATGGAGGTGGATGCCTCTTCTGTTGGTGCTGGAGCAGTCCTCTTCCAAAAGGATGCTCAAGGTCGGAAGCATCCTTGCTTCTTTTTCTCCAAGACCTTCTCACCAGCAGAGAGGAATTATTCCATCGGGGACAGGGAGTTGCTAGCCATGAAGTTGGCTTTCTCGGAGTGGAGACATCTCTTGGAGGGAGCACGTTTTCCCTTCCAAGTCTTCACAGACCATAAAAATTTGGTGTACCTGCAGACAGCCCAGCGGTTGAATTCTCGCCAGGCCAGATGGTCCTTATTCTTCTCTCGGTTTCATTTCATCCTCCATTTTCTTTCTGGGGAGAAGAACATTCGGGCCGACGCTCTCTCTCGCTCCGTTGTGTCATCTGCGGAGGAGGAGGAGGAGCCTCGGCTTATTGTCCCCACCGAGAGCTTGAGAACTGTGGCCCCGGTTTCGCTAGAGTCTGTGCCTCCGGGCAAGACTTTTGTACCATCCAGTTTGCGACCGGAGGTTCTCTCTTGGGCACACTCATCCAGGGTGGGTGGACATTTTGGTACCAAAAGGACATCTGAGTTACTGGCGAGGACATACTGGTGGCCGCATTTGGCTCGTGATGTTGCAGAGTATGTTCGGGCGTGTGTCTCTTGCGCCAAGAACAAGACTCCTCGGCAACGGCCAGCTGGTTTGCTTTATCCTCTGCCGGTGGCGGACAGGCCCTGGGAGATGGTCGGGATGGACTTTGTGGTGGGCTTACCCAAGTCTCGTAACTGCACCATTATCTGGGTGATCACCGACCATTTTTCCAAAATGGTGCACTTGGTGCCTCTTCCACGGCTACCTTCTGCACGGGCGTTGGCTGTCTTGTTCGTCAAGCATATCTTTCGCCTACACGGTATGCCAGACAAAATTGTTAGTGACCGGGGTCCCCAGTTTGCGTCTCGATTCTGGAGAGAGCTTTGTCGTCTACTCAGTATTGAGTTGAATCTCTCTTCGGCATATCATCCCGAGACGAATGGGTTGGTAGAGAGGGCCAACCAGACCTTGGTCACATATTTACGACATTTTGTTTCTGCCAGGCAGGATGACTGGGCATCCTTGCTACCGTGGGCAGAGTTTGCACTTAACAATGCCGTAGCCGACTCCACCGGTCAGACTCCATTCCTCCTAAATTACGGCCAGCATCCGCGTGTTCCTGTGCCCATGCCTGTGTCTTCTACTGACTCCAGGGTGGCAGACTGGGCTGTGGAGGCACGGGACATTTGGGACCGCACGCAGGATGCCATTCGGGCCTCCAAGGAGAGAATGAGGTCCTCCGCCGATGTTCATCGGCGCCCTGCTCCGACCTTTGCTCCTGGCGACTTGGTGTGGCTCTCCGCCCGTAACATCAGGCTGCGAGTTGAGTCCACTAAGTTTGCTCCTCGCTACTTGGGTCCCTTCAAGGTTCTCGAACAGGTTAATCCTGTGGTCTACCGTTTGGCTCTTCCTCCATGCTTGGGTATCACCGACACCTTTCATGTGTCCCTCTTGAAACCCGTATACATGTCCCGGTTTTCCGAGTCATCTGCCGGGACATCGGGTTCGTCTACGGACGATTACGAGGTGAACGCTATTTTGGGGTGCAAGGTGGTAAAACATTCGGGCCCCACAGCTCATTGCTGCCTTCGAGCGTAGTGAGGCCCAAGGAGGGGGGGGCCCTAGGAGGGGGGTAATGTTAGGTCTCGAGTTCCCGCTTCTGCACAGGGGGAATCTCGAGCCATCTCTGCTGCGGTCTCCCATTCTTATCCAGCCGCAGTGGAGTCTGCTCAGCAGGGACGTCGGTTCCAGCGTCTTGCTCAGTCTCACTCTGTACAGAGAGTTACTGCTGCTTCTTCAGCTTCTGCCATTAAAGCCAGTGCTGGTCAGCAGCGATCAGACTTCTCTGGGACTAAGTCCTTGTCTGCACACACTGAGCATGCCCAGGGCAAGATCTCCCATTGGAGATCGAGGGTCATGTGCTCAGGCCCTGCAGCACATTCCATTGGTCCTCTTGGCAGGTCTTGGAAGGGCAAAGTTTCTGTGGCCACTTCCTGTGCTGCAACTATATAAACTGCGCATGACCGCACGGCCATGCGCTAGTGTACATTTGCATACGTGTGTTTGTTGTGAGTGCAAGTGAGTGCAAGTGTGTTTGTTGTGAGTGCAAGTCGTACCCCTTCCCTATTGAATGTCTGTTCGCGGAAGGTGTATGGTTGCTATCTAGCGCCCGACTTATCCTACAGCACAAATCACACATTACAGCGTCCAGTTGCTGTGACTCCCAGTACGGCGCCGTGCACTTCCTCTGTGCTTTCCTTACCCAAGCCTGGGTGGTTAGTGGCGTTCGTCAGTGCGGCACCGCATGCACTCTTGTGCCCTAAATATTGTTATTTTCCTTACACACCCAGTTGCGGTGTTGTGCCAGCAAGGGTCTAATCGGACCTCAATCCTAGTTGGGGTTGAGTTCGCTGACTACTTGCTCGCGCTCTATGTGCGGTACCGCGATCCTGTGACGCAACAGGATCGCTTCCTTCACGCTGGGTGAAGTCTATCCTACGTGTGTATACTTATGAGTACCGCCATATAGTCCGTCATTACTTGGCAGCAGGTTCCATCTCTGCACGGTGGACCCAGGGCTGCGAACGCACCATACTCTATCTGTATCATTATTTGGTGCGTTCCGCTAGCCCTAACACAGAGTGCCTCTTCATAGAAGAAGAGACAAGAGTCTCCAGTGTCACCTATTTGATGTTGAAAGCCTAAAGGTACCTTCACACATAACGATATTGTTAACGATATCGTTGCTTTTTGTGACGTAGCAACGATATCGTTAATGAAATCGCTATGTGTGACAACGACCAACGATCAGGCCCCTGCTGGGAGATCGTTGGTCGCTGAATAAAGTCCAGAACTTTATTTCGTCGCTGCACTCCCTGCTGACATCGCTGGATCGGTGTGTGTGACACCGATCCAGCGATGTCTTCACTGGTAACCAGGGTAAACATCGGGTAACTAAGCGCAGGGCCGCGCTTAGTAACCCGATGTTTACCCTGGTTACCATCCTAAAAGTAAAAAAAACAAACACTACATACTTACCTACAGCCGTCTGTCCTCCAGCGCTGTGCTCTGCTCTCCTCCTGCTCTGGCTGTGAGCGTCGGTCAGCCGGAAAGCAGAGCGGTGACGTCACCGCTCTGCTTTCCGGCCGCTGTGCTCACACAGACAGTACAGGAGGAGTGCAGAGCACAGCGCTGGAGGACAGACGGCTGTAGGTAAGTATGTACTGTTTGTTTTTTTACTTTTAGGATGGTAACCAGGGTAATCATCGGGTTACTAAGCGCGGCTCTGCGCTTAGTTACCCGATGTTTACCCTGGTTACCGGCATCGTTAGTCGCTGGAGAGCGGTCTGTGTGACAGCTCTCCAGCGACCAAACAGCGACGCTGCAGCGATCCGGATCGTTGTCGGTATCGCTGCAGCGTCGCTTAATGTGAAGGGGCCTTAAAAGCCAAGATCAACATTTTAAAGAGCTTTGCCACACGATTTAGAATATGCAGCCAAATAAGAAGCTCCATTTGTTGGCATTTATTTCCAAAACTTTGCCACTCAGCAGTGAAAAGCAAGAAAACTGGTTGGCTATGAGAAAGGCATTTGACACAGGATTTTGGGGGGAAGGTTTCTACTGGTGGAGATTGCCCAGTTAAGATTTATAGGCCCACAATGCTTCTCTGGGAAATTGAACACACAATTAATGTCTAATAACAAGTATTGATGCCTGCACATTCTTACTTTAGCTGAGAGAAGGGTATGGCCACTGTTTTCCAGTGAAAAAGTTTGGATTTTTGTAATATTTTTTATTCCATAGGTTTCATTGTGGCTTGGTATTTATATCGGCATGGGAACATGTTGCACACCTATTTTCTTAGCTTTAGATCAGCAGAGGAATTGATAAAGATTACTTCTCATGGTAAATCTTATTTAATTTGGACTTTTTACTAGAATCTCTATAAAATAATTTAGGCAAAACTGCAGACTTCAAGCAACTTCTACGAATTATTTTTGAATCACCACTATGATAAATTTAAAAGAACTAAGAAAACAAATCCCACACTTTGTGAGGATTTATTTTCAGTTTTTGCTAAAGAATGATTTCTGCAAGTAAAACCTGAATGGTTTTATTATTTAGCTTGGATCAGTTAGACTTTTGGGATAATATAGGATACATTCAGTTATACAGTATCAATGTATACGTCTCATCATACATTGTCAAATATCCTCCCTATCCTTTAACAATAGTTTTCTAACAAAAGCCCACAAGAAGCTAAAATAAATTAACAAAAACACTTTATCCTCTACATACTAGGAGAATATTTGCTTTAAACTTAACGTTTAGATTTTCCTAGTGTCTTTGGTACTAAAAGCCAATTTTTACTTAAACCACCTATTACATTATTCATGTTAGATTTAAAGGATTTCAGTGTAAAGAACAAAAGTTACATTTTATTTGAGTCAACTGACCATGATGTCTTTACATAGTATTAATGCAATGCTTGGAAACAGATAACTGAGTCTTACTTAGTATTAGGAGAATACTTGTGTGTTCTGAGAAACCTGGTCTAAAAGAACAAGAAGAATACATTTGTATCAATGCAGACAATGTATGCCATTCTGTTTTCTGTAATGTAGAGATATAAAAATGTTCCTGATTCAAGTTTTATAAATAACAGTAAAATAACTACAGATAGTTGACTTAGTTTCCAATAATGTCACTGCTATGGAATGTAGTCGAACCTATTTTCATAGGTGAGAAACTTTTACATTTACTGAAGCAGAGGTTCTGAAAATGAAATCACAGAGAGTGTAACATATAATCTGGTAGACAGGAAAAAAATAGGGTATATTTAGAAATTGTCGTTAGTGCCAATTCAAGCTCCAGTGGCTCAAAGTGAATTTCATGCAGGCACAGAATCTATTTGCAGAAATTTTTTGTATGTCTTTCATCACATTTGTGTTTTACATACTTTCCAGACCACACTCATCAAAATATCCTGCAGTAAGATGCATTGCTCAGTGTAAGAGGTAGCATACCTTAATTAACCCTGCTGTTGTCTTCGGTCAAAAACGACCGACCTTGAACTTCAATATTCTTTAAAATATTCAAGATGCGGCTCTGAAACCCGTGGCCGACCGACCCATCCTCATTTAAGTCAATCAACCACAAGTTTCAGAACCGCATCTTGAACACCCCCAAAAATACCAAAGTTCAAAATCGGTCTCCCCAGACCGAAGACAACATTAGGCCTTAAGAGACAAAACTGTGCATCGAAATTGCTGTCAAAGTTTTGGTGCAGAGTTAAGTCAACGTCAACCAACTAGTTCTGGACCACCCATAAACTGTAAACTTCTGGGAGATCCGCATTCTACTCTGCAGTGACATTCTAAAAAATTACTACATAGTAGAGGAACTGTATGACATCATGCAGCTCAGGGAGCAGCTAGCTGGCTGTCAGACACAGCCGGACTCCCAATAGAAAAGGTATAGATGGTTTATTACGGTCTCTGTCTTCCCAATCACTGTGTACACATTGCTGAGCAATCTTTGTGTATACTGTACATAATAGGCAGTGCTGATGGCTCTTCTTCCTCTGAATCCAGGGATCATGTGATCACTGGGTGTAGGGAGAGAGCAGGAAATCCCAGGTCCTAGGAGCCCTATGCAGCCAGGAGGCTGAGTTTCTACTGTAACAATTCTAGTTCCAATTGTAGTCGATATCAGATATAAGAAAAAAGTATTTAAATGCTGAAATGCCCCACAATGATCTTTCATGATCTAACAAGAGGCAAAATATATGAAAAAAGCGGGGGGAAAAAAAAAATAAAAAAGTCACCTCCAATTGAAAATCGCTGTTACGAGTCTGGCCCAAAATGGAAAAAAAAATTCTGATTTGTAAAAGTAATTGTTATGGAAACTGAATACATATAAAAATGTATTTCAGTGGTCCTTTGTGGTCATAAGAAATAAATAAAAATGTGAAAAACTGAAACTTTCTTTATATTCAGACTGATTTCAGCAAAAACAAAGAAAAAAGTTTGAAAATAACAAAAATGTTAGGCCCCATGCATAGTAAAAAGATGGAAAAACTACTTTCATGTACAGAAAAAAAAAATAAATGTGACTGTCAGGAACATGGCTTGGTCTTGAACTATTTAAAGGGGTAATCCGTTTTCAGAAAATCCCTGTCCATAGGTTCAGTTTTGTTTTAAACTGTGCTTTACCCAACCTCCCTGTGTCTCTGCAGCTGCCTCCTCGGTGGCTGCTATTGTCTGCCGTGCTAATGTTACGTCGACAGCATTAAAACCAATAACACCTCAGCGGTGATGTTTAAATAAGCAGCATGGATCGGTCAGAGTCGTTGAACTAAATGATTCACTGCAGTGCTAAAGACAATAATAGTCACCAGAAGCAGTCGTGGAGACTCAGTGTTAGGCCGGCGTCACACACAGCGTAAAACAATACGGTCCGTATATTACGGCCGTAATACGCTGAAAAGTCCCGAAAAAAGTGGTCCGTAGCTCCTCCGTAGGCAGGGTGTGTCAGCGTTTTTTGCGCATGGCATCCTCCGTATGTAATCCGTATGGCATCCGTACTGCGTGGTTTTCTCGCAGGCTAGCAAAACCAACATACCGCTATAGAAGTGATCCATGTGTCCCAAAAAGAAAAGAAAATATATATATACTGTATATATATATATATATATATATATATATATGTCAGTAGACACATATATTAGAGAGAAAAGCCGGTAATTCAGTGCGGTGTACAGTAAAATCACACTGACAGCTTACAGTAGAATAGGTAGAATAAATGTGTACACATAGAATAGGTATATATATATATATATGTCAGTGAGACACATATATGTATATATATTAATATTTATTCCAGCGCTATACAGCTTGAAAGCCGGTAATTCAATTACCGGCTTTTTCTTTCTCATTCCTAAAACCCGACATGATTTGAGACATGGTTTACATACAGTAAACCATGTCTTCTCTCCAGCCAGGGAGCTTTCTAGGTAATTTCCCACGATCTATGAACATCCAGCAGAGGGCGCCTCACCGCAAATGAAGCTAAATATAGATCATTGATCTATTTTTAGCCTCATTCCCTGGGGTTTTGCAGCGAGGAGCAGCCTGCATTAGCACAGCTCCTTGCTGCAAAATGTTTTAACCCCTTCAGAAGGATTTACATCGTTGGACGTTACAGATCTGCGGAGGGTAAGTATATTGTTGGTTTATTATGTTTTTTTACTCACAGAACGAGGGTCTTCAGTGACTGGATTGGGCGTTGAATAAAATACTGCAACAACCATTGTTTTTATTTCATTAAAATAATTTTAAATAATGTGTTTGTGTTTTATTTAACCCTTCACTACAATTGGATTAATAATGGATAGGTGTCATAATTGATGCCTCTCCATTATTAATTAGGCTTAATGTCACCTTACAATAGCAAGGTGGCATTAACCCTTCATTACCCCATATCCCACCGCTACACGGGAATGGGAAGAGAGTGGCCAAGTGCCAGAATAGGCGCATCTTCCAGATGTGCCTTTTCTGGGGTGGCTGGGGGCAGATATTTTTAGCCAGGGGGGGCCAATAACCGTGGACCCTCTCCAGGCTATTAATATCTGCCCTCAGTCACTGGCTTTACTACTCTGGCGGAGAAAATTGCGCGGGAGCCCACGCCAATTTTTTCCGCCATTTAACCCTTTATTTTAAGAGCTAGAACGGCCAAATTTTGCAGATACACACTACTGACATTAGTAGTGTGGAATCTGCAAAAAAAATGGAGAGAAGACATGGTTTACTGTATGTAAACCATGTCTCAAATCATGTCGGGTTTAGGAAGGAGAAAGAAAAAGCCGGTAATTGAATTACCGGCTTTCAAGCTGTATAGCGCTGGAATAAATATTAATATATATACATATATGTGTCTCACTGACATATATATATATACCTATTCTATGTGTACACATTTATTCTACCTATTGGACTGTAAGCTGTCAGTGTGATTTTACTGTACACCGCACTGAATTGCCGGCTTTTCTCTCTAACAGCGCTGCGTATTTCTCGCAAGTCACACTGCTTGTCCATGTGTAATCCGTATTTTTCACGCTTCCATAGACTTTCATTGGCGTATTTCTTGCGCAGTACGGTGACAAACGCAGCATGCTGCGATTTTGTACGGCCGTAGAAAGCCGTATAATACTGATCAGTAAAATACGGCAAATAGGAGCAGGGGCATAGAGAATAATTGTGCCGTATTTTTTGCGAGTTTTACGGACGTAGATTCTGCGCTCTTACGTCCGTAAAACTCGCATGTGTGATGGCGGCCTTAGACGTGAGGTAATTAAAGTAAGCACAAAGCACCAGCCCATTTCCCCTAAATCCAGGATGGGCAACACTCCAAAAATACTAAATACATACTACTAATAGAGTTATTAAACTCCACCTAGTCAAGAAGCGTTTTAAATTTAGAACAAATAACTTTATTAACATGTAAAAAACACATACACTTAAAAAATGCCTCACAATCAAAGTTAGTGAAAACAAGACAGAGATCAGCTCACGAATCGGCAGAACACATACATCTTATTGTATCGTACATATGTCATATGTTACCTCAAAATTGGTATGGCCACACAATGTAAAGATTTAAAATAACGGTACAGATTACATAAATAGGGCACCGTCTGAGAGTGTCAAAAAGTGTCAAAGCACACTGTATACTCCTATCCCCTTACCATAAATGGAGAGATAAAATTACTCCCCCATTTCCAGGGCAATTGCCCAGTGTTAAATATGGCATGGATAGACCTTATATCCGTATGGAAACGCTAATCCAATCACCAGGGATAGCCCATATTACCTGCATGTATCACCCGGTACATCCCCAATATCAGTATAAGGAAAGTACAGACCTGCCAAGAAAATCCCCAGACAATCCCCTATTGCACCTCCCGTACGGCCCACATATGAACACAATCAAGAGATCAGAATCTGATCTCATGCGTATTACCTCTCGGTGTTTGCCGCAGTCCTAGCCTCGTGGCACGCTGAGCCTCCGTCAACCCCGACGCGCGTTTCGCATCTGCTTCCTCTTCTTGACTAGGTGGAGTTTAATAACTCTATTAGTAGTATGTATTTTGTGAGGTAATTAAAGCATAGTTTAAAAAAAAAAAAAAAAAAAAAAAACAGACTTTTGGCCAGGGGGGTTCTGAAAGCATAATCCTCGTTTACACGAGTTTAATCACCAAAAACATTTATGACCTATCCACATGTTAGGTGATAAGTGTCTAATTGCCAGGGGTCCTATTCTTCCTCACTTTATTTAACAATAAATGGACCTGAAAGTCGAACATGTCTGAGGGAACTTCATCTATTGTCTGCTGGACTGACAGAGACAGCTAAGTGCTGCACTAACCTATCTCCATCAGTTAGTCAAGACAATGAATAAGACAGAGGTTGTGTATTCCCAAAAGCCTTCTTACCATCTTGGGGAAGAGGTGCAGAATATGCTATTTAATAATAGTTAATATTGTGGCACCATTTATTCCCTCACCACAACACACTCAGCAACACAGCATAGAGGTGGCCCAGGGCAAAGGCACACCAGGCGACTAGTGAGCAGTGAAGTCTATCTGCCTGCTCTCTGGCCATCACCGACAATGGACACATTGAGTATAATGACACTGTTCACCACCAGTTTGTTTGCATCCCAGCCTTTACTGACAATGAGAACACTAAGCATAAGTCAAAAGTGCCAATGCTGACACAACAGAGAGAAATTGTGGATGGCCTATAGGTTCATAGACAGTGAGAAGACCACTAAAAGCTCCAAATGCCCTTCTAGCTCTAGAGATAATGTAGTGCTCCACCTCCTACCCCAATGACCTTGTCGATAATTAGTGGTCATTAGAGTTTGAATGGTGTTTTTTTTTTTTTTAAGCAAGGCTTACTAAAGTTGTATTTTGAAGGGCAGTTATCAACCTGTTAACAAGCACTTATTAATTATATGCAAGTCAATTGCTGTTGCTTTACTTCCCTGATTTTACAGTCCGAAGAGTGCCGATGAGAACAGAATGACGCAGCATCATGTCAGATAAGCAAAGCCTTTTGCTTATTTATGGGGTGATCCCCGAAATGTCACCGTGGCTTCTTTACAGATATAAGGACCATCTATAATCACCTTAATACAATGAAGGGGGCTGTTATTTGACTTGACTTTTGGGTCTGTTTCCTGGGAAGGTTGACATTTGCCTTTTCAGCCTCAGAGACCAAAATACCAGCCTTGAGCATTGCACATGCTCAAACATGCTGCAACTATTTATCACTAGGAAAAAAATGCCAGGGTAATGGAAGTATTTTGCGCTTATTAGAAAAAAGAAATCAACGATCTGGTGTAAAATGCTAGTTTACTGTCAACGCGTTTCAGAATCACAGCGACTCCATCTTCAGGACAACCGCACATAAGACATAAATTCCACCACATTTTAGCACATCTCGAAAATTATTATTATTGTTATGGAAAAATTTGCAAACATGTTCTGACTTTTGTCATTTTTATACCAATCTCAGCCAGTTATGCCAACTTTTTGAAAAGGGAATTAGTCAATCACACAAGACAAATTTACACCCCAAAAGTGGTGCAATTTACAACAGTAATATATGCCATTATGGCATACGTTCCTAGTGTTGGCACATAACAGTTGAACCACCTCCTAATGTGGTGCATCTTACTCCAGCTCCTTTCAATAAGACTGGCATACAAAACGCCAGTCTTAGTGAATCGGGCCTACGTCCTGCCTCAAAGATGGGAGTTGAAAACTAGCACAGCTTCTTAACCAGGTTGGGTAAGTAATGAAATATGTATTATGATATGATGAAAAATAAGGTTTTATTGTGCTGTGATCTTGTCCATTTTTTAAAATCTCTCCGCATAATGCTTGTAATCATATATTATGCGAGTTATAAAAACTTGTTACATGAAGTTTATCCCTAGGACAGCAAATCCTCCCGGCCACACACCGACGTGTTGTCCATGCTGATGCCAAATGCTGGTCACAGTGATGATGTGCTATCCATACTGATGTCTCTGCTGCAGCCAGCCACCGTCATGTCTCAGTGTGATATGTCGTGATGCCACCAGTTAAACAAGTTACAGCAGACATCGATGGCTCTATTCAAAATACAAGTGCTTGCCTTTGTGTGAATTGCCCAGTGGATCCAGTGGACATGTACAGATGTGACAAACTTTAACTTGACGAATAATGGGTTACATATAACATTGCAGCAAAATACCATGATGCAAAAAACCTATTCTGGAAATGACATTGTGTATAAAATATGTAAACACATAGATTTTTTTTATAACGGAGAGAATATCTACAATATTGTGCAGCCTGTATAAAAGTTACATATTGTTAGCTCTACTTTCAGGAATGTGTGAGTTAATACTTACAGGATTGGGATGGGGTATGAATAAGGGAAAAGAGATGAGTGAAAGAGAACATTTAATCTGTAGTCAAAAAATCCCTTCCTGAACAATATGTCCCCGAGAGACTGCATCAGATAGTATATTCACTGTGATATTTAATAAATTATAGGCTGTCAAAGCAATTCACATTCCAGAGACTAAGTATCGGAACTCCAAAGAGGTGAACTGAACACATTCACACAGCGCTTTCCACTCTGTAAATCTCTGTTTGCGGTTATGATTTGATGTATCAACTCATTTGGTGTAACTAGTGTATTCATGTTCTAATTCTGCAACTGGAAAAGTAGAGCTAGTTATTTCTTTACCTATCACTCATCTATTCTATTTTCATCTAATCCACTGACACACATATGGCCAGGTGGGTGTTTCGACTTTCTGTCCTAAATGCAGCATGGCATTTGCATCTCAAGAGTTAGCATACACCGATTGTCTGGTGAATTAGACCTATCCTGCCCATCCTGTAGTCCACGTTTTTCCTGCTCTAAAGAAGCTAAGTATTGCAAGGCAAATGTAAGATAATCTCGAGGTCGATTTAAACGTTAACAAAGCACTCTCAGCAATGTTTTTATCCTTTTACTATATTGCAATCATATTATATAGCATTATGTACTTACAATTGCTAATGTTTCCCTTCTACCCAGCTAATTCTTCTCTTTTTCTATTAGGTCTATGACATCACAAGATTATAAATTGACTAGCTGAATTATTCTAAGCTCTTTGTAGCAACAGGAGGTCAATTTTCCCTCCATAAATCACTGCAAAAGTCCCTGGCAGGGAGGAGCAGAGCAGCTGACTCAGAAGTTGAAGATGGGAATGATAAATGCAGGGACTAGAGACTTACTGTTTCTACAAAGAGCAGAAAAAAGAGAAAATGTGCTTCTTAGAAGGGAAGTACACAGGGCTATATAGGATGATGATTGCAATATATAAAAAGGATACAAATTTTAATAAGAGTGTTTCTTTAACCATCTGAACCTCCTGATTTCAGTAGAGCAGCCTGTAAGCTATCTGATGTGTATGGACCCTCATGACTCTCCCCCAATAGATATCATGGTAAAAAGTGATTGAGAATGTATTGTATTTCAGCATCCAAAGGTTGATTCTAGGGGTGCTAAGTTGCTGCAACACACCACTAGAAGCTTTTGTTCCTCTTGGAACCAAAAAAGAATTCCAGGGAAATTTAATTCTCTTAACTTCCAATATTTTTTTCATCTGACAAAATCTGCATTGATGTCAGGGGGCTCTACTAATTTCAATTTGAAAACTGGACCAATACCTATGATGAGGTATGAGCACCACCTGACGTTACCCATTCCTAGGTGTGCCCCTCTCACTATGAGCACCCTTGTAAGGTGGTGGCGGAGACCCTCATCTGCCCCTCTCCCCTGTCTCATGTGGTGCCTAGATGGTCTATCTGTATGTTCTTATATTGTCCTGTAATGTATTGCGGTGTTACCAATGCTATGTGTAATGTTGCTCTGTTTCTATATTGTGTAAACTGTATGCTACAGTCAGGGAGGTTTGCCTGTGGCAGGATGTGTGTCCCCATCTGGGACAGAAAGGACCCCCGGCTGGATAAAGGATTGCCACAGGACTGTTGGGTAAAAAAAAACAGGTACTAGGACTAAGGAGGGGCCCTCCAAGAAACTGTTAGCTCCCAGGAGCCGATTGGGAGCTGATACTTCAGCTGCTGCTGTTGCCAATGGAACAGCATCTTTGAATAGAGACAGCTCAGGAATTGTTATCTTCTCCACTTCATCTAAATTAAACAAGGTGCCACTGTTGGGCTCTAAAAAGTGTGACATATGGCGAATCCAGAGGACGCCATTCCAGCATAGAGAGCAGCCGTGCGACAGAGGTAACCAACTGTGACATAGGGCGGGGACTAAAACTGTCTTTTCATATGCAAGGGGCTGGGGTGCTCACTGACTTTTGCCTAATGGACTCACCCATGACGACCACCCCGTGCCACCTTGTTACACCCTATTAACTTATAGATTCAAGATTGACATTTGACCACATCCTGTACAGTATATCATTGCATATATTTCCTCTTGCAGCAGGTACTCTTCACTCCAGGACCTCCAGGAGGTATCAATCCATTCTAACATAAGGAATTACAAGTCTTGTATCATACAGTGATAGATCTTTTTTTTCTGTAAGACCTGTAACTAAATATTGAGAGCCACACGGATGATTAATCAATATCAATGCATGGATTTTTGTACTTTTGAAATATTGACAAAAATAAATGGCTCTCCAAAATTATTTTTTGGAATTGCCCAAGGTTTCTTTACTCTTTTTTATTGCACCATTGTTACTGACTTATTGTGGAATTAATAAATAATGATGTTCCCAATTGAAATTGCCAATCCTACAGGTAATCAATAAAATCAATAAATCAATAGAATGTCCTATGTAGACAACCTGTTCCATATAGCCTGTTAGAAGAGAGTCACCTTTTCATTGCATGAAACCATGTAATACCACACTTCCCTTGCAGGGATGCTTAGCAAATGAGTTATTGTTCACATCTCTACATCACAATATCACCCGGTTTAAAGAAAACAGATCTGAGGCAACTAGTATTATTTTAACAGTTTCAACTGCAACATACTTCAAGGAAATGTTTCTATATGATTGCTAACCCTTAAAATAAAAGCTCTCAACTGTGGGAATAATACAAATAAATGAGCAGTAATTTGTATCTTGCACATACAGCAATCAAAATGTAATGTACTATTATTCATCAAGGCAAAGATTCTTTACAGTATATCTTTAAAATCCTTCATTAGCCTCTTTATTTAAAGGGAACCTGTCACCGTGAAAATGCAGTCCATTCTTCAGGCACCGTGTTATAGAGCAGGGGAAGCTGTGCAGATTAATATGTAGCTTTGATAAAAAAAAGATTCAATATACAGTCTCTGGTGCTTTCATCACTTTGACCTCTACTCTTTCTGGGGTTTTGGGTCCAGTGGGAGGTCCTATCAGTGACTGACAGGTATCTTAGTTTGCACACTTATACAAAAAAAAGCTGCCAATAATTCATAGGACGCCTACTGGGCTGAAAACGCCAGAAAGAGCAGAGGATTAAATGATTTAAACACAAGATATATTGAAAATATTCTCACAAAACTATATATCAGTCTACCCGTATCATCTGCTCTATAATACTGTGCCAGCAGATTGGACTGTAATTTCATGATGACAGATTCCCTTTAAGGGTTTTCCTCAACTTCAAGAGTTCACTATGCTCCTATCTACCAACTTACTGCTTTCTTGGGACAATGCACTTGTCACGGGGGTATTGGGTAGACTACAGCTGATTACCCGGGCCCCTGCGATATCCCTCAGACTAGGGAAAACCCTGTCTGTCCCTCTCCCAGAATTTACACTGATGGTGTGCTTGTCTGGGCCGCCAGGCCTGACCCTGACTCCTGTTTCAGCCCTATGCTATAATGTGCACAGGGCAAAACAAACACAAATATAGGAAAGAGAAATATGACAAAGGATAATACACCACCAGATACGATATTTCTTCTCCTAGACCACTACTCCCGACTGAGATCACCAGGCACAAGACGCAAGCTATAATCGGCGACGCCCAAAGTCCAGAATGACTATTTAAAGGCCACGGGCGTGACCCAGCCTCGAACCAGATTACCAGCTTGATTAACCCTGGATAACCTGGATAAAATCCAGCCGGCGCCACTGAGCGTATAGTGGACAAATGTGGAACTACTGCTGTCTGTCGGATGTCCTAGTGTGAATAGCGTCCAACATGACAGCACTATTGATGAATGACAGATTAGTTCAAGGACTTGATTGTGTCAATGGTCCATGCTATTCAATTTTGATGCTGATGATGAAGCAGCTTTCCCTCTGCATCTGCAGATTGCAGGGTAACTAAAGCTGGCCGAATCTAATGTTGTAACAAGCGTCAGAGCAGCACTTGCAAGCTGCATAGCAAAGAGTTTGCAAGTGCTGTGACCTTCGTCTAGGAAACTAGACCCCTCTAATAAACTGTAGAGATGGCTGAAAACGTAGGCAAAGAACGGTAAAGAATAACATTGAAAAAAACCCTATTCTGGTAAGCAGAAAGAATGTTTAACAAAATGCAAATTGCAGAGTCATTTTCCTTAACCATTTCTAAAGATGAGACAACCTCTTTAAGTCAGCATTGAGAAGACCTTTAAATATAGTTTTTGCATAAGGCATTGGATAGCATTGGTTGTGACTTTTGTGCTATACAAATAACAATCATAGTTTTTTAATGATACCCATTACTTCAATCATGCTTTGCCTGCTTTTTGTACAAGTGATACATTTCCATTGCTAATCTTTTGTTTCCAAGAATTACATTTCATAAGTACTCTACATGACTGTTGTCTAGACATGGTAAAAATCATACAATATTGACTTTGTTGATTGGTATGGATACAAAGGCTAGATTTGCAAACTAAGAAATTAATTGATCCTAGATAATACATCCCAAAGTAAAATTAGGATAGTGTTCATAAGATAAATAAATCTTAGCTGGGGAATTGGTGACATAAATACATCACAATAACGCATGGTTCTATTCCTTGATTCCGTAATATATGACAATTGAATTGCATAAAATATATAATCATTAAATCATTTAGCATAACAAAGTAGACCAACTTTTATTGAGTCCAAAACAGGAACTTTTATCTCCAAATTCTATAGCAGCCAATATGTTATTTTTCATAATCATTGCAAAGTTTGAAGTTTCAAACATTTCTGTATTTTTTTATGGATAATGTGGACCTGTGGAGTTGGTTACAGATTTAGGTTTTGGCTAAACCCAGAGGCATTGTCTACGGAATTTCCTGGTATACCCCCTTTATATTTTAAGACAAAATCACTGGTAAAGTACTGAAGGGGAGATATGTGTCACTACGCTTAATGGAATCAGTGATGTGAAACCCATAGTATTTTCCTCCAGAGCACTAAGTGCTGTGAGGGATTAAGCTAATTTCCGTAATGGGCTGGCTTTCATGTGGACATCCAAAGATCGGATGGGAGGATGTCAACCTTATCTCCACCCCAGGGTGTGGTCTGAAGCTTAAATAGCTGGGCTCCAGAGGCAGTCTTTGTTCAGCAAGGCTGGAGAGAGGATCTCCAGTGGTTTTGTGTATTGAGGAGGAAAGACTAAACCTGTGTTGCTCCAGAACAGGCTGCTACCCCCATACGTAAGGACTGTGCTACAGCGTTTTGTTTTCTTTGTTGTTTTCCTGTTTTTTCCTGAAGGACTGTGTTTATTGTTCCCTTCTTGATGGTTTATGCCGCCATTTAGTGAACCAACTGAAGATTTAAAGAGACAGTGCTCCTGTTTTCTGCCTCCATGTACCGCCATATGAGTTGAACCACCACACTTTATACTGGAATCTGAACTTTATGACTCAGTATCCCCAGGTCACCACCACAGAAGTAGTTTCTGTTAGTAAAATGCTCATTCATGTGGTAAAATTATCTTATCATTTTATCCAAAATGATGGTCAGCGTAAAAGACCATCATTAGAGATGAGCAGTGTTCGAACAATTTGCTTAAAATTCGGCTGTTCGAGTTTCTGTTCGATAACTGTTCGTTCACCAAAAGCTTATCTTGATTTGCACTTTAAAATTGTTTATCATTGTTAATAGACTGTTTCAGTGTATAGTAGGCGGGGTGGGGCAAGGGAGAGATGTGTGCTGAAATAATGTCGATCTCCATTTTTTTTTCTTTCAAGCATTTACAGTGGGGCGGTGCAGTCTCTCAGCCTCAGCAGTACACACACACACACACACACCAATGTGCATGTGATGCACACAAGCAAGGGCATGTGTCATTGGCTGTGTATGTCACGTGTCCTTGCCCTATAAGAACCAGCCATTTTCCCCATCACCACCATTTCCTCACAGCTGCAGCTTAGTGTTAGACGGCACCACTGCTGCTGTGGGCGCTATACAGTCTAAGAGTCTTTTTTGCAAGCAAATTTTCTGAGAGATAGGTTAAGGGAGTCGGGAGTCGGGAATCAGCCCTTGTAATATCAGCCCTTTTTAGGGTAGGTTACAGCAGTTCATAGCACTTTTTGCCAGGCAGGTCTGTGCCAGTGCTGTGCAAGTGTTTGTCACAGTGTTTGGTGTAATCTAGCTCAGCCAATCCCTTTGGGCTAGTACCATTGTCTGGTAGTCATCTGAGTAGCCTGCCTGTGAAGCTAGCTACACCGCCTGCGTATCTCAATTTTTACTGCATCTAACCCAGTAAATTGTTTTGGGCTTAGTAGCAATGTCTGCACATCAGCAGAGTAGCCCACCTGTGAAGCTAGCTACACCGCCTGAGTATCTAAATTTTTACTGCATCTAACCCAGGAAATCGTTTTGGGCCTAAGAGCAGTGTCTGCACATCAGCGGAGTAGCCCACCTGTGAAGCTAACTACACCGCCTGTGTATCTAAATTTTACTGCATTTAACCCAGTAAATCGTTTTGGGCCTAGGAGCAGTGTCTGCACATCAGCGGAGTAGCCAGCCTGTGAAGCTAACTACACCGCCTGTGTGTCTAAATTTTTACTGCATCTAACCCAGTAAATCATTTTGGGCCTAGTACCACCGTTTGGCCACTCAGCTCTGCTCGGTTTCCATCCATCGTTTTTTGTGCCAACAACTACAGATACAGAGTTGTTTATTACAGTAGTAAAGCAACAAAATGAGTGGCAAAAAGCCTGCTGCTGGTGGAAAGGGGAATAGGTGTGTTGGAAAGGGAAAAAAAAGGTTGTGTCCATGGGGTAGGTGGTAAAGAAACAGTAACATCTGCAGAAGAAAGACCATCTTCCAGTCAAAGTAAGATGTCTACTTCTATGATCTATGATCCCTTTCTTACGACCATCGCTAGGAGCATCACTACAAATTCCAGATGAGGCACAAAAACAGCAGGTGCTTGAAAGGATATCAAGTGCTCGTTCAAGTGGGCTCTCCTCCACCTCAACTTCAACATCACAAATACTCCAGTCCTCAGAGGTGTCACCCCAATCGCACTTGCTTCCTCGCAGCTCCCAAGTCTCCAGCCGCTTGTCTGAGTATGGGGTAACACAGAAGGTTGAGTCTGCAGAGCTGTTTACTCATACTATAGCCTGGGAATCAGAGGTCTGCTCCAGAGCTTCTGTGAATCCAGATGAGGAAATGATCTGCACTGATGCCCAGAATCTTTGTGAGTCAGATCCAGGCCCAGATGAAGAAGGTTCTGAGCATAATGTAGACCCTCGTTCCCAAACTGTAACTCCTGTTGGTGGAGACAAAGAGGAAGATGATGATGAGACTGAGATACCTGATTGGAGTGAAAACTTGACTTTTCGGTCAGGGTAGGAAGAGGTTGGCTCTGAGGACGACGGGTGTGAGAAAACACAGGGTGATGATGATGATGATGAGGTTGGAGACCCCACTTACTGTCAACCCACAGTTCGTCACTCCATGAGGTCAGCAGAGGAGGTGGAGGAGGATGCTAGTGACTAGTCTGATGACAAAGTTAAGTTGCGCCTTCCTGAACAGAGACAGAGTACTGGAAGCACGTCAACAACTGCATCCTGAACCACAACTGTGCCTCAGAGCACAAGTCATGGTGGCTCTTCAGGTCGCATGGGCTCTAAGCCTTGCATAGCCTAGGCATTTTTTGAGATCGCAATGGATGAGGCAACTCATGTTGTCTGTAAGATTTGTCACCAAAATCTCAATAGAGGCCAAAAAATGACTAGTTTGAGTACTTTTTGCATAAACCGTCACATGGATATGAGGCATAAGTTGCAGTTGGAAGCTCCCTGTGCTACAATGCGGCCTATTGGGCCGGTCTAACCACTGTCTGCCCAATCAAGTGCTTTCACGGCCTCTCCATCCTCTGTGACTGTGGGGACAGCAGTCGCACATGGTTTTGGATGCAAACCTTCCACCTCTTTACCCGCAACAGCCAGTGTGATTGGCAGGTCATCAGGATATTTGCAAGTGGAAACACCTGCTGGTGTTGAGTGCTCTCCGACATCAAGACCACCACATTTTGATCAAGGCAACATAATATCTCCGCCTGCACCTTCTTCACAGACCAGCAGTTTGCCGGGGACACCCTACTCTACCCTGTCTAAGCACGGCGGCCAGCCCTTGGTCCCTCAGATGTGGACAAGTAAAAGACCATTTCCTCCTAGCCATGGCAAAGCTAAGAGGTTGAATTTCACCATCTGCAAGCTGTTGGCTACAAAAATACTGCCATTCCACCTGGTGGACACAGAGGATTTTCAAGACCTTATGAACGTGGCAGTGCCCCAGTACCAGATGCCCAGTCGCCACTACTTCCTAAAGAAAGCTGAGCCTGCACTACACCAGCATGTCGCACACATCACCGCTTCTTTGAGAAGCTCTTTGACAGGGTGCATTTCACCACAGACACTTGGAAGAGTGGACATCGACAGGGGCGTTACATGTCGGTGACTGGGCACTGTGTAACTATGGTGACATCAGGAGAAGGGGCTGCTGTGCAAGTCTTGCGGTCCCCATGAGTTGCGTGTCGATCCTCTGTATCTCTAAGTTCCTCCACTGCTTCTGCCTCCTCAACCTCCTCTTGTTCCTCTACCTGCACCCAAAGCCTGTCTGGTAATGCGACCCGCTTTATAACTGCACAAAAGGAATCCTGCACACCTCCTTACTATGCTATCACCAGGGCTCAATGGCATCAGGCGGTGTTTACCTTGAAATGTCTGGGAAATGTGAGTCACACAGCTGAGAAGTTGTGGTAAGCTCTGGAGACCGAGTTCCATCAATGGTTGTCTCCACTGAACCTGCAGCCAGGGAAGGCCCTGTGCAACAATGCTGCAGACCTGGGTGCGGCCCTGCGCTGGGGCAATGTCACACACGGGCCTTGTATGGCTCACGTTTTCAACCTGGTTGTCTAGCAATTTTTATCCAACTATCCCGGACTAGATGGGCTTCTGCAGAGGGCATGGACACTGTGTGCTCACTTCCACTGTTCGCATCCCGCACCTCAATGACTTACATCTCTGCAGAAGTCGTTGGGCCTGCCAGTTTACCGGCTGAAATGCGTTATGCCCACAAGGTGGAATTCAACTCTGCTCTTGCTGCAATGACTGTGGCAGCACCGACGAGCCCTTGTGCAATACTTATGATGTATAGCCTGGGCCAACAAGATCCAGAGGTGGGGCAAATCACACTGCAGGAGTGGTCTCAGATCAGGGACCTATGCACCCTTCTACACAGTTTTGAAATAGCGACAAAGATGTTTAGTGCTGACGATGCCATTATCAGCATGACAATTCTGGTCATTTACATGCTGGAGCACACCTTAAACAGTTTTCGGAGTCAGGTGGTGGGACAAGAGGAGGAGGAGGAACAGTAGCAGTTGTATGCGGAAAGGATAATATCTCCAAGGTCCAGACGGTTGGCAGCACCAAGGCGGCTGGCATTGGAGGTTGGGGGAGAGGGATTACCGAGGGCGCATGGTAGCAGCCAAACTGTTGAGGAAGGTGCAGGAGCCGAGGAAGAAGTGGAGGACGAACTGGCGCTGGGCATGGAAGACTCATCAGATGAGGGAGACATTGATCAAATTTCTGTTGTGCGAGGTTGGGGGGAGAGGGCAGAGGAAGGAAGCATGATTCTCACCTCACCGCCACCAAGCCAAAAAGGACTTGGTCCTCCTGGACGCGCAAGACACATGAGTGCCTTCTTGTTGCACTACCTGCAACATGACCCTCGGATTGTCAGAATCCGAAGTAATGCCGACTACTGGGTTGCCACACTCTTAGATCCCCAATACATGTGGTGCATGTAGTGAATCTCTGAGTTCTAACTTGCCAACCGTGTGACTGTCGAATCATCACTCAAACCGTAACAGTAACATGTAGTGTTGAGCGATACCTTCCGATATCGGAAAGTATCGGTATCGGTTTGGATCGGCCGATATTCAAAAAATATCGGATATCGCCGATACCGATACCCGATCCCAATGCAAGTCAATGGGACCAAAATATCGGAATTAAAATAAACCCTTTCTTTCCTTGTAGGTTCATTCTACCTGAAGGAAAACAACTAAGAATAATGTAGGATGTATGGGGGAGGTGGCGGAGACATTAAAGGCAATGAGGATTAGTCCAATCAAATAGAATAGCATGTTTTTTTTTTTTTTTTAAAGAAGTTCGGATTGAAAAAGATATTGAGTATGTAAATTTTTTTTATTTTGTCAGATATTGATGTTTCACTATTCCACGCCCTTCCCCTTCTTTTTTTTCTTTTTTTTTTTTTTTTCTTTTCCCACACTTTCATCTTCATCATCATCAGCATCCTTGACATCAACTTCTTCACCTTATTCATCTTCTTCTTCATCTTCTACCTATTTTTTTTTTTATTACATTCTTCATATTCATTTTCTTCAACTATTATTATTCTTCCTATTCTACATATTCTTTTTATTCCACTGTTATTATTCTTCCTATTCTACTTCTTCATCATATTCTCATTTGTGACAGGCATTCCCGTAGTTGTTATCTATAAAAGTTGGAAGATTACACCTTCCGTTCTGCCAGTCACAAAAGTTACATTTGTCCGCGTTCAGTTTGGCCTGCAGCATCAGGCTTTATCCAGGGGCACCACGAGGAGGAACGGACTCACCCCCATACACTGCTTAGTCTTCTTCTGCATATAATTTAGATAATATCTTTTGCTCTGATATTAAGTCTTATGCTTAATGTTCTTCTGCTCTTTGTTCTGCAGCCTCTTGTTCTTCTGCTTCTCGGTCTTCCATGTTGTCGTCTCCAGGGTCTTCGTCTCCAGTGTCGTCATCTCCGCCGTCGTCGTCTCAGCCGTCGTCATCTCCGCCGTCGTCGTCGTCGTCGTCATCGGGGTGGTCTTCCGGGTCGTCGTCATCGGGGTGGTCTTCCGGGTTGTCGACGTTAGGGTCTTCAACTTGGAAATGTAGCAGAAGGTACAAGAAGGCTGAGAAAATGCCAAGAACCAGCTGATGGAACTGGAACTCGGATGGCTACCCGAAGGTTCAAGAGCCTATGGAACTACCGAGGACCAGCTGACGTTACTGGAACCCGGTTACTAAGCAGGAGGTACCCGTGCTAAAAAGCACTACCAAGGACCGCCTGACGTTGGCGGAACTCGGATACCCAGAAGGAGGCACCTAAGCCAAAGGCTCTGCCCGGAACCAGATGACGTTACTGGAACCAGGATGGGGAGCAGAAGGTACAAGAGCAAAAGACACTGCCGAGAACCAGCTGACGGTACTGGAACCCGGATGGGTAGCCGAATGTCCAAGAGCCAATGGAACTACCAAGGACCAGCTGACGTTACTGGAACCCGGTTACTAAGCAGGAGGTACCCGTGCCTGAAAGCACTACCAAGGACCACCTGACATTGGTGGAACTTGGATACCCAGAAGGAGGCACCTAAGCCAAAGGCTCTGCCCGGAACCAGCTGACGGTACTGGAACCAGGATGGGGAGCAGAAGGTACAAGAGCAAAAGACACTGCCGAGAACCAGCTGACGGTGCTGGAACCAGGTGGTGGACCCCAAGGCCCACAGGAGAGGAGAGAACAGCTAGGCCGCGAGGCAGCCGCAGTTACCGAACCCCAACAGTCCTACAGGGGGAGCTGGGCCTACTGGCACTACAGAACCAGCCTTGACTACCAGTTCACGCAGCCCACATAGGAAGCTCCTAAACTGGAGGCACCCTGGAGTTGGCTAACTCGACCGCCCCACGACGGGGCAAGCATAGGCGTCTCAGTGAAGTTGACACAACCCGGAAACAGCTGACGGTGCTGAAACCAGGCTTGGCACGAGGGAGTACCTGTGACAAGAACACTGCCGAGAACCAGCTGGCGGTGCTGGAACCCGGATGCGTTGCCCCAGTGTGCAAGAGCCAATGGCACGACCGAGGACCAGCTGACGGTGCTGGAACCCGGTTACTAAGCTGTAGGTGCCCGCGCTTAAAAGCACTACCAAGGACCGCCTGGCGTTGGCGGAACTCGGAAACCCAGGAGGAGGCACCTAAGCCAAAGGCTCGGACCGGAACCAGCTGACGGTGCTGGAACCAGGTGGTGGACCCCAAGGCCCACAGGAGAGGAGAGAACAGCTAGGCCGCGAGGCAGCCGCAGTTACCGAACCCCAACAGTCCTACAGGGGGAGCTGGGCCTACTGGCACTACAGAACCAGCCTTGACTACCAGTTCACGCAGCCCACATAGGAAGCTCCTAAACTGGAGGCACCCTGGAGTTGGCTAACTCGACCGCCCCACGACGGGGCAAGCATAGGCGTCTCAGTGAAGTTGACACAACCCGGAAACAGCTGACGGTGCTGAAACCAGGCTTGGCACGAGGGAGTACCTGTGACAAGAACACTGCCGAGAACCAGCTGGCGGTGCTGGAACCCGGATGCGTTGCCCCAGTGTGCAAGAGCCAATGGCACGACCGAGGACCAGCTGACGGTGCTGGAACCCGGTTACTAAGCTGTAGGTGCCCGCGCTTAAAAGCACTACCAAGGACCGCCTGGCGTTGGCGGAACTCGGATACCCAGGAGGAGGCACCTAAGCCAAAGGCTCGGCCCGGAACCAGCTGACGGTGCTGGAACCGGGTGGTGGACCCCAAGGCCCACAGGAGAGGAGAGAACAGCTAGGCCGCGAGGCAGCCGCAGTTACCGAACCCCAACAGTCCTACAGGGGGAGCTGGGCCTACTGGCACTACAGAACCAGCCTTGACTACCAGTTCACGCAGCCCACATAGGAAGCTCCTAAACTGGAGGCACCCTGGAGTTGGCTAACTCGACCGCCCCACGACGGGGCAAGCATAGGCGTCTCAGTGAAGTTGACACAACCCGGAAACAGCTGACGGTGCTGAAACCAGGCTTGGCACGAGGGAGTACCTGTGACAAGAACACTGCCGAGAACCAGCTGGCGGTGCTGGAACCCGGATGCGTTGCCCCAGTGTGCAAGAGCCAATGGCACGACCGAGGACCAGCTGACGGTGCTGGAACCCGGTTACTAAGCTGTAGGTGCCCGCGCTTAAAAGCACTACCAAGGACCGCCTGGCGTTGGCGGAACTCGGATACCCAGGAGGAGGCACCTAAGCCAAAGGCTCGGCCCGGAACCAGCTGACGGTGCTGGAACCAGGTGGTGGACCCCAAGGCCCACAGGAGAGGAGAGAACAGCTAGGCCGCGAGGCAGCCGCAGTTACCGAACCCCAACAGTCCTACAGGGGGAGCTGGGCCTACTGGCACTACAGAACCAGCCTTGACTACCAGTTCACGCAGCCCACATAGGAAGCTCCTAAACTGGAGGCACCCTGGAGTTGGCTAACTCGACCGCCCCACGACGGGGCAAGCATAGGCGTCTCATTGAAGTTGACACAACCCGGAAACAGCTGACGGTGCTGAAACCAGGCTTGGCACGAGGGAGTACCTGTGACAAGAACACTGCCGAGAACCAGCTGGCGGTGCTGGAACCCGGATGCGTTGCCCCAGTGTGCAAGAGCCAATGGCACGACCGAGGACCAGCTGACGGTGCTGGAACCCGGTTACTAAGCTGTAGGTGCCCGCGCTTAAAAGCACTACCAAGGACCGCCTGGCGTTGGCGGAACTCGGATACCCAGGAGGAGGCACCTAAGCCAAAGGCTCGGCCCGGAACCAGCTGACGGTGCTGGAACCAGGTGGTGGACCCCAAGGCCCACAGGAGAGGAGAGAACAGCTAGGCCGCGAGGCAGCCGCAGTTACCGAACCCCAACAGTCCTACAGGGGGAGCTGGGCCTACTGGCACTACAGAACCAGCCTTGACTACCAGTTCACGCAGCCCACATAGGAAGCTCCTAAACTGGAGGCACCCTGGAGTTGGCTAACTCGACCGCCCCACGACGGGGCAAGCATAGGCGTCTCAGTGAAGTTGACACAACCCGGAAACAGCTGACGGTGCTGAAACCAGGCTTGGCACGAGGGAGTACCTGTGACAAGAACACTGCCGAGAACCAGCTGGCGGTGCTGGAACCCGGATGCGTTGCCCCAGTGTGCAAGAGCCAATGGCACGACCGAGGACCAGCTGACGGTGCTGGAACCCGGTTACTAAGCTGTAGGTGCCCGCGCTTAAAAGCACTACCAAGGACCGCCTGGCGTTGGCTGAACTCGGATACCCAGGAGGAGGCACCTTAGCCAAAGGCTCGGCCCGGAACCAGCTGACGGTGCTGGAACCAGGTGGTGGACCCCAAGGCCCACAGGAGAGGAGAGAACAGCTAGGCCGCGAGGCAGCCGCAGTTACCGAACCCCAACAGTCCTACAGGGGGAGCTGGGCCTACTGGCACTACAGAACCAGCCTTGACTACCAGTTCACGCAGCCCACATAGGAAGCTCCTAAACTGGAGGCACCCTGGAGTTGGCTAACTCGACCGCCCCACGACGGGGCAAGCATAGGCGTCTCAGTGAAGTTGACACAACCCGGAAACAGCTGACGGTGCTGAAACCAGGCTTGGCACGAGGGAGTACCTGTGACAAGAACACTGCCGAGAACCAGCTGGCGGTGCTGGAACCCGGATGCGTTGCCCCAGTGTGCAAGAGCCAATGGCACGACCGAGGACCAGCTGACGGTGCTGGAACCCGGTTACTAAGCTGTAGGTGCCCGCGCTTAAAAGCACTACCAAGGACCGCCTGGCGTTGGCGGAACTCGGATACCCAGGAGGAGGCACCTTAGCCAAAGGCTCGGCCCGGAACCAGCTGACGGTGCTGGAACCAGGTGGTGGACCCCAAGGCCCACAGGAGAGGAGAGAACAGCTAGGCCGCGAGGCAGCCGCAGTTACCGAACCCCAACAGTCCTACAGGGGGAGCTGGGCCTACTGGCACTACAGAACCAGCCTTGACTACCAGTTCACGCAGCCCACATAGGAAGCTCCTAAACTGGAGGCACCCTGGAGTTGGCTAACTCGACCGCCCCACGACGGGGCAAGCATAGGCGTCTCAGTGAAGTTGACACAACCCGGAAACAGCTGACGGTGCTGAAACCAGGCTTGGCACGAGGGAGTACCTGTGACAAGAACACTGCCGAGAACCAGCTGGCGGTGCTGGAACCCGGATGCGTTGCCCCAGTGTGCAAGAGCCAATGGCACGACCGAGGACCAGCTGACGGTGCTGGAACCCGGTTACTAAGCTGTAGGTGCCCGCGCTTAAAAGCACTACCAAGGACCGCCTGGCGTTGGCGGAACTCGGATACCCAGGAGGAGGCACCTAAGCCAAAGGCTCGGCCCGGAACCAGCTGACGGTGCTGGAACCAGGTGGTGGACCCCAAGGCCCACAGGAGAGGAGAGAACAGCTAGGCCGCGAGGCAGCCGCAGTTACCGAACCCCAACAGTCCTACAGGGGGAGCTGGGCCTACTGGCACTACAGAACCAGCCTTGACTACCAGTTCACGCAGCCCACATAGGAAGCTCCTAAACTGGAGGCACCCTGGAGTTGGCTAACTCGACCGCCCCACGACGGGGCAAGCATAGGCGTCTCAGTGAAGTTGACACAACCCGGAAACAGCTGACGGTGCTGAAACCAGGCTTGGCACGAGGGAGTACCTGTGACAAGAACACTGCCGAGAACCAGCTGGCGGTGCTGGAACCCGGATGCGTTGCCCCAGTGTGCAAGAGCCAATGGCACGACCGAGGACCAGCTGACGGTGCTGGAACCCGGTTACTAAGCTGTAGGTGCCCGCGCTTAAAAGCACTACCAAGGACCGCCTGGCGTTGGCGGAACTCGGATACCCAGGAGGAGGCACCTTAGCCAAAGGCTCGGCCCGGAACCAGCTGACGGTGCTGGAACCAGGTGGTGGACCCCAAGGCCCACAGGAGAGGAGAGAACAGCTAGGCCGCGAGGCAGCCGCAGTTACCGAACCCCAACAGTCCTACAGGGGGAGCTGGGCCTACTGGCACTACAGAACCAGCCTTGACTACCAGTTCACGCAGCCCACATAGGAAGCTCCTAAACTGGAGGCACCCTGGAGTTGGCTAACTCGACCGCCCCACGACGGGGCAAGCATAGGCGTCTCAGTGAAGTTGACACAACCCGGAAACAGCTGACGGTGCTGAAACCAGGCTTGGCACGAGGGAGTACCTGTGACAAGAACACTGCCGAGAACCAGCTGGCGGTGCTGGAACCCGGATGCGTTGCCCCAGTGTGCAAGAGCCAATGGCACGACCGAGGACCAGCTGACGGTGCTGGAACCCGGTTACTAAGCTGTAGGTGCCCGCGCTTAAAAGCACTACCAAGGACCGCCTGGCGTTGGCGGAACTCGGATACCCAGGAGGAGGCACCTTAGCCAAAGGCTCGGCCCGGAACCAGCTGACGGTGCTGGAACCAGGTGGTGGACCCCAAGGCCCACAGGAGAGGAGAGAACAGCTAGGCCGCGAGGCAGCCGCAGTTACCGAACCCCAACAGTCCTACAGGGGGAGCTGGGCCTACTGGCACTACAGAACCAGCCTTGACTACCAGTTCACGCAGCCCACATAGGAAGCTCCTAAACTGGAGGCACCCTGGAGTTGGCTAACTCGACCGCCCCACGACGGGGCAAGCATAGGCGTCTCAGTGAAGTTGACACAACCCGGAAACAGCTGACGGTGCTGAAACCAGGCTTGGCACGAGGGAGTACCTGTGACAAGAACACTGCCGAGAACCAGCTGGCGGTGCTGGAACCCGGATGCGTTGCCCCAGTGTGCAAGAGCCAATGGCACGACCGAGGACCAGCTGACGGTGCTGGAACCCGGTTACTAAGCTGTAGGTGCCCGCGCTTAAAAGCACTACCAAGGACCGCCTGGCGTTGGCGGAACTCGGATACCCAGGAGGAGGCACCTAAGCCAAAGGCTCGGCCCGGAACCAGCTGACGGTGCTGGAACCAGGTGGTGGACCCCAAGGCCCACAGGAGAGGAGAGAACAGCTAGGCCGCGAGGCAGCCGCAGTTACCGAACCCCAACAGTCCTACAGGGGGAGCTGGGCCTACTGGCACTACAGAACCAGCCTTGACTACCAGTTCACGCAGCCCACATAGGAAGCTCCTAAACTGGAGGCACCCTGGAGTTGGCTAACTCGACCGCCCCACGACGGGGCAAGCATAGGCGTCTCAGTGAAGTTGACACAACCCGGAAACAGCTGACGGTGCTGAAACCAGGCTTGGCACGAGGGAGTACCTGTGACAAGAACACTGCCGAGAACCAGCTGGCGGTGCTGGAACCCGGATGCGTTGCCCCAGTGTGCAAGAGCCAATGGCACGACCGAGGACCAGCTGACGGTGCTGGAACCCGGTTACTAAGCTGTAGGTGCCCGCGCTTAAAAGCACTACCAAGGACCGCCTGGCGTTGGCGGAACTCGGATACCCAGGAGGAGGCACCTAAGCCAAAGGCTCGGCCCGGAACCAGCTGACGGTGCTGGAACCAGGTGGTGGACCCCAAGGCCCACAGGAGAGGAGAGAACAGCTAGGCCGCGAGGCAGCCGCAGTTACCGAACCCCAACAGTCCTACAGGGGGAGCTGGGCCTACTGGCACTACAGAACCAGCCTTGACTACCAGTTCACGCAGCCCACATAGGAAGCTCCTAAACTGGAGGCACCCTGGAGTTGGCTAACTCGACCGCCCCACGACGGGGCAAGCATAGGCGTCTCAGTGAAGTTGACACAACCCGGAAACAGCTGACGGTGCTGAAACCAGGCTTGGCACGAGGGAGTACCTGTGACAAGAACACTGCCGAGAACCAGCTGGCGGTGCTGGAACCCGGATGCGTTGCCCCAGTGTGCAAGAGCCAATGGCACGACCGAGGACCAGCTGACGGTGCTGGAACCCGGTTACTAAGCTGTAGGTGCCCGCGCTTAAAAGCACTACCAAGGACCGCCTGGCGTTGGCGGAACTCGGATACCCAGGAGGAGGCACCTAAGCCAAAGGCTCGGCCCGGAACCAGCTGACGGTGCTGGAACCAGGTGGTGGACCCCAAGGCCCACAGGAGAGGAGAGAACAGCTAGGCCGCGAGGCAGCCGCAGTTACCGAACCCCAACAGTCCTACAGGGGGAGCTGGGCCTACTGGCACTACAGAACCAGCCTTGACTACCAGTTCACGCAGCCCACATAGGAAGCTCCTAAACTGGAGGCACCCTGGAGTTGGCTAACTCGACCGCCCCACGACGGGGCAAGCATAGGCGTCTCAGTGAAGTTGACACAACCCGGAAACAGCTGACGGTGCTGAAACCAGGCTTGGCACGAGGGAGTACCTGTGACAAGAACACTGCCGAGAACCAGCTGGCGGTGCTGGAACCCGGATGCGTTGCCTTGCCTATTAAAGATTGTCTTCCTAGAGCCCCAACTAGCGGTGTTGGAGCAAAGGGTAAGCAGGGGGAGATGAGTGTAGGCCGAAGCCTGCACTGGAGGCAGCTTTGTGTCTGCGTTGCGTTTGCAGGACACTTTGCCGGCTACACACTGGGGGAACAGCTGGCGTTGCTGAACCCCACTAACACAATGGCGTGTGTTTTTATCTGTGCAGCTAGCACTTGCGGGCAAAAACTTGCGATGTTAGAGCCCGTGTTGAAGCAGGAGGAGGAGGAGAGGAGCAGAGTGTAGGCCGAAGCCTAGTTGAACCAATTTCAAAGGAAACCTTTAACCCCCCCCTCAGGTGTTACAAAGTACAAGAGACACACCTTGTGCAGTATTAATGCTGCACAAGTGAAAGGTTGCTCTATTAATTTGTCTACTTGCACACGCTGAATGAAAGACATACACAATTTACCCCATTCTACAGTCAAACTGTAGTGGATGCGTGACTTGGTTTTTTGATGAGACGCAGCACAGGTGTCCAAAATAACGCCTTGGTGCTTGGCGCAGCTTCCTGAGCGTTGTTATTTGCTGTACAGGAGTCTGCGCTCTTGTGTTATCCCTTGGCAATGCCCTGTTAGCGCTGCCCATCTTATGACCTCATTTCATGTTGGCCGGTGCGGTTAACGATGGCCATAAATCCCAGACCCACAGTGTCTTTTCATAAAGCCACACTGCGGTGCTGGGATTCGTGGCCTTGAGCAGTAAATATTTTGGCCGCTCACACACGTCCTTACACCTGCTTCAGACTGGGCGGCCTCTGCTGATCCCTTCTCGCATGCCGCGGCCATGAGGCTGCACAGTCTGAAGAAGGCGGAAGGAGATGAGTTAAGACAGGCGAAGATATGCACTGCTCGTGCCCATCAATCACACCCTCGCAGTCAAAATAATTAAGACAACGAGGAGCATTTTATTCAGGCAGGGCGGACGAACAGGCGCAAGTAGCCAACCAATGATGTCAGAAGACGGGAAGCGCTACCAAGGGGGGTGCTGCGTATCATTAGAAAGGAAAGTCACACCTCAGGGACAGTGGAATGGTCTCAAAGAGACACATTTTGTACGTGTTGAGTTCCACGTGGGCAAGGAGAAAACGTCAGCCACCTTGTACAAATGCAGCAGTACTGCTGTACAAGGTGGCTGTTATACATAGAAACACCTGGGGGTGGTGGCCAGGCTCCCTTCAATTTCAGTTCATGTGCCTGCGTGGCGTTTGCAGGTCACGTTGCAAGCTGCACAGCAGGGGAACAGCTGGCGGTGCTGAACCCCACTAACACATTGGCTGGTGTTTTTCTCTGTGCAGCTAGCATTTCCGGGCAAAAACTAGCGGTGTTTGAGCCCAGGGTCAGCAGGAGGAGTAGAGGAGCAGAGTGTTGGCCAAAGCCTAGTTGAACCAATTTCAAAGGTTACCTTTAACCCCCCCCTCAGGTGTTGCAAGGTACAAGAGCCACACCTTGAACAGCATTATTGATGCACAAGTCAAAGGTTGCTCTATTTAATTTTGCTCCTTGCACACGCTGAATTAAACACGTACACTATTTAGCCCATTATACTGTCAAACAGTAGTGGAGGCGTGACTACTAGTCTTTTTAAGGAGACGCAGCACAGGTGTACAAATTTACACCTAGGTGCTGTGCGCAGATTCCTTACCGTTGTTATTTGCAGTACAGGAAACTGCGCTCTTGTGTTATCCCTTGGCAATACCCTGTTAGTGCAGGCCGTCTCATGACCTCATTTCATGTTGGCCGGTGCGGTTAACGATGGCCATAATTCCCAGACCCACAGTGGCTTTTCCTAAAGTCACACTGCGGTGCTGGGATTCGTGGCCTTGTGCAGTAAATATGTTCGCCGCTCACACATGTCCTTACACCTGCTTCAGACTGGGCGGCCTCAGCTGATCCCTTATCGCATGCCGCGGCCATGAGGCCGCACAGTCAGAAGAAGGCGGAAGGAGGGGAGTGAAAACAGGGGAACATATGCACTGCTCGTGCCCATCAATCACACCCTCGCAGTCAAAATATATGAGACAACGGGGGGCGTTGTGTCGGGCAGGGGGGACGCACAGGCACAGCCAGCCAACCAATGATGTCAGGAGACGGGCAGCGCTAACAATGGGGGTGCTGCGTGTCATTAAAAAGGAAAGTCACACCTCAGGGACATTGTAATGGTCTGTAATGAGACACATTTTGTACTTGTTGAGTTCCACGTGTGCAAGGAGAAAAAGTCAGCCACCTTGTACAAATGCAGCAGTACTGCTGTACAAGGTGGCTGTTATACATAGAAACACCTGGGGGGGTGGGGGGCAGGCTCCCTTCAATTTCAGTTCATGTGCCTGCGTGGCGTTTGCAGGTCACGTTGCAAGCTACACAGCAGGGGAACAGCTGGCGTTGCTGAACCCCACTGACACATTGACTGGTGTTTTTCTCTGTGCAGATTGCATGTCCGGGCAAAAACTAGCGGTGTTAGAGCCCAGGGTCAGCAGGAGGAGGAGGAGAGGAGCAAAGTGTAGGCCGAAGCCTGCACTGGTGGCAGCTTTTGGTCGGTTGTGCCAGCGTGGCTTGTGCTGGACACGATGCCGGCTACACAGCAAGGGAACAGCTGGCGGTGCTGAACCCCACTAACACATTGGCTGGTGTTTTTCTCTGTGCAGCTAGCATTTCCGGGCAAAAAATAGCGGTGTTTGAGCCCAGGGTCAGCAGGAGGATTAGAGGAGCAAAGTGTAGGCCGAAGCCTGCACTGGTGGCAGCTTTTGTTCTGTTGTGCCAGCGTGGCTTGTGCTGGACACGTTGCCGACTACACAGCAGGGGAACAGCTGGCGGTGCTGAACCCCACTAACACATTGGCTGGTGTTTTTCTCTGTGCAGCTAGCATTTCCGGGCAAAAAATAGCGGTGTTTGAGCCCAGGGTCAGCAGGAGGAGTAGAGGAGCAGAGTGTAGGCCGAAGCCTAGTTGAACCAATTTCAAAGGTTACCTTTAACCCCCCCCTCAGGTGTTGCAAGGTACAAGAGCCACACCTTGAACAGCATTAATGATGCACAAGTCAAAGGTTGCTCTATTTAATTTTGCTCCTTGCACACGCTGAATTAAACACGTACACTATTTAGCCCATTATACTGTCAAACAGTTGTGGAGGCGTGACTTGTCTTTTTAACGAGACGCAGCACAGGTGTCAAAATTTGCACCTAGGTACTGGGCGCAGATTCCTGAGCGTTGTTATTTGCTGTACAGGAGTCTGCGCTCTTGTGTTATCCCTTGGCAATACCCTGTTAGTGCAGGCCGTCTCATGACCTCATTTCATGTTGGCCGGTGCGGTTAACGATGGCCATAAATCCCAGACCCACAGTGGCTTTTCCTAAAGTCACACTGCGGTGCTGGGATTCGTGGCCTTGTGCAGTAAATATGTTCGCCGCTCACACATGTCCTTACACCTGCTTCAGACTGGGCGGCCTCAGCTGATCCTTTATCGCATGCCGCGGCCATGAGGCCGCACAGTCAGAAGAAGGCGGAAGGAGGGGAGTGAAAACAGGGGAACATATGCACTGCTCGTGCCCATCAATCACACCCTCGCAGTCAAAATATATGAGACAACGGGGGGCGTTGTGTCGGGCAGGGGGGACGCACAGGCACAGCCAGCCAACCAATGATGTCAGGAGACGGGCAGCGCTAACAATGGGGGTGCTGCGTGTCATTAAAAAGGAAAGTCACACCTCAGGGACATTGTAATGGTCTGTAATGAGACACATTTTGTACTTGTTGAGTTCCACGTGTGCAAGGAGAAAAAGTCAGCCACCTTGTACAAATGCAGCAGTACTGCTGTACAAGGTGGCTGTTATACATAGAAACACCTGGGGGGGTGGGGGGCAGGCTCCCTTCAATTTCAGTTCATGTGCCTGCGTGGCGTTTGCAGGTCACGTTGCAAGCTACACAGCAGGGGAACAGCTGGCGTTGCTGAACCCCACTGACACATTGACTGGTGTTTTTCTCTGTGCAGATTGCATGTCCGGGCAGAAACTGGCGTTGTTTGAGCCCAGGGTCAGCAGGAGGAGGAGAGGAGCAAAGTGTAGGCCGAAGCCTGCACTGGTGGCAGCTTTTGTTCTGTTGTGCCAGCGTGGCTTGTGCTGGACACGTTGCCGACTACACAGCAGGGGAACAGCTGGCGGTGCTGAACCCCACTAACACATTGGCTGGTGTTTTTCTCTGTGCAGCTAGCATTTCCGGGCAAAAAATAGCGGTGTTTGAGCCCAGGGTCAGCAGGAGGAGTAGAGGAGCAGAGTGTAGGCCGAAGCCTAGTTGAACCAATTTCAAAGGTTACCTTTAACCCCCCCCTCAGGTGTTGCAAGGTACAAGAGCCACACCTTGAACAGCATTAATGATGCACAAGTCAAAGGTTGCTCTATTTAATTTTGCTCCTTGCACACGCTGAATTAAACACGTACACTATTTAGCCCATTATACTGTCAAACAGTTGTGGAGGCGTGACTTGTCTTTTTAACGAGACGCAGCACAGGTGTCAAAATTTGCACCTAGGTACTGGGCGCAGATTCCTGAGCGTTGTTATTTGCTGTACAGGAGTCTGCGCTATTGTGATCCCTTGGCCATGCGCTGTGAGCGCTTCCTGTCTTCTGACCTCATTTCATGTCGGCCGTTGCGGTTAGCGATGGACATGAATCCCAGACCCACAGTGTGTTTTTAAAAAATCACACTGCGGTGCTGGGATTTGTGCCCTGGTGCACTAAATATGTTTGCCGCTCACACATGTCCTTACACCTGCTTCAGACTGGGCGGCCTCATCTGATCCCTTATCGCCTGCCGCGGCCATGAGGACACCCAGTCTGAAGAAGGCGGAAGGAGATGAGTGAACACAGGCAAACATATGCACTGCACATGCCCATCAATCACACCCTCGCTGTCCAAAAAAATAAGACACCGAGGGCCGTTGTTTCGAGCAGGGGAGATGCACAGGCGCAGCCAGCTAACCAATGATGTCAAAAGACGGGCAGCGCTAACAAGGGTGGTGCTGCGTGTCATTACAAAGGAAAGTCACACCTCAGGGACATTGTAATGGTCTCTAATGAGACACATTTTGTACGTGTTGAGTTCCACGTGGGCAAGGAGAAAAAGTCAGCCACCTCGTACAAATGCAGCAGTACTGCTGTACAAGGTGGCTGATATACATAGAAACACCTGTGGGTGGGGGGCAGGCTCCCTTCAATTTCAGTTCATGTGCCTGCGTGGCGTTTGCAGGTCACGTTGCAAGCTACACAGCAGGGGAACAGCTGGCGTTGCTGAACCCCACTGACACATTGACTGGTGTTTTTCTCTGTGCAGATTGCATGTCCGGGCAAAAACTAGCGGTGTTAGAGCCCAGGGTCAGCAGGAGGAGGAGGAGAGGAGCAAAGTGTAGGCCGAAGCCTGCACTGGTGGCAGCTTTTGGTCGGTTGTGCCAGCGTGGCTTGTGCTGGACACGATGCCGGCTACACAGCGGGGGAACAGCAGGCGGCGCTGAACCCCACTAACACATTGGCTGGTGTTTTTCTCTGTGCAGCTAGCATGTCCGGGCAGAAACTGGCGTTGTTTGAGCCCAGGGTCAGCAGGAGGAGGAGAGGAGCAAAGTGTAGGCCGAAGCCTGCACTGGTGGCAGCTTTTGTTCTGTTGTGCCAGCGTGGCTTGTGCTGGACACGTTGCCGACTACACAGCAGGGGAACAGCTGGCGGTGCTGAACCCCACTAACACATTGGCTGGTGTTTTTCTCTGTGCAGCTAGCATTTCCGGGCAAAAAATAGCGGTGTTTGAGCCCAGGGTCAGCAGGAGGAGTAGAGGAGCAGAGTGTAGGCCGAAGCCTAGTTGAACCAATTTCAAAGGTTACCTTTAACCCCCCCCTCAGGTGTTGCAAGGTACAAGAGCCACACCTTGAACAGCATTAATGATGCACAAGTCAAAGGTTGCTCTATTTAATTTTGCTCCTTGCACACGCTGAATTAAACACGTACACTATTTAGCCCATTATACTGTCAAACAGTTGTGGAGGCGTGACTTGTCTTTTTAACGAGACGCAGCACAGGTGTCAAAATTTGCACCTAGGTACTGGGCGCAGATTCCTGAGCGTTGTTATTTGCTGTACAGGAGTCTGCGCTATTGTGATCCCTTGGCCATGCGCTGTGAGCGCTTCCTGTCTTCTGACCTCATTTCATGTCGGCCGTTGCGGTTAGCGATGGACATGAATCCCAGACCCACAGTGTGTTTTTAAAAAATCACACTGCGGTGCTGGGATTTGTGCCCTGGTGCACTAAATATGTTTGCCGCTCACACATGTCCTTACACCTGCTTCAGACTGGGCGGCCTCATCTGATCCCTTATCGCCTGCCGCGGCCATGAGGACACCCAGTCTGAAGAAGGCGGAAGGAGATGAGTGAACACAGGCAAACATATGCACTGCACATGCCCATCAATCACACCCTCGCTGTCCAAAAAAATAAGACACCGAGGGCCGTTGTTTCGAGCAGGGGAGATGCACAGGCGCAGCCAGCTAACCAATGATGTCAAAAGACGGGCAGCGCTAACAAGGGTGGTGCTGCGTGTCATTACAAAGGAAAGTCACACCTCAGGGACATTGTAATGGTCTCTAATGAGACACATTTTGTACGTGTTGAGTTCCACGTGGGCAAGGAGAAAAAGTCAGCCACCTCGTACAAATGCAGCAGTACTGCTGTACAAGGTGGCTGATATACATAGAAACACCTGTGGGTGGGGGGCAGGCTCCCTTCAATTTCAGTTCATGTGCCTGCGTGGCGTTTGCAGGTCACGTTGCAAGCTACACAGCAGGGGAACAGCTGGCGTTGCTGAACCCCACTGACACATTGACTGGTGTTTTTCTCTGTGCAGATTGCATGTCCGGGCAAAAACTAGCGGTGTTAGAGCCCAGGGTCAGCAGGAGGAGGAGGAGAGGAGCAAAGTGTAGGCCGAAGCCTGCACTGGTGGCAGCTTTTGGTCGGTTGTGCCAGCGTGGCTTGTGCTGGACACGATGCCGGCTACACAGCGGGGGAACAGCAGGCGGTGCTGAACCCCACTAACACATTGGCTGGTGTTTTTCTCTGTGCAGCTAGCATGTCCGGGCAGAAACTGGCGTTGTTTGAGCCCAGGGTCAGCAGGAGGAGGAGAGGAGCAAAGTGTAGGCCGAAGCCTGCACTGGTGGCAGCTTTTGTTCTGTTGTGCCAGCGTGGCTTGTGCTGGACACGTTGCCGACTACACAGCAGGGGAACAGCTGGCGGTGCTGAACCCCACTAACACATTGGCTGGTGTTTTTCTCTGTGCAGCTAGCATTTCCGGGCAAAAACTAGCGGTGTTTGAGCCCAGGGTCAGCAGGAGGAGTAGAGGAGCAGAGTGTAGGCCGAAGCATAGTTGAACCAATTTCAAAGGTTACCTTTAACCCCCCCCTCAGGTGTTGCAAGGTACAAGAGCCACACCTTGTGCAGCATTAATGCTGCACAAGTAAAAGGTTGCTCTATTTGTTTTGCTCCTTGCACACGCTGACTAAAACACGTACACTATTTAGCCCATTATACTGTCAAACAGTTGTGGAGGCGTGACTTGTCTTTTTAACGAGACGCAGCACAGGTGTCAAAATTTGCACCTAGGTACTGGGCGCAGATTCCTGAGCGTTGTTATTTGCTGTACAGGAGTCTGCGCTATTGTGATCCCTTGGCCATGCGCTGTGAGCGCTTCCTGTCTTCTGACCTCATTTCATGTCGGCCGTTGCGGTTAGCGATGGACATGAATCCCAGACCCACAGTGTGTTTTCAAAAAATCACACTGCGTGGCTGGGATTCGTGGCCTTGTGCAGTAAATAGGTTTGCCGCTTACACATGTCCTTACACCTGCTCCAGACTGGGCGGCCTCAGCTGATCCCTTATCGCCTACCACGGCCAGGAGGCCGCACAGTCTGAAGAAGGCGGAAGGAGATGAGTTAAGACAGGCGAACATATGCACTGCTCGTGCCCATAAACCACACCCTCGCTGACAAAATAAATATGACAACGAGGGGCGTTGTTTCTAGCAGGGCGGATGCACAGGCGCAGCCAGCTAACCATGATGACAAAAGACGGGAAACGCTACCAAGGGGGGTGCTGCGTATCATTACAAAGGAAAGTCACACCTCAGGGACAGTGGAATGGTCTCAATGAGACACATTTTGTACGTGTTGAGTTCCACGTGGGCAAGGAGAAAAAGTCAGCCACCTTGTACAAATGCAGCAGTACTGCTGTACTAGGTGGCTGTTATACATAGAAACACCTGGGGGGGTGGGGCCAGGTTCCCTTTTAATTTCAGTTCCTGTGCCTGCATGGCGTTTGCAGGTCACGTTGCCGGCTACACAGCAGGGGAACAGCTGGCGTTGCTGAACCCCACTAACACATTGGCTGGTGTTTTTCTCTGTGCAGCTAGCACTTCCGGGCAAAAACTAGCGGTGTTTGAGCCCAGGGTCAGCAGGAGGAGGAGAGGAGCAGAGTGTAGGCCGAAGCCTGCACTGGTGGCAGCTTTTGTTCTGTTGTGCCAGCGTGGCTTGTGCTGGACACGTTGCCGACTACACAGCAGGGGAACAGCTGGCGGTGCTGAACCCCACTGACACATCACCTAGTGTTTTTTTCTGTGTAGACAACACTTCCAGGTGGCAACTGACAGTGTTGAAACCCAGGGAATCAAAGAGGAGCAGAGTGTAGGCCGAAGCCTGCAGTGGAGCAAGTTGAAAGGGAACCTTTAACCCCCCCCCCCCAGGCATTTGTTGCTGAAAGAGCCATCTTGTACAGCAGTAATACTGCACATGGAAAATGGTGGCTCCGAAAATTATGCTCCTTGCAAACGCTGAAGTACACACTCATATAATGTGTCCCCTCACACCGTCAAACCATCCCGGAAGTGGGACTTTCCTTTGTAATGTGACACAGCACAGCCGTCATTCCAACCCCCTTGGTGCCGGGCACCACCTCCTCAACGTTGTTTGGTTCTGTCACGGAGCCCGCACTGTAATGTTATCCCTTGGCCATGCACAGTTAGCGGTGCCCGTCTTCTGACATCATGTAGGTGTCAGGCTGGCAGTGCCTGTGCGTCCAAGCTGCCCGAGATCCAACCTTGCAGTGTCATCTAATGTAGTCCCACTGCGGGCCAGGGATCCATGGGCATGCGCAGTGCATATCATCGCCTCTCACTCACCTCCTTCCTGCTTCTTCAGACTGTGCGGCGTCACGGCCGTGGCATGCTATTAGGGATCAGCTGACGCCGCCTAGTCTGAAGAAGCGTGAAGAAGGGGAGTGAGAGGCTAGTATATGCACTGCGCATGGCCATGGATACCAGGCCCACTGTGGGATCACATTAGACGACACTGCGAGGTGTGATTTCGGGCAGCGTGGACGCACAGGCGCAGCCAGGACGACAACAAATGATGTCAGAGGACGGGCAGCGCAAACTGTGCATGGCCAAGGGATAACATAACAGCGCAGGGTCCATGACGGAATCAAACAACGCTAAGGAGGCAGCGCACGGTGCCAAGGGGGTAGCAATGACGGCTGTGCTGCGTCACATTACAAAGGAAAGTCCCACCTCCGGGACGGTTGGACGGTGTGAGGGGACACATTACATGAGTGTGTAGTTCAGCGTTTGCAAGGAGCATAATTTCAAGAGCGACCTTTCCCTTGTGCAGTATTAGTGCTGCACATGGTGGCTCTTTCAGTAACAAACGCCTAGGGGGGGGGGGGACAGGTCCCCTTACATTTTAGTTGTGCCAGCGTGGCGGTCGCATGACACGTTGCCGGATACACAGCTGGGGATCAGCTGACGTTACTGAACCCCAATAACAGAGGAGCGACTGTTGACTGTGCACACAGCACTTCCAGGCACCAACTGGCGGTGTTAGAGCCCAGGGACAGCAGGAGGAGCAGATTGGAGGTATTGCCGCACACACAGCTGGGGATCAGCTGACGTTACTGAACCCCAATAACAGAGGAGCGACTGTTGACTGTGCACACAGCACTTCCAGGCACCAACTGGCGGTGTTAGAGCCCAGGGACAGCAGGAGGAGCAGATTGGAGGTATTGCCGCACACACAGCTGGGGATCAGCTGACGTTACTGAACCCCAATAACAGAGGAGCGACTGTTGACTGTGCACACAGCACTTCCAGGCACCAACTGGCGGTGTTAGAGCCCAGGGACAGCAGGAGGAGCAGATTGGAGGTATTGCCGCACACACAGCTGGGGATCAGCTGACGTTACTGAACCCCAATAACAGAGGAGCGACTGTTGACTGTGCACACAGCACTTCCAGGCACCAACTGGCGGTGTTAGAGCCCAGGGACAGCAGGAGGAGCAGAGGAACAGAGTGTAGGCCGAAGCCTGATTGGAGCAAGTTGAAAGGAAACCTTTAACCCCCCCCCCAAGACGTTTGTAGCTGAAAGAGCCATGTTGTGCAGCACTAAGGATGCAAAAGGAAAAGGTTGCTCTTTTAATTATGCTCCTTGCAAACACCGAAGTAAACACTAAAAATGTGTCCCTTTATACCGTTAAACCGTTCCGGAGGTGCGAATTTCCTTCGTAATGGGACACAGCACAGCTGTCATTCCTATCCCCTTGATGCCGTGCGCTGCCTCCTCAGCGTTGTTTTAAGCTGCCACGGAGCCTCCGCTGTTCTGTTAGCCCTTGGCCATGCCCAATTAGCGCTGCCTGTCTTCTGACATAATTTGGTGTCAGGCTGTCAGTGCCTGTGCGTCCACGCTGCTCCAGATCCCACCTCGCAGTCTCATCTAACGTAATCCCACTGCGGGCCTTGGAACCATGGGCATGCACAGTGCATAACCTTGACTCTCACTCCCCTCCTTCCCTCTTCTTCAGACTGTGCGGTGTCACGGCCGTGGCATGCTAGGGATCAGCTGACGGCGCACAGTCTAAAGAAGGCGGAGGGAAATGAGCGAGAGCCCGAGGGGAAGATATGCACTGCGCATGCCCATGGATCCCAGGCCCGCAGTGTGACTCAATCAGAAGACACTGCGAGGCGGGATCTCGGGCACCGCGGCCGCACAGGCGCAGCCAGCCTGACACCAAATTATGTCAGAAGACAGGCAGCGCAAATAGGGCATGCCCAAGGGATAACAGAACAGCGCAGGCTCCGTGACAGCTTAAAACAACGCTGAGGAGGCAGCGCATGGCACCAAGGGGGTAGGAATGACGGCTGTGCTGCGTCACATTACGAAGGAAAGTCCCAGCTCCGGGACGGTATAACGGTATCAGTGAACACATTTTATAAGTGTTAAGTTCTGCGTGTGCAAAGAGCTAAAAAAAAAGAGCTACCTTTTCCTTGCGCAGCATTACTGCTGCACAAGATGGCTCTTTCAGTAACAAACGACGGGGGGGGGGGGGGGGAGAGGTTCCCTTACATTTAGGTTGTTGTGCCAGCGTGGCGGTCGCAGGACACATTGCCGGCTACACAGCTGGGGATCAGCTGACGTTACTGAAACCCAATAACACTGGGTCGTATGTTTTTACTGTGCAGCCTGCACTTCTGAGCCGCAACTGGCGGTGTTGGAGCCCAGGAATAGCAGTTCAGGTGGTAGAAAGATGAACACAGCAGGAGACCTGGATGACACCCAATTACTTAATCAGGCAGAGGAGTGGCAAATTCCTGCGAGATCCAGGCCTGGTTCATTTTCAGGAAAGTAAGCCGGTCAACGTTATCGGAGGATAGTCGCATGCGACGGTCTGTTAGTACACCACCTGCGGCACTAAAGACACGTTCCGATAAGACACTAGCCGCAGGGCAAGCCAGCACCTCCAATGCATACTGGCTTAGCTCTGGCCATGTATCCAGCTTAGAGACCCAAAACTTGAACGGGGAAGAGCCGTCTGGGAGTACAGTAAGAGGGCAAGCCATGTAGTCTGTCACCATCTGACGGAACCGTTGCCTCCTGCTGACTGGAGCCGCCGGTGATGGTGTAGACATTTGGGGCGGGCACACAAAAGTGTGCCAGAGTTGTGCCATACTGGGCTTGCCTTGGGCAGAGGCACTGCTTCTGCTCCCTCTTTGGGCAGAGCCTCCCCCACTGCCTCGACGCACTGAGCTGCTTTGTAAAGCACTAGCAGCACTCCTCTCAGTTGGACAGGAGAAGATGATGGAATTCACCAGTGTGTCGTGGTACTCCCGCAATTTACGCTCCCGGGTCAACGCAGGGATGAGGTTTTGGACGTTGTCCCGGTAGCGAGGATCGAGGAGGGTGAACACCCAATAATCAGGCATGTTGAGAATGTGGTCGATGCGGCGGTCGTTTCTCAGGCACTGCAGCATGAAATCCACCATGTGCTGCAGAGTGCCAACCGGCCCAGAAACGCTGTCCCCTGCTTGAGACATGATCTCTGCCCGCTCGTCATCACCCCACCCTCGCTGTACACACTGACCACTGGACAATTGTGTCGCTCCCTCCTCTGGACGGAGCTCTTCCTCCTCCATTGACTCCTCCTCATCCTCCTCACAAATTGGCCCCTGCGTACCCCTTTGTGAGGAACCACGTGGCGCTGACTCTCCAGAAGCTGATGGAAAAGGTGACTCCTCATCCTCCACCTCTTCCACCACATCATCCCTTAACCCTTGCAAAGTTTGCTGAAGCAGGCAGATAAGGGGGACAGTCATGCTGACTAGTGCATCATCTGCACTTGCCATCCGCGTGGAATAATCAAAAGGACGCAAAACCTGGCAGACGTCCTTCATAGTGGCCCACTCTGTGGTTGTGAAGTCTGATCGGCGCTGACTGCGACTTCTTTGCGCCTGATGCAGCTGGTACTCCATAACTGCTTGCTGCTGCTCACACAACCGCTCCAACATATGTAACGTGGAATTCCACCGGGTAGGTAGGTCACATATGATGCGGTGTTCCGGAAGGCGGAATCGGCGCTGCAGAGCAGCAATGCGGGATCTGGCCAAGCTGGAACGCCGCAAGTGAGCACACTCTAGGCGGACCTTGTGCAGCAGGGCATCAAGATCCGGATAGTCCCTCAGAAAACTCTGCACAACCAAATTGAGCACATGTGCCAGACATGGGATGTGAGTGAGGTTGCCAAGGGCCAAAGCTGCCACCAGATTTCGGCCATTGTCACACACTACCATGCCTGGCTGGAGATTCGCTGGCAGTAACCACACATCGCTCTCCTGCTTTATGGCATTCCAGAGCTCCTGCGCTGTGTGGCTTCGATGCCCCAATGAAACTAGTTTCAAGACGGCCTGCTGACGTTTGGCCACGGCTGTGCTCATGTCGGTCATAGGTAAACGTTCACGGGTCCATGTGGGGGTGGACTGTGACGGATCCTGCAGAGAGGAATCAGAGGAACTGGTGTAAGAGGAGGAGTCGATGCGTACAGACTGGATTCCTGCAATCCTTGGAGTGGGCAGGACACGTCCTGCGCCACTCGCACGATCTGTACCTGGCTCAACAACATTAACCCAATGGGCAGTGAGGGAAACATATCGCCCCTGTCCATGCTGACTGGTCCACGCATCGGTGGTGAGGTGGACCTTGCTACTGACGGCGTTCAGTAGCGCATGTTTTATGTTTGCCTCAACATGCCTGTGCAGGGCAGGGACAGCCTGCCTGCTGAAGTAAAAGCGGCTGGGCACCTTGTACTGTGGGACTGCCAATGCCATCAAGTCACGGAAGCTGTCAGTCTCCACCAGCCTGAACGAGAGCATTTCCAGGGACAACAGTTTGGCAATGCCTGCATTCAGAGCCTGTGCTCGGGGGTGGTTGGCCGAGAATGCCCGCCTTTTCTCCCATGCCTGTACTACCGATGGCTGTAGAGTAGACTGGGAGTGTGAGGATGACTGGGAAGGTGGTGCTGTGGGTGGAATTACACAAGGTCTCTGGGAGGAAGCCAAACCAGCTGTGCGTGAGCTGGAGGAAGAGGCAACACGAGCTGAAGAGGTGGTAGCTGCCGCTGTTGGTTGGCCTACATCTTCAGTGTGTTTCTGTAACTCCACCGCGTGCCTGGTCCGCACATGTTTCCACATATTTGTGGTATTGAGGTTGCTGACATTTTTCCCTCTTTTTACTTTATGATGACACAGCTTGCATTTGACAAAACAAATGTCATCTGCAACTGTGTCAAAAAAGGACCAGGCACTGCAAGTCTTGGGAGCGCCCTTTTTGGCTTTGGAAAGAGACAGGCTCCTAACGGGTGCCAAAGTGGAGGCTACAGGCTCCGCAGTCTTCCCCCTCCCTCTCCCTCTTTGGCCCGTAAGAGGAAGCTCTTCCTCTGAGCTGCTCCCACCACCTTCCTGTTCCTCACGCCACGATGGGTCAAGGACCTCATCATCTCCACTACCCTCTGCCACCAACTGCTCCTCCTGGGTAGTCTCAGCAGCACAGTACGCACGAGAAAGCGGCACCTGAGTTTCATCATCAGATGCGTACTGCGCTGTGGTCACCGGAGGCACTGGCCCACCTGCCTCTTCAGAGTCAGAGAGAAAAAGGTGTTGGGCATCACTGCACACTGCCTCTTCTTCCATTTCTCCAATGCTGCTTGGCTGGCCCCCTGTTTCCAAGCCAAGAGATTCAGAGAACAGAAGTAGAGACTAGAGTTGAGCGACCTTGACCTTTTTAGAGTCGAGCCGGGTTTTGCGAAACCCGACTATGTCCAAAGTCGGGTCGAGTGAAATCGGCCGATTATGACGTAAAGTCGGGATCGACCGAAACACGAAACCCAATGCAAGTCAATGGGGCAGCATAGTCGGCAGTGAGTGGGGGCCAGGAAAACACCTAGAGTGGCCATTTTAATGTCAAAACCATCCATTCTTCTTAATGAAGCTTGTCAAGCGTAATTTACCTTATAATAATTGGAAGGCATTTGAAATTGGGGGTCATTTGGCTAAAGTTGTGGGGGGTAGGGCTGGTTCAAGTAATTAGTGGGCCCAGGAAATCTGGACCACGTCACGGCAGTGGAGCAGGGAGAGGTAAGTATTTCAACTTTGCAAGTGCTGTGAACCTGAGCAAGCAGGGGGGGCCCACTCGTTGGCATTGGCACTGGCACAGGGCCCCTCAAAGTACAGCGGTGTGTTTGCACGGCGGGGGCGCCTCCCACCGGCAGCAACACTTTTGCGTACTATGAGAGGCCCTGTGCCAGTGACGTCGCCAACTAGTATTCCTCCCCCCACCTGATGAAGGAACCTGCACTTTCATCTGCACCTTCCTCTTTGTCCCCGTGTAAGGTGGTATGGTATGCGGGAAGAGCAACCTGACTTTCAGCAGGGTCACAATGTTGTTGTGTAGCGTGCACGGGGAATGTTGCGTTATGGGTCAATGTACCAGCAGACTCATCTATCACTGGCTGGGCAATGGGCACGATGAAGTGGAAACACAGATATAGGCCCAAAGAAGAAAGTGGGCTAAATGCAGTTCAAAATTGGTAACACAGGAATAACCAGGGGGCATTGCAGTGGAGGACAACTGGAATGAGAGGCTGACACAGAGAGTAGGGCCAAATCAGTAAGTAGTCGAAATGCAGTTCAAAATTGGCAACCGTAGTAAACAGGCGGCACAGCTTTGTTCAGTGGAGGAGAACAGCAAGGAGTGGCAGACACCGATAGTAGGCCCCAAACCAACTAGTACGCCAAATGCAGTTGTTCCATTTAACCACAATTTAATGAGAGCCTGAAGATAGAAGCTCAGGAAAGGCAACCTGGGGAACACCTTGGAGTGTAACACACCATCTCTCTCCACCCCATACCCATTTTGTATGGCCTAATGCAGTGTACTTTTCTACAACTACTAAACGAGAGTCGGAAGACCGAAGCAATGGCAAGGAAACCTGGGGAACACCTTAGAGTGTAACACACCCTCTCTCTACACCCCATACCCAATTTGAAGGCCTAATGCAGTGTAGTTTCCAAGAACTACTAAACGAGAGCCGGAAGATCGAAGCTCAGGAAAGGCAACCTGGGGAACACCTTGGAGTGTAACACACCCTCTCGCTACACCCCATACCCAATTTGAAGGCCTAATGCAGCGTAGTTTCCAACAACTACTAAACGAGAGCCGGAAGATCGAAGCTCAGGAAAGGCAACCTGGGGAACACCTTGGAGTGTAACACACCCTCTCGCTACACCCCATACCCAATTTGAAGGCCTAATGCAGCGTAGTTTCCAACAACTACTAAACGAGAGCCGGAAGATCGAAGCTCAGGAAAGGCAACCTGGGGAACACCTTGGAGTGTAACAAACCCTCTCTCTACACCCCATACCCAATTTGTAGGCCTAATGCAGCGTAGTTTCCGACAACTACTAAACGAGAGCATGAAGATCGAAGCTCAGGAAAGGCAACCTGGGGAACACCTTGGAGTGTAACACACCCTCTCTCTACACCCCATACCCAATTTGTAGGCCTAATGCAGCGTAGTTTCCGACAACTACTAAACGAGAGCCGGAATATCGAAGCTCAGGAAAGGCAACCTGGGGAACACCTTGGAGTGTAACACACCCTCTCTCTACGCCCCATACCCAATTTGTAGGCCTAATGCAGCGTAGTTTCCGACAACTACTAAACGAGAGCCGGAATATCGAAGCTCAGGAAAGGCAACCTGGGGAACACCTTGGAGTGTAACACACCCTCTCTCTACGCCCCATACCCAATTTGTAGGCCTAATGCAGCGTAGTTTCCGACAACTACTAAACGAGAGCCGGAATATCGAAGCTCAGGAAAGGCAACCTGGGGAACACCTTGGAGTGTAACACACCCTCTCTCTACACCCCATACCCAATTTGAAGGCCTAATGCAGTGTAGTTTCCAAGAACTACTAAACGAGAGCCGGAAGATCGAAGCTCAGGAAAGGCAACCTGGGGAACACCTTGGAGTGTAACACACCCTCTCGCTACACCCCATACCCAATTTGAAGGCCTAATGCAGCGTAGTTTCCAACAACTACTAAACGAGAGCCGGAAGATCGAAGCTCAGGAAAGGCAACCTGGGGAACACCTTGGAGTGGAACACACCATCTCTCTACACCCCATACCCAATTTGAAGGCCTAATGCAGAGTAGTTTCCAAGAACTACTAAACGAGAGCCGGAAGATCGAAGCTCAGGAAAGGCAACCTGGGGAACACCTTGGAGTGTAACACAACGTCTCTCTACACGACGGAAGGGCTGATTCTTAGGAAGGAAGGCTGTTGGAAATAAGCATTGCGCGTCCGAGGGTGATTATATTCTTATTAGGTATATACTCACCCTCGGACGCGCCCTGCTTCTTTATTTGGAATGAATGTTTATTTGCAATGTGGTGTTGACTTTCTCTATTATTTTGGTAATTAATGATTTTATTATTTTCATTATTTTGCATCTTCTCGGCAATAATATAAAGAAGACGCGACAGGACAACACTCGGTGGATGCCATATGTGTGTTTTCAATTTAAAAAAACTTTCAGTTAACTACTTGCAGGAGAAAGTAATTGTAGCTGGTGGCCATTTTTAGTACTGTACCAGATTAGAGTTGTGTGTTTGTTTTTAATGTTAAAATGTCTGCATTTGATATCTCACCAGTATTTTCTTTTTTATAAGCAAAATACTTATTTTTATATTTTCTGATGTTGGTTCCAGGGGTACACGGCCAGCAGTGCCCTGGTCAGTGTAGTAGTAGTTGAAAGAATGGACCGCAGACAGGCATCGAAGGCCTAAAATAATAACACATGGCTGTAGGCAATTTTAAATTGGTTCCAGGGGTACACGGACAGCAGTGGTGTGGTCAGTGGAGGCCTAGTGGAAGGAGTGACCGCAGACAGGCATCGAAGGCCTAAAATAATAACACATGGCTGTAGGCAATTTTAAATTGGTTCCAGGGGTACACGGGCAGCAGTGACCTGGTCAGTGTAGTAGTAGTTGAAAGAATGGACCGCAGACAGGCATCGAAGGCCTAAAATAAAAAAATTGGGCTGGCTGTAGGCAATTTTAAATTGGTTCCAGGGGTACACGGGCAGCAGTGACCTGGTCAGTGTAGTAGTAGTTGAAAGAATGGACCGCAGACAGGCATCGAAGGCCTAAAATAAAAAAATTGGGCTGGCTGTAGGCAATTTTAAATTGGTTCCAGGGGTACACGGGCAGCAGTGACCTGGTCAGTGTAGTAGTAGTTGAAAGAATGGACCGCAGACAGGCATCGAAGGCCTAAAATAAAAAAATTGGGCTGGCTGTAGGCAATTTTAAATTGGTTCCAGGGGTACACGGGCAGCAGTGGTGTGGTCAGTGGAGGCCTAGTGGAAGGAGTGACCGCAGACAGGCATCGAAGGCCTAAAATAATAACACATGGCTGTAGGCACTTTTAAATTGGTTCCAGGGGTACACGGGCAGCAGTGGTCTGGTCAGTGGAAGTCTAGTGGAAGGAGTGACCGCAGACAGGCTTCGAAGGCCTAACATAACAAAATTGGGCTGGCTGTAGGCACTTTAAATTGGTTCCAGGGGTACATGGGCAGCAGTGTATGGTCAGTGGAAGTCTAGTGGAAGGAGTGACGGCAGACAGTCTTCGAAGGCCTAACATAACAAAATTGGGCTGACTGTAGGCACTTTTAAATTGGTTCCAGGGTAACACGGCCAGCAGTGGCCTGGTCAGTGTAGTAGTTGTAGAAAGAAGGGACCGCAGACAGGCTTCGAAGGCCTAACATAACAAAAATGTCAAAACAATGGTATTGTCAGTGCCAGGCATTGAAGGATGTCAGCGGCTAGACTACACATTGGTGAAGCTGTGAGAGATAATTTTGCTAGTGGTAGAGCACTGTTTGAGCTGGGGGGGGGAACTGTCTTGTGGCCGGCGGTACAGGCACAGGGCCCCTCATATTACAACGGTGTGTCTGACGTTGGGTGCGCACCACCACCGCCAGAGACACTTTATTGTACTATGAGGGACCCAGTGGCAGTGCCGTCGACCAAAAGCGGCCACACCCACCTCTTCAGACAAACAGCACTCTCAAGGGTCCAAGCGCAAAGTGGCGATAGCACGGCCCCGTGTGCGGAGTTTGGCCATTTCGTGAGGTGGAAACATGTCGTATGCTGGACAATCAGGTGAAGAAAATTACGAGATTGGAAAAGTCATTCAGAATAGTCCACAGGCAAGACCTTTTCATAGGAAAGCTAGGTGTCAGCCGGGCAGGGTGGGGCAAAAGATTTTGAAATCCAGTTGTGGTTCATTTTAATGAAGGTTAGATCATCTACATTTTGGGTAGCCAGACGAGTCCTTTTTTCTGTTAGTATTGAACCTGCAGCACTGAATACTCTTTCTGATAGGACACTAGCTGCCGGGCAAGCAAGCTCCTGCAATGCATATTCTGCCAATTCTGGCCAGGTGTCTAATTTGGATGCCCAGTAATCAAATGGGAATGACGGTTGAGGGAGAACGTCGATAAGGGATGAAAAATAGTTTGTAACCATACTGGACAAATGTTGTCTCCTGTCACTTTGAATTGATGCTGCAGTACCTGTCCTGTCTGCGGTCATAGAAAAATCACTCCACAACCTGGTCAGAAAACCCCTCTGTCCAACGCCACTTCTGATTTCTGCCCCTCTAACACCTCTGGTCTGCTGGCCCCTGGAGCTCGTGTGAGAACGATCACGGGCGCTGTGTGCAGGGAATGCCAGAAGCAAACGGTCAACAAGAGTTGATTGTTTTGTTGCTAATATTAGTTCCAAGTTCTCATGTGGCATAATATTTTGCAATTTGCCTTTATAGCGAGGATCAAGGAGGCAGGCCAACCAGTAATCGTCATCGTTCATCATTTTTGTAATGCGTGTGTCCCTTTTGAGGATACGCAAGGCATAATCCGCCATGTGGGCCAAAGTTCCCGTTGTCAAATCTGCGGTTGTGCTTGGTTGAGGGGCAGTTGCAGGCAAATCTACGTCACTTGTGTCCCTCAAAAAACCAGAACCCGGCCTTGCCACGCCACCAATTTCCCGTGCCCCCGGGAAAGCTTCCTCATTAAAAATATACTCATCCCCATCATCCTCCTCATCCTCCACCTCCTCTTCGCCCGGTACCTCGTCATGTACACTGCCCTGACCAGACAATCGCTGACTGTCATCAAGGCTTTCCTCTTCCTCTGGTGCAGACGCCTGATCCTTTATGTGCGTCAAACTTTGCATCAGCAGACGCATTAGGGGGATGCTCATGCTTATTATGGCGTTGTCTGCACTAACCAGCCGTGTGCATTCCTCAAAACACTGAAGGACTTGACACATGTCTTGAATCTTCGACCACTGCACACCTGACAACTCCATGTCTGCCATCCTACTGCCTGCCCGTGTATGTGTATCCTCCCACAAAAACATAACAGCCCGCCTCTGTTCGCACAGTCTCTGAAGCATGTGCAGTGTTGAGTTCCACCTTGTTGCAACGTCTATGATTAGGCGATGCTGGGGAAGGTTCAAAGAACGCTGATAGGTCTGCATACGGCTGGAGTGTACAGGCGAACGGCGGATATGTGCGCAAAGTCCACGCACTTTGAGGAGCAGGTCGGATAACCCCGGATAACTTTTCAGGAAGCACTGCACCACCAGGTTTAAGGTGTGAGCCAGGCAAGGAATGTGTTTCAGTTGGGAAAGGGAGATGGCAGCCATGAAATTCCTTCCGTTATCACTCACTACCTTGCCTGCCTCAAGATCTACAGTGCCCAGCCACGACTGCGTTTCTTGCTGCAAGAACTCGGACAGAACTTCCGCGGTGTGTCTATTGTCGCCCAAACACTTCATAGCCAATACAGCCTGCTGACGTATGCCAGTAGCTGCCCCATAATGGGAGACCTGGTGTGCAACAGTGGCAGGTGCGGATGGAGTGTTTGTGCGACTGCGGTCTGTGGACGAGCTCTTGCTTCTGCAGGAGGACGAGGAGGAGGAGGAGGAGGGGGTGCGAACGGCTACAGACAACTGTTTACTAGACCGTGGGCTAGGCAGAACTGTCCCAAACTTGCTGTCCCCTGTGGACCCTGAATCCACCACATTTACCCAGTGTGCCGTGATGGACACGTAACGTCCCTGGCCATGCCTACTGGTCCATGCATCTGTTGTCAGGTGCACCTTTGTGCTCACAGATTGCCTGAGTGCATGGACGATGCGCTCTTTAACATGCTGGTGGAGGGCTGGGATGGCTTTTCTGGAAAAAAAGTGTCGACTGGGTAGCTCGTAGCGTGGTACAGCGTAGTCCATCAGGTCTTTGAAAGCTTCGCTTTCAACTAACCGGTAGGGCATCATCTCTAACGAGATTAGTCTAGCTATGTGGGCGTTCAAACCCTGTGTACGCGGATGCGAGGCTAAGTATTTCCTTTTTCTAACCATAGTCTCATGTAGGGTGAGCTGGACTGGAGAGCTGGAGATCGTGGAACTAGCGGGGGTGCCGGTGGACATGGCAGACTGAGAGACGGTGGGAGATGGTATTGTTGCCGCCGGTGCCCTAGATGCAGTGTTTCCTACTACGAAACTGGTGATTCCCTGACCCTGACTGCTTTGGCCTGGCAAAGATACCTGCACAGATACAGCAGGTGGTGCGCTAAATGGTGGTCCTACACTGCCGGAAGGGATGTTGCGTTGATGACTAGCTTCATTGGCCGAGGGTGCAACAACCTTAAGGGACGTTTGGTAGTTAGTCCAAGCTTTCAAATGCATGGTGGTTAAATGTCTATGCATGCAACTAGTATTGAGACTTTTCAGATTCTGACCTCTGCTTAAGGAAGTAGAACATTTTTGACAGATGACTTTGCGCTGATCAATTGGATGTTGTTTAAAAAAATGCCAGACTGCACTCTTTCTAGCATCGGATACCTTTTCAGGCATTGCAGACTGAGCTTTAACCGGATGGCCACGCTGTCCTCCACCAGGTTTTGGCTTTGCCACGCGTTTTGGGCAAGATACGGGCCCGGCAGATGGAACCTGTGGCGATGTTGATGCCTGCTGCGGCCCCTCCTCCTCCTCTGCTTCAGAACTGCTGCCGCCTGCACCCTGTTCCCCCAATGGCTGCCAATCGGGGTCAAGAACTGGGTCATCTAATAACTCTTCTTGTACCTCCTGCGCAACTTCGTCTGTGTCACCGTGTCGTTCGGTGGTATAGCGTTCGTGATGGGGCAACATAGTCTCATCAGGGTCTGATTCTTGATCAGCACCCTGCGAGGGCAATGTTGTGGTCTGAGTCAAAGGACCAGCATAGTAGTCTGGCTGTGGCTGTGCGTCAGTGCACTCCATGTCAGATTCAATTTGTAATGGGCATGGACTGTTAACTGCTTCACTTTCTAAGCCAGGGACGGTATGTGTAAAGAGCTCCATGGAGTAACCCGTTGTGTCGCCTGCTGCATTCTTCTCTGTTGTTGTTTTTGCTGAAGAGGACAAGGAAGTGACTTGTCCCTGACCGTGAACATCCACTAACGACGCGCTGCTTTTACTTTTACCAGTTTCACGAGATGAGGCAAAAGAGCTAGAGGCTGAGTCAGCAAGATAAGCCAAAACTTGCTCTTGCTGCTCCGGCTTTAAAAGCGGTTTTCCTAATCCCAGAAAAGGGAGCGTTCGAGGCCTTGTGTAGCCGGACGACGAACCTGGCTCCACAGCTCCAGACTTAGGTGCAATATTTTTTCCCCCACGACCACCTGATGCTCCACCACTACCACTACCCTCATTACCAGCTGACAATGAACGCCCCCGGCCACGACCTCTTCCACTAGACTTCCTCATTGTTTTAAAAACGTAACCAAACTAACGTTATTTGTTGCAGTCACACAACTTACACGGTGAGCTATAACTTCTGTATGATTTAGCTACCCCTTTACAGGTTGGTGAGACCACAGCGAAAATCAGGCCCAATGTTACACACTCTTTTTTTGGTGGCTGCAAATTAGAGAGATGCCCCACACGCAGGACTGTCACTGAAGCACAAATGTTAATATTAATGTCACACTATTATTTTTTTTTTATTTTTATTTTTTTCAGGAACACTTTAGAAACCCCCCAAAAAAAAAAAAATAGATTTTTGCAGGGAGAATTTAGAAAACAAATGTAACAAACTATATGCTTTCTATGGGCCACTGAGTGAGAGATGACGCACACAGGAATCAGGAGTGGCACACAAGCCCAGAGGCCAATATTTTTCTACCAATGATTGATGGAGTTATTTTCTCTGGTAGATTTTGGAACCCAAATCAAGGAAAAAAAATGTAGGCTTTCTATGGACCACAATTGGAGAGAGAGAGAGAGAGAGATGGCACACCCAGGAGTCAAGACTGGCACACAAGCAGAAAGGCCAATATTAATCTCCCACTGTTTTTTTTGGTTGTTTTTTTTTTTTTTTTTTTTCAGGGAGACTTTAGAAAAAAAAATAATAAAAAAAATATGATTTTATCAGGAAGAATTTAGAAACCAAATAAAATAAAATGATTTTTTCAGGGAGAATTTAGAAAACAAATAAAACCAAAAATAGGCGTTCTATGGCCCACTGACTGAGAGATGACGCACACAGGAGTCAGGAGTGGCACACAAACCCAGAGGCCAATATTTTTCTACCAATGATTGATGTAGTTATTTTCTCTGGTAGATTTTAGAACCCAAATCAAGGAAAAAAAATATAGGCTTTCTATGGACCACAATTGGAGAGAGAGAGAGAGAGAGAGAGAGAGAGAGAGAGAGAGAGAGAGATGGCACACCCAGGAGTCAAGACTGGCACACAAGCAGAAAGGCCAATATTAATCTCCCACTGTTTTTTTGGTTGTTTTTTTTTTTTTTTTTTTTCAGGGAGACTTTAGAAATAAAAATAATAAAAAAAATATGATTTTATCAGGAAGAATTTAGAAACCAAATAAAATAAAATGATTTTTTCAGGGAGAATTTAGAAAACAAATAAAACCAAAAATATGCGTTCTATGGCCCACTGACTGAGAGAGAGAGAGAGATGGAACGCTTAGTACTGGCACACAAGCCCAAAGGGCAATATTAATCTCCCTTTTTTTTTCCAGGGAGAATTTCTGAAACCCAAAAAAAAAATAAAATAGGCTTTCTATGGCCCACTATTTGTGAGAGAGATGGGACGCTCAGGACTGGCACAGATGGCACGCTCAGGACTGGCACAGAAGCCCAGAGGCCAATATTAATCTCCCTTTTTTTCTGGGAGAATTTATAAAACCAAAAAAATATTTAAATAGGCTTTCTATGGCCCACTATTTGTGAGAGAGATGGCACGCTCAGGACTGGCACAGATGGCACGCTCACAACTGGCACACAAGCCCAGAGGCCAATATTAATCTCCCTTTTTTCAGGGAAAATTTATAAAACCAAAAAAAAAATTAAATAGGCTTTCTATGGCCCACTATTTGTGAGAGAGATGGCACGCTCAGGACTGGCACAGATGGCACGCTCACAACTGGCACACAAGCCCAGAGGCCAATATTAATCTCCCTTTTTTCAGGGAAAATTTATAAAACCAAAAAAAAAATTAAATAGGCTTTCTATGGCCCACTATTTGTGAGAGAGATGGCACGCTCAGGACTGGCACAGATGGCACGCTCACAACTGGCACACAAGCCCAGAGGCCAATATTAATCTCCCTTTTTTCAGGGAAAATTTATAAAACCAAAAAAAAAATTAAATAGGCTTTCTATGGCCCACTATTTGTGAGAGAGATGGGACGCTCAGGACTGGCACAGATGGCACGCTCAGGACTGGCACAGAAGCCCAGAGGCCAATATTAATCTCCCTTTTTTTCAGGGAGAATTTATAAAACCCAAAAAAAAAATTAAATAGGCTTTCTATGGCCCACTATTTGTGAGAGAGATGGGACGCTCAGGACTGGCACAGATGGCACGCTCAGGACTGGCACAGAAGCCCAGAGGCCAATATTAATCTCCCTTTTTTTCAGGGAGAATTTATAAAACCCAAAAAAAAATAAAATAGGCTTTCTATGGCCCACTATTTGTGAGAGAGATGGCACACTCAGGACTGGCACACAAGCCCAAAGGCCAATATTAATCTCCCACTGTATTTTTATCAGGGAGAATTTATACACCCCACAAAAAAAAATACAGAAAAATGAAAAGGCTTTCTATGGCCCACTATGTGAGAGAGATGGCACACACAGGGATGGCACTCTAGCAGAAATGCCAAATTGCCAATCTTAATCTCCCACCAAAAAAAAAAAAAAAAAAAAAACAGGGAATGTCCTACAATTACTATCTCCCTGCCTGCAGTAATCTCAGCCAGGTATGGCAGGCAGCTACTATCTCCCTGCCTGCAGTAATCTCAGCCAGGTATGGCAGGCAGCAATAAGGAGTGGACTGATGCACAAATGAAATAAAAAGTGTGGACAAACAAAAAAGATAGCTGTGCAGAAAGGAAGGAACAAGAGGATTTGTGCTTTGAAAAAAGCAGTTGGTTTGCACAGCGGCGTACACACAGCAATGCAGCTATCAGGGAGCCTTCTAGGGCAGCCCAATGAGCTACAGCGCTGAGGGGAAAAAAAAAAAAAAAAAAAATTCCACTGTCCCTGCACACCGAGGGTGGTGTTGGACAGTGCAAATCGCTGCAGCACAAGCGGTTTTGTGGTTAATGGACCCTGCCTAACGCTATCCCTGCTTCTGACAAAGCGGCAGCAACCTCTCCCTAAGCTCAGATCAGCAGCAGTAAGATGGCGGTCGGCGGGAACGCCTCTTTATAGCCCCTGTGACGTCGCAGACAGCAAGCCAATCACTGCAATGCCCTTCTCTAAGATGGTGGGGACCAGGACCTATGTCATCACGCTGCCCACACTCTGCGTTTACCTTCATTGGCTGAGAAATGGCGCTTTTCGCGTCATTGAAACGCGACTTTGGCGCGAAAGTCGCGTACCGCATGGCCGACCCCGCACAGGGGTCGGATCGGGTTTCATGAAACCCCGACTTAGCCAAAAGTCGGCGACTTTTGAAAATGTTCGACCCGTTTCGCTCAACCCTAGTAGAGACGGCTCCTGTCCTGGGCTCTCTGACTGCCTGGCCAATTTGGCAGGTGGTGAAGAGACAGATGGCTGCTCTCCAGTGCTCTGTGCCTGAGAGGATGTGGCACTAACTGAAGTCGATGCCGAGGCGTTAGCTGCCATCCACCCGACAACGGCTTCAATTTGGTCTTCACGCAGCAGCGGTGCACGGCGCTCTCCGACAAAGCTGCGCATGAAGGACTGTTCCCTGCTGAAACTGAGTGACGACGAGTCACCGGCGCCCGCAGCAGGCACAGAATCACCACGTCCTCTCCCTGCTCCTCTCCCTGCTCCGCGCCCACGCCCACGTGCCTTACTCCCTGCCCTCTTCATCTTGGTTGACAGATAAAGATAAGCAGAAAAGTACTAAGGCCTTAGTGTGCTTATTCCTGTAATGCTCCTCCTAACAGGTGTAAGAAACACTAATGTTGTAAATTGTGGACTAAACTTTATTATTTTTCAAATGTGGCCTACACAAGTGTAAGTTGTGTTTGGTGAACTTAACCTTTTTTTTGGTGCAGATCGGGCTACAGAGCTAGTTTAAATCACACGGAGACCGTGCAGACAGCCGTAAACGGCGCTGCAAGGCCAAGAAACCCTCCTCTAGGTTATCCTATATAGTGTTTTTCCACTATTTAGCTGGATACAAGTGGAAAGACACTAATAGGAATTTTTTTTTTCAAATTTTAAACTGGCTGCACTATTTGAAAAAAAGGAAATTGTTTTTCAAGGTATGAGGCAGTAACGCACCCTGAGCTGAATCCAACCGGCTATGGCTGCACACAGACTACAGGGCGAGCTGCGCTCACACAGAGACCGTGCAGACAGCCGTAAACGGCGCTGCAAGGCCCCCAAAAAAACCTCTAGGTTATCCTATGTAGTGTTTTTCCACAATTGAGCTGGAGACTGGTGGAAAGACACTAATAGGAATTTTTTTTTTTTTCAAATTTTAAACAGGCTGCACTATTTGAAAAAAAGGAAAATTTTTCTCAAGGTATGAGCCAGTAACGAACCCTGAGCTGAATCCAACCGGCTATGGCTGCACACAGACTACAGGGCGAGCTGGGCTCACACGGAGACCGTGCAGACAGCCGTAAACGGCGCTGCAAGGCCAAAAAACCCTCCTCTAGGTTATCCTATATAGTGTTTTTCCACTATTTAGCTGGATACGAGTGGAAAGACACTAATAGGAATTTTTTTTTTCAAATTTTAAACAGGCTGCACTATTTGAAAAAAAGGAAAATTTTTCTCAAGGTATGAGCCAGTAACGAACCCTGAGCTGAATCCAACCGGCTATGGCTGCACACAGACTACAGGGCGAGCTGGGCTCACACGGAGACCGTGCAGACAGCCGTAAACGGCGCTGCAAGGCCCAAAAACCCCCCTCTAGGTTATCCTATGTAGTGTTTTTCCACAATAGAGCTGGAGACTGGTGGAAAAACACTAATAGGAAATTTGAGAAAAAATGTGCAGCAGGCTGCACTAAGAGCAAAAAAGAACAACTGTGTGAGACAGTGTGAACCCCCCCTGAGCTGAATACAACCGGGTATATGGCTGCACACAGACTACAGAGTGAGCTGCACACACACACACACACACAGAGACCTTGCAGAACGCTGTTAAAACAGCGCTGCAAGGCAAGAGCAAGGTGAACAGTGAAGAACACACAGCGTTTTGCTAAATTAGCCTTTGGAAAGGAAAATAAAGCAATTAGCTAGCTCGACTGGCCCTCAGTTAGAACACAGCGTCCTGTCCCTAACTGAAATCACAGCAGAGTGAGCGCAAAATGGCGGCAGCGCTTTTTTATAGTGCAGAGTGACATCATTTCAGCAGCCAATCCCAGCCTTGCCAGTACTTACATGCCCACCATGCTAAACAGGATGTGCCCACACTTTCATTCATTCCTCATTGGCTGCTGCGTTCAATTTGAATTCTGGGAACTTCCGATTCCGGTATCCGATACGCGGGAAGTATCGGAATTCAGTATCGGAATTCCGATACCGCAAATATCGGCCGATACCCGATACTTGCGGTATCGGAATGCTCAACACTAGTAACATGGTATCTGGTGGTAACAGCAATTTTTTCCAGTCATTTCAAGAATTTTTTACACCATCCTTTGCGAGGCCACAGGAGACAAGAAGTCATAGCGTAGCCAACGCCTAGAGAGGATGGTACAGGAGTATCTTCAAGTTAACATCGATGCCATGACTGTGGAACTGGAGCCTTGCTCATTTTGGGCTTCCAATCTGAAAAAATGGCCTGAGCTCGCCACTCACGCCTTGAGGATCTTGTTGTGCCCCACAGCCAGCGTTCTCTCTGAACGTGTGTTCAGCGCTGCTGGTGGTGTGCTGACAAATAAGCGCACGCGGCTGTCCAGTGACAATGTAGACAGACTAACGTTCATCAAGATGAACAAATCCTGGATCTGCAAGGAATTTTGGGTAGCCCACCCATGAAGCAAGCTACACTGCCTGTTTATCTATTTAATAATTTTTAACTGCATCTAGCCCAGGAAATCCTTGTGGGCCAAGTAGCATTTTGTGCTAATCAGCAGAGTACCCCACCCATGAAGCAAGCTATATCGCCTGTTTATCTAAGTACTAATTTTTAGCTGCATCTAGCCCAGGCAATACTTTAGGCCTAGTAGCAGTTTCTGTTACTCAGCAGAGTACCCCACCCATAAAGCAAACTACACCGCCTTCTTCCTTTCTCAATCCAACCCCTCGGCTCAGGGGTGTCCGCTCTCCCTCCAGCTCTCTCCTTCTCACAGGTGGACTACCACGTGTATTCACACTGTGGTGAATCTTTAGGGCCCAGGCATAAGAAGTCGTTGAGGTAATGGATAATATGTGCCCCCTTATAAATCTCCATGACGTCCCATTCGAGGAGGCAACTAAACACCTCACATAGTGAGCAGGATATGGAGAACCCCATGGGCAAACAGCAATCTATGTAGTATGCTCCTTCACAGAAGCAGCCCAATAGGCTGACACTATTCGGAGGCACAGGTAGTAACCGGAATGCCCCCTCAATGTCTGTTTTTGCCATTAGGGTGCCCCTTCCCAACTTCTCGTCCCGCCTGATTGCCTCGTCAAAGGAGGCACAATATATAGTGCTGTACTTGGTTCCGCATCGATGTTGTCATTTACTGACCTGCCCCTTGGATATGACAAATAGTGGATTAGTCTGAGTGTATTGGGTTCCTTTTTTGGCACGACTCCAAACGGGGATACCACTACATCTTCTAAGGAAAGTGTTCTGAATGGACCCGCCATTCTACCTAAAGATATTTCTTTTTTAAAAATTTTTGTCACGACGTCTGGGTGTTGGTAGGCTGATTTTAGATGTTTACTCTAGCCTTTCTTAATTTTAGAAGGGCATGGCATGCCTATATCTGTGTCTCCTCCTACTCCTTTTACTCCACCACCTCTTTTCTTTTCTCCTGACTATATGTACTTGTGACTTTTCCATGTGTTTGTTGTGTCTTCTGAGCAGTTTGTCAGCTTTTGGACACCTTCTAAGGTGTTTTCCATGTGTTTTCTATGTGTTTGTAGGTGTTTGTCTGGCATTGGTTTCAATGGGGTTCGACGGTGTTCGTCGAACGTTCGACGAACATTCGTCGAACACCCCCCAATTCGAGGAACCGAACAGAACCGAACTCGAACACTAGGGGGGTGGCTCAACACTAATCATCATTATCGGCAGTGCATAACCCTGAGAGCCTAGGTGCTTTGTATGAAATTGTGTGCCACAAGCTAATTAAGGATAATCTCTTTTACTTACGGTATCCTTGGATTGAACATAGAAAGTGTATGTACAGTATGTGAATAAGCTTGCTTTGTTATAATCAGTTTCCTTATTGGAATGGATAGATCTCTAATTAGTATTCTGAATAGAGGTTTAAAATATGTGAAAATGTACACCATTTTATTTAATTTCAACACTTTGAAAGCTTAAGCCATTGACATCTGACAAATTTGCGGTATCATCTCGTTATTAGTTCTTTATTTTCCCCTGAATTTACTGTTCTGACCAAATTTTAAAATGATAAATTTCTGCTGCAAAAGCTTTCAAATTCTGTGGCCTAGTTGGATTATGGGCATTGAAATTACCATACTGTCTAGACTTCTTACTTTTAACTGGTCATGATCAAATAAGCAGTCTAGTTTGTGAATAAGATTTATATAGGATATCAGTCTAGGTTTGATGGAAGAATATCAATTAAGGAGGTTGTCTCATTTTATTAAATGGGTAAAATAAGCAACATTGAAATATACCTCCTATTAAAAATATTCTCCATGGTAAAGAATGGATGGATTTTTTAATTATATAGCTTACAGCTCATTACCAAGGTTACCAACCATCTATCCAGTCTATTAGAGGTAGTTGGTTGCCTAGGTAAGGAATGCATGCTGTCTGATATGCAGCTTAGAGGTGCGACTGTAAAGCTGGCTGTATCTAGCCAACCTCAGTGTCAGTGTGCTCCTCCGATATTGCAAAGTTGCCTCTGCAAGCAGCATCTGTTAGGTTAGTTTCACACTAGGGCTGCGGACAAAAGCCTTCTTCCTCTGTGAAGCCTCGCCCACTACCATGCCTCTTCCTTCAGCTCCGCCTATGTCTGCATGCGTCCTGCATACCTTATCTGTAACATTGGGTATACAGGCTATGCGGATGTATGTGAATGCCCCTGCATGCATAGTTTTGAAGCTGTGCCGACTGCAACAAAATGCAACATGCTACATTTGACGCAGGTCAGCGCAGCGTCAAGGCAACGCATGCGGAGGTATCCGCATACATCCATATGACCTGTGTACCCAATGTTAAAGATAGGGTAGGCAGGACTCATGCAGACGTAGGCGGAGCTGAAGGAAGAGGAGCGGCAATGGGCAGTGCTTCACGGAGGAAGAAGGCTTTCGTCCGCAGCCCTGCCGAACGGTAGTGTCAAACTAGCCATAGTGAACTGTTTTGGTAAGCATCTTGGCTGTGCTGCAGGTCTGACTGTTTATCAGAAGTGCATTACTCCTCAGCAAGTAAGAAGCCAGGAGGCAGGGGATCAGTACAATCTTGAAGACAGGATAATGAGACAATCCCTTTAAATGAAATTTATACAGCCATTTTTCATTGGTTTGAAATTGCTCTATGAGGTTATAACTCTGGAACGCTTCAACGGATCCCAGTGATTCTGACACTGTTTTCTCGAGACATATTGTGCTTCATGGTAATGGTAAAATTTATTTGATATTACCTGCGTTTATTTGTGAAAAAAATGGAAATTTGGAGAAAATTTTGCAATTTTCCAAATTTGAATTTGTATGCCCTTAAATCACAGAGATATGTCACAAAAAATACTTAATAAGTAACATTTCCCACATGTCTACTTTACATCAGCAAAATTTTGGAAACACATTTTTTTTGTTAGGGAGTTATAAGGGTTAAAATTTCACCAGCAATTTCTCATTTTTACAACACCATTTTTTTAGGGACCACATCACACTTGAAGTCATTTTGTGGGGTCTATATGATAGAAAATAACCAAGTGTGACACCATTCTAAAAACTGCACCCCTCAAGGTGCTCAAAACCACATTCAATAAGTTTATTAACCCTTCTGTTGCTTCACAGGAATTTTTGGAAAGTTTAAAAAAATGAACATTTAATTTTTTTTCACAAAAAATTTATTCAGCTCCAATTTGTTTTATTTTGCCAAGGGTAACAGGAGAAAATGCACCCCAAAAGTTGTTGCACAATTTGTCCTGAGTACCCAGTACCCCATATGTGGGGGTGAACCACTGTTTGGGCGCATGGCAGAGCTCGGAAGGGAAGGAGCGCTAATTGATTTTGACCCACCAAGTGCTTCACAGAAGCTTATAATGTAGAGCCGTAAAAATAAAATATAATATTTTTTAACAAAAATGAACTTTTCGCCCCCAATTTTTTATTTTCCCAAGGGTATCAGAAGAAATTGTACCCCAAAAGTTGTTGTGCAATTTGTCCTGAGTACGCTGATAGCCAATATGTGGGGTTAAACCACTGTTTGGGTGCATGGCAGAGCTCGGAAGGGAAGGATGCCATTTGACTTTTCATGTTGTTCATTTTGGAAAGTAGACCCCCTAAGGATCTTATCTAGATATGTTGTGAGAGCTTTGAACCCCCAAGTGTTTCACTACAGTTTATGACGCAGAGCCATGAAAATAAAAATTATTTTTTTTCCACAAAAATTATTTTTTAGCCCCCAGTTTTGTATTTTCCCAAGGGTAACAGGAGAAATTGGACCCCAAACCTTGTTGTGCAATTTGTCCTGTGTATGCTGATACCCCATATGTGGGGGGAACCACCGTTTGGGCGCATGGCAGAGCTCAGAAGGGAAGGAGCGCCATTTTTGAATGCAGACTTAGATGGAATGATCTGCAGGTGTCACATTGCATTTGCAGAGCCCCTAATGTACCTAAACAGTAGAAACCCCCCACAAGTGACCCCATATTGAAACCACTACCCCCAAGGAACTTATCTAGAGGTGTTGTGAGAACTTTGAAACCCCAAGTATTTCACTACAGTTTATAACACAGAGCCGTGAAAATAAAAAATCATTTTTTTTCCTACAAAAATGGTTTTTTATCCCCCCAAATTTTTATTTTCCCAAGGGTAACAAGAGAAATTGTACCCTAGAAGTTGTTTTCAAATTTGTCCTGAGTACGATGATACCCCATATGTTGGGGTAAACCCCAGTTTGGGCGCACGAAAGAGCTCAGAAGGGAAGGAGCACTGTTTTACTTTTTCAACGCAGACTTGGCTGGAATTGAGATCGGACGCCATGTCACGTTTGGAAAGTCCTGATGTGCCTAAACAGTGGAAACCCCCACTTCTAACTGAAACCCTAACCCAAACACACCCTTAACCCTTATCCCAACCACACCCCTAACCCTAATCCCAACCATAACCCTAACCACACCCCTAACCCTGACACACCCCTAACCCTAATCCCAACCATAAATGTAATCCAAACCCTAACCCTAGCCCCAACCCTAGCCCTAACCCTAGCCCTAAACCTAACCCTAACCCTAACCCTAGCCCTAACCCTAGTCGTAACCCTAACCATAACCCTAGCCCTAACATTAGCCCTAACCCTAACCCTAGCCCTAACCCTAACCATAATGGGAAAATGGAAATAAATACATTTTTTTAATTTTTTTTTATTTTTCCCTAACTAAAGGGGTGATGAAGGGGGTTTTGATTTACTTTTATAGCAGGCTTTTTAGCAATTTTTTTATGATTGGCAGCCGTCACACGCTAAAAGAAGCTTTTTATTGCAAAAAATATTTTTTTGCGTTACCACATTTTGAGAGCTATCATTTTTCCATATTTTGGTCCACAGAGTCATGTAAGGTCTTGTTATTTGCGGGACGAGTTGATGTTTTTATTGGTAACATTTTCGGGCACATGACATTTTTGATCGCTTTTTATTCTGATCTTTGTGAGGCAGTATGACCAAAAAACAGCTATTCATGAATTTCTTTTTAGGGGGGCCGTTTATACCATTCCGCGTTTGGTAAAATGGATAAAGAAGTTTTATTCCTTGGGTCAGTACGATTACAGCGATAACTCATTTATATAATTTTTGTATCTTTTGGCGCTTTTATACGATAAAAACTATTTTATAGAAAAATAATTATTTTTGCATTGCTTTATTCTGAGGACTATAACTTTTTTATTTTTTCGCTGATGACGCTGTATGGTGGCTCATTTTTTGCGGGACAAGATTACATTTTTTAGCGGTACCATGGCTATTTATATCCGTCTTTTTAATCATGTGCTATTCCACTTTTTGCTCGGCAGTATGATAATAAAGCGTTGTTTTTTGCCTTGTTTTTTTTTTTTTACGATGTTCACTGAAGGAGTTAACTAGTGGGACAGTTTTATAGGTTGGGTCGCTACGGACGTGGCAATACTAAATATGTGTACTTTTATTGTTTTGTTTTTTTTAGATAAAGGAATGTATTTATTGGAACAATATATACATATATATATATTTTTATATATATATATATATATATTTATTTATTTATTTTTTTTACACATTTGAATTTTTATTTTAACTTTTTTTCTTTGCCCGGGGGGGCATCACAGTAAAGTGACAGATCGCTGATCTGACACTTTGCTGTGCACTGTGTCAGATCAGCGATCTGACATTCACTGCAGTGACGCTTCCCGGCGCCTGCTCTGAGCAGGCGCTGGTAAGCCACCTCTCTGCAGGACCCGGATGCAGCCCCGTGGCCATTTTGGATTCGGGGACTGCAGGGAGAAGAAGGAAGGAGACCCTCGGAGCAACGCGATCACATCGCATTGCTCTGAGGGTCTTAGGGAAGCATGCTGGGAACCCCTCCCTGCGCGATTCTTCCCTATACCGCCAGAACACTACGATCATGTTTGATTGCAGTGTGCCGAGGGTTAATATGCAAGGGGCGGTCCGTGACCTCTCCTGGCACATAGTGCTGGATGTCAGTTGCGATAGTCAGCTGACACCCGGCCGCGCTCCCCACATGAGCGCGGCCGATCGCTATGATGTACTATCCCGTCGGTGGTCATACGGGCCAACCCCATCTCGACAGGATAGTACGTCTAATGTCAGAAAGGGGATAAGAAGTTGTCGCCTTTCAGTCAAGTTCTTCCTGCATGTTCAACTATGCTATGTATAAAAAACAAAGTGAGCTTTACTTATATTCCCAAATTCAGTGCTGTGTTTGCACTGCTACTCCTGTCTCTATAATTTGACTTAGGCAGTGACAAGATATTGAATGCACTGCAGCCTATTACTGAGCTCAGCACCTCTGATGATGTAGATGGAACGTGCTGCTGATCTCTATGATTCACTGCAGTGCTCTCAGTGTGACATCACCGCTGCAGGTAAACAATATAGACTCAGAGACACAGCACTGAATCAGTAGAAGGTAAGTAGAGCTCAATAATTTTTTTACATGGGCAGAAAATTGCTACAACCCCGTTAGTGAATTTACCTTGAGAAGCCACTGAGGATTCCATGCATTTCCATAACATCATATCTCCCAACTTTTGAAGATGAGAAAGAGGGATAAAGTTTGCGGTGCAGCAAATTTTAAGCCACGCCTCGGACCACACCCATTCATAACTAGTCACACCCATATCCACATCCCAACCACACCCATCTAGCACTGCTGATCACACTGTTTCATAAAGAATAATTATAAACCAAAAAAAATGGCCACACAGTGCTCCATACTGTATAATGGCCCCACAATGCTCCATACTGTATAATGGCCCCACATGATGCTCCATACTGTATAATGACCACACATGATGCTCCATACTGTACAATGGCCCCACATGATTCTCCATACTGTATAATGACCGCACATGATGCTCCATACAGTATAATGACTGCACATGATGCTCCATACTGTATAATAGCCCCACATGATGCTCCATACTGTATAATGGCCCCAGATGATGCTCCATACTGTATAATGGCCCCACATGATGCTCCATACTGTATAATGACTGCACATAATGCTCCACACTGTATAATGGCCCCACATGATGCTCCATACTGTATAATGACCACACATGATGCTCCATACTGTACAATGGCCCCACATGATGCTCCATACTGTATAATGACCGCACATGATGCTCCATACTGTATAATGACTGCACATGATGCTCCATACTGTATAATGTCTCCACATGATGCTCCATACTGTGTAAAGGCCCCACATGATATTAAATACTGTATAATGACTGCACATGATGCTCTATACTGTATAATGGCCCCACATGATGCTCCATACTGTATAATGACCAACCATGATGCTCCATACTGTATAATGGCCTCACATGATGCTCCATACTGTATAATGACCGCACATGATACTCCATACTGTATAATGAGCGCACATGATGCTCCATACTGTATAATCACTGCACATGATGATCCATACTGTATAATGACCGCACGTGATGCTCCCTACTGTATATTGGCCGCACATGATACTTCTTACTGTATAATGGCCACACATAGCTATTCCTACACACGCGGCTGCGCTCCGTACACTTTGCACACACGGCTCCACTCTGTACACACGCACTCCGCTCCATACGCCTCGTACACCTCATACACACATGGCTCCGCTCCATACACCTCATACACACACGGCTCCGCTCCATACATCCCATACACATTCAGCTCTGATCCATACACCTCGTACACATTCAGCTCCCCTCCATACACCTTGTACACATTCAGCTCCGCTCCATACACCCCATACACATTCAGCTCCGCTCCGTACACCTCATACACACACGGCTCCACTCCATACACCTCATACACACACGGCTCCGCTCCATACACCTCATACACACACGGCTCTGCTCCGTACACCTCATACACATTCAGCTCCCCTCCATACACCTCGTACACATTCAGCTCCACTCCATAAACCTCATACACACACGGCTCCACTCCGTACACCTCGTACACATTCAGCTCCCCTCCATACACCTCATACACATTCAGCTCAGCTCCATACACCTTATACACACATGGCTCTGCTCCATACACCTCATACACACACAGCTCTGCTCCATACACCTCATACACACATGGGTCCACTCCATACACCTGACCTCGTACACACTGTCTGCTACATCCACACTGTAAACACCTCCTGACCCCACACAAGGCAGCTTAATTACCTCATCCAGCAGCACCATGGCAAGTTGGCGTGGCCTCATGCAAGGGGGCATGTCGGCTGCTTCTCCTGCTGTCTGTGGGAGAAGCAGAGTCCCGTGCGGGACTGCGGGGCAAAGCCTGAAAATCAGGACAGTCCCGCAGAATGAGGGACGGTTGGGAGCTATGATAACATGAACAAGCAGTGATAGGATTTGGGTGTGTGGGTTACTACTTGAGATATTCTCTACTAAAAGTTATAGACCAGATATAAAATGCACAGTTGAAACTAGAAGTTTACATACTGTGACATAGTCACTGGTACAGTGTATGAAGGGAGATACATGTCACTGTGTATACTATAGTCAGTGATATAGAACCAGATTGTTTTTTGCCTAAGGCACACTAAGTGCTGAGAGGGTTAATTTTAAAGTTACAATGAGCTGGTTTTATGTGAGCATTCGTCAATTGGGAGGAAGGGTGCTCACTATATCTCCTCTTGCAGAGCCGACATCGGCATGTGTACTAGCAGGACCTGTGATGATGTCACGATCGTGTGATCATTACATGGTCCTGGTTAAATACTTGAACATGAGAGACATTCTGGATGGTGTTTTGGGAGAGGGAACACTCTCACGTGGCTCCAGGAGGAATGGCTGACATTGCCAGGTGTCTGCAGGTGGAACCTGCAGATAAAGGACTGCGTTGAACTTTGTTTTGCTTTCTGTTAAACCAGAAAGGCTCTGCTTTTGTTTTCCTGGAACCAGCCTTGTTGTATGCAGAGTTTAATAAACCAGCAGGTGTTTCACTGTCAAATTCTTTCTGTGTCTACCTGAAGAAGCATTTAAGCATGTTAACCCCTCAAACGCAGTGTTTTGAGTGTGGGCAGCATTCCAGGAACACACATAGAGGCTGAAGACAACCGCATGTCCTGAGTGAAACATCTCGTCCAGGTACAGCAACAACCCCTATTTAACTGGCGAACCCCAAAAGCCTTATTACAAAGTCCCACGCTCCCAGATGTTTTATCTATTGCATCTGGTTCAAAAGTGGCTGCAGCCAGAGACTTCCACTTCAGCCCAAATGGCTGAGCGTGTGGTGATGGACAGGTCTGTCCACTCCCTCTCCAGGCCAATACAGACCTGGGTTGCCCAGGACAACCCCCATAATGCAGTTGACTTGGTTGACCTGGTTGAGAGATACCAAGCTGTAGAGAAATCCCTTAGTGGACCAGTCCTCGCTACTTCCCCTTACTGGGATACCCAAAAGGGGGCAGGCTCAACATGGAAGGTGGCTAGACCCACAAATGGTGGACATCCCAATCCTTCTGAGAGGTCCCATAAAGCTGTTGTGAAGGATGTGGTCTGTTGGCCAGGTCACAATCCTGGACACATAGCTGCCCAGTGTCATATGTCCCCTGAACCCATGGACTGCAGCCTAGGCAGGTGCTGCTCCTATTATGCCTATCTGGCCTGCAGCGTGGACTGTCAACCCGGTGAGGGTCCCCAGTCATGTGTCGTGTCTGTCAATGGGGTAGTGGTTCTGGGACTGTTGGACTCTGGAAGTCTAGTGACCCTAATCAGTGCTGCACTGCCCCACCAATTAATCCCTAACAAGTTTGTGGGTGTCTGCTGCATACACAGAGATGCCAAGGACTATCATGCAGCCTGTGTAACCATGGGAACAGACTGTGGTGATAAGTTCCATGAGGTTGGGGTATTAAAAGACCTAGGGTACGTTCACATTCGCGTCTTTGGACGCAGCGTCGTCACTGCAAAACAACGCATGCGTCATGCGTCCCTATCTTTAACATTGGGGAAGCATGGGCATGCGTTGTCATGCGTTTTGGTGCGTTTCACGACGCATGCGTCATTTCGGCGCACCTGGCAGGGCGCGGCAAATGCAACATGTTACATTTTTTCTGCGTCCAAAATTTAAAAAAAACCGCAAGCGTCGCACTTGCGTCGCATTTGCGTTGTTGATGCGTCAAAACCCCCATTGAAGTGTATTGGCAACGCAGAAGACGCAAGTACTTGCGTTGTTGTGCGTTGTATGATGCATGCGTTCTTTAGTTAAAAAATAGATAAGTGTATAGACGGTGTCTAGACACTGAAAATACCCTATGTATAGATAAAAAAGGTTGAACGCATGCGTCAAAAAAGCCTGCGTTTTACATGCGTCTTTCGTGCGTCGTGCGTTGCGTCCACGATGCTGCGTCCAAAGACGCGAATGTGAACGTAGCCTTAATCAATCTTGTCATCCTGGAGTGGGATTTTTCTCTGTTTTGGAACTTGTGGAAAACATGGGCTATACAGAATGTCCCAGTCAAAAGCCAGACCCCCTGAAGGAGACTGTCAGAATCAGAGTTGAAAGAGTTTCCCCTATGTGTCCTCGCTGTAGAGGAAGATGAGACAGTAACAGAGGAGCTCAGCTTCCCTAACCTAGAGGTGCCTGAAGAGAACTTTGGGATTGCTCAACTTCGGGACCTTAAATTGAAAGGGGCATTTGGGAATGTGAATGTATGTAATGGGATTGCTTAAGAGCTTGGGCTGACACAAGATTCCCTCATTTTGCAGTACATGGTATTGTATCAGGTGACCAAACTGAGGGGAGGAGAGATAGTAGAGCAGTTGTTAGTTCCAGGACCCTCTGGCAGAGGGTTTTAGACATGGCCCATTCATATGTTTGGGTGGACATCTGGACGTTGAGAAAATGCAGGAGAGAGTGTTACAGAGGTTCTATTGGCCAGGGCGTTATGATAGATCCTGAATTATTGAAGGTCCTGCCCCATCTGTAAGACAAGTGCTCCTACTTCTCACTTCTGAAACCTCTTAGTTCCCTTACCTGTGATAGAAATCCCCTTCAAGAGGATTGCTATGGACTTGGTAGGTCCCCTCATTAAATCTTCACGCGACCATCAGTACATTTTATTGGTCATGGACTACGCGATCCGGTACCCAGAAGCAGTGCCACTGAGGGACGCTTCAGTTAAGAGTATCGCCGGGGAGCTTGTCATTATCTTTGCCAGGATCGGTTTGCCCAAAAAGATTTTGATGGACCAGGGGACCTCGTTAAAGAGTAAAGTGATGTAGGAGCTGTGTAGAGTCCTCCAGATTGCCCAGCTCCGAACCTCCGTTTACCATCCGCAGACTGATGGGCTGATGGATCGCTTCAACAAGACCTTGAAGGACATGCTCAAGTGGGTCATTGAGAAGGACAGTCGGGACTGGGACTATCTGCTCCCATTCCTGCTGTACAACCGACATCCACGAGGGCTACTGGACATTGCCAATGAAACCTGGGTAGCCAAGGTCACACATCGGAGTGTCATTGAACATGTTGCCCAGTTGCAAGAAAGGATGGCACATGTAATGCCCTTCGTAAGGAAACATCTTCTCCAGGCACAGGAGGCCCAAGCGAGGGTATACAACCGATTAGTGAGGCTAAGGCAATTCCAGCCCAGGACTGCGTGCTACTACTTATCCCTACGGTGGAGAGCAAATTCTTGGCAAAGTGGCAAGGCCCGTATGAGATCATGGAAAAACTTGGGGATGTGAATTACATGGAAAACCAGCCCAGTAGCTGGAAGCCGCACAAGGTATACCTTGTGATCCTACTCTACCCTTGGCCGGACCATGAACTGCTGGAAGCTTTTTGTCTGGGAGCTCGTCCCGAAGGCAAGGGTGAGGAGGTCATGATTGCTGAGATGTTAACACTGGCCCAGAAGCAACAATGTCGAGAACTGCTGCAGCAGAGCCGCAAGCTGTTCTCAGAGTTGCCAGGACGCACACACGTCGTGAAACATGACGTGCTAACAGAGCCGCATGTAAGGAAAAACATCAAACCCTACAGAGTCCCCGAAGCATGCCGGGAGATAATCTCCAAGAAGGTGAAGAGAAGGCTGGACCTCGGGGTGATAGTGGAATCAAGAAGTGGCTGGTCAAGTCCCATCGTCATCGTACCGAAGACCAGTGGCGGTTTTGTAACGGTTACTGCAATCTCAATGAGGTGTTCCATTTTGATTTGTACCTCATGCCCCACGTGGATGAACTCATTAAGCAACTTGGGCCCGCAGGTACATCACCACCCTTGACCTGATGAAGGGGTACAGGCAGATCCCCATGTCCCAGAGCGTCAAGGAGAAGATGGCCTTCTCGATGCCAGATGGGTGTTTTCAGTACACCAGAATGCTCTTCGAACAGCAGGGATCACAAACTACCTGCTAGAGGGCGATGGATTCCTGGCTGCACACAAGAAATATGCTGCAGCCTAGTTGGATAACATTGTCATTTTCATCTGACTGGAGTTTGCACCTGCCAAAACTACAGGCAATCCTTGATGCATTGAGGAAAGCAGGATTCACCATAAATTCCCAAAAAGTGTGCCATAGGGCAGGAAGAGGAAAGGTACTTGGGTTACATCATGGGGAGAAGCAAAATCAAGCACCAGTTGAATAAAACTGGGGACCGCAACCACTCTCCAAGAAGCAAGTGAGGGTGTTTCATGGGATTATGGGGTATTACTGGAGTTTTATCTCAAATTGTGCCATAATTGCCACACCGTTAACAGATCTCCTTGTGGGCACCAAGTCAACGATGGTGAAATGGACTCCTGGTACAGAGGTGGCATTTCAAGTACTCAGGTGGGCTCTGTGCAAGCATCTGGTTCTGGTCGCACCAGACTTTAGCAGAGAATTTGTGGTCCTGACTGAAGCTTCAGAAGTTGCGTTGGGAGCTGTGCTGTCACAGGAAATAAATGGAGAAGAGCACCCCATCCTATTCCTGAGCCGGAAACTCTCTTCTTGTGAGAAGAATTACGCCATAGTTGAGAGGAGTGTTTAGATATAAAATAGGCCATAGACACACTGAAAAACTACCTGCTAGGACGTAGGTTTAAGTTGGTGTCAGACCATGCTCCTCTGAGATGGTTGAGAGAGAAGACGGGTAAGAACACCAGGGTGACTAGGTGGTTCTTAGCCCTTCAAGACTTCACGTTCCACGGGGAAGTTAGAGGCAACGCGGATGCTCTCTTCCAAATTCTCTGCTTAGTGTCTGTGCTAGGGGTTTTGGGCAATGGGGGTATGTGACAGAATCATTGGCACAGTGTATGAAGGGAGATTCGTGTCACTAGATACCCTATAGTCAGCAATGTAGAACCAGATTGTTTTTGCCTCCAGCACACAAGTGCTGAGAGGGTTAATGTTAAAATTACAATGGGCTAATTTTATGTGAGCACTAGTAATGAGCGAATATACCGAGCATGCTCGGGTGACATCCGAGTATTTTTTAGTGCTCGGAGATTTAGTTTTCATCACCGCAGCTGAATGATTTTTATCTTTTAGCCAGAATAAGTACATGTGGGGGTTGCCTGGTTGCTAGGGAATCCCCACATGTAATCAAGCTGGCTAAGAAATGTAAATCATTCATCTGAGGTGAGGAAAGCTAAATCTCCGAGCACTAAAAAATACTCGGAGGACACCCGAGCGTGCTCGGGAAATCTCGAGTAATGAGTATATTCGCTCATCACTAGTAAGCACCCATAGAGTGGAAGGGAGGGTGCTCACCATATCCCCTCTTGCAGACACACCATGTGATGTCACGATCATGTGCCTAAACAGGTGAGACATTCTGGGTGGTGTGTTGGGAGGTGTGCCGAGAAAAAGGATTCTGTTGAACTTTGTTTGCTTTGTTTTCCATTTACCCAGGAAGGCTCTGCTTTTGTTTTCTGAAACCTGCCTTGGTCTATACTGCAACATCTGAGTTAATTAGGGACACACCAGTGGATGTATTTTACAGCACACCTGAAACTCACTGCTTATTTGTGTATCATCATGGGAAAGTCTAAAGAAATAAGCCAAGAAATATATTACATGATAGGTCCCTGGAATCGGGATATATTACAGAATGGGCCATTGGATGGGGGACATGTATTAAAGGATGAACCTCTGGATGTGGGACATACAGTACAGACCAAAGGTTTGGACACACCTTCTCATTTAAAGATTTTTCTGTATTTTCATGACTATGAAAATTGTACATTCACATTGAAGGGATCAAAACTATGAATTAACACATGTGGAATTATATACTTAACAAAAAGTGTGAAACAACTGAAATTATGTCTTATATTCTAGGTTCTTCAAAGTAGCCACCTTTTGCTTTGATGACTGCTTGGCACACTCTTGGCATTCTCTTGATGAGTTTCAAGAGGTAGTCACCGGGGAATGGTTTTCACTTCACAGGTGTGCCCTGTCAGGTTTAATAAGCGGGATTTCTTGCCTTATAAATGGTGTTGGGACCATCAGTTGTGTTGTGCAGAAGTCTGGTGGATACACAGCTGATAGTCCTACTGAATAGACTGTTAGAATTTGTTTCATGGCAAGAAAAAAGCAGCTAAGTAAAGAAAAAATGAGTGGTCATCATCACTTTAAGAAACAAAGGTCAGTCAGTCGGAAAAATTGGGAAAACTTTTAAAGTGTCCCCAAGTGCAGTGGCAAAAACCATCAAGCGCTACAAAGCAACTGGCTCACATGGTGACCACCCCAGGAAAGGAAGACCAAGAGTCACCTCTGCTTCTGAGGATAAGTTTATCAGAGTCACCAGCCTCAGAAATCGCAGGTTAACAGCAGCTCAGATTAGAGACCAGGTCAATGCCACACAGAGTTCTAGCAGCAGACACATCTCACAACTGTTAAGAGGAGACTTTGTGCAGCAGGCCTTCATGGTAAAATAGCTGCTAGGAAACCACTGCTAAGGACAGGCAACAAGCATAAGAGACTTCTTTGGGCTAAAGAACACAAGGAATGGACATTAGACCAGTGGAAATCTGTGCTTTGGTCTGATGAGTCCAAATTTGAGATCTTTGGTTCCATCCACCGTGTCTTTGTGTAACGCAGAAAAGGTGAACGGATGGACTCTATATGCCAGGTTCCCACCGTGAATCACGGAGGAGGAGGTGTGATGGTGTGGGGGTGCTTTGCTGGTGACACTGCTAGGGATTTATTCAAAATTGAAGGCATACTGAACTAGCATGGCTACCACAGCATCTTGCAGCGGCATGTCATTTCATCATGGATTTAGTTGGACCATCATTTATTTTCAACAGGACAATGACCCCATACACACCTCCAGGCTGTGTAAGAGTTATTTGACCAAGAAGGAGAGTGATGGGGTGTTTCGCTAGATGACCAGGCTTCCACAGTCACCAGACCTGAACTCAATCGAGATGGTTTGGGGTGAGCTGGACCGCAGAGTGAAGGCAAAACGGCCAACAAGTGCTAAGCATCTCTGGGAACGCCTTCAAGATTGTTGGAAGACCATTCCCAGTGACAACCTCTTGAAGCTCATCAAGAGAATGCCAAGAGTTTGCAAAGCAGTCATCAAAGCAAAAGGTGGCTACTTTGAAGAACCCAGAATATAAGACATATAACAGGATGAGCCTCTGAATGGCGGACATATATTACAGGATGGGTCTCAGAATACGAGACATATATTTTGGAATGAGCCCCTGGACGGAGGACATATATTACAAGATGGGCCTCTGGATAGGGGACATATATTACAGGATGGGCCACTGGATGGGGGACATATATTTCAGTATGGGTACAGGATTGTGGGACATATATTACAGGATGGGCCTCCAGATGTGGGACATATATTACAGGATGGGCCTTTGGATGGAGGACATATATTACAGGATGGGCCTCTGGATGGGGAACATACATAACCTGATGGGCCTCTGGATGAAGGACATATTACAGGATGGGCCTCTGGATGGGGGACATAGATTACATGATGGGCCCCTGGATGGGGAACATATATTACAGGTTGGGCCTCTTCATAGGGGACATATATTACAGAATGGGCCCCTGAATGGGCGGCATATGTTACAGAATGGGCCTCTCAATGGTGACATATATTACAGGATGGGCCCTGGATGGGGGACATATATAACCGGATGGGCCTCTGGATGAGGGACACAATACAGGATGGGCCTCTGGATGGGGGACATATATTACAGGATGGGCCTCTGGATGGGGGACATATATTACAGGGTGGGCCTCTTCGTAAGGGACATATATTACAGAATGGGCCCCTGAATGGGGGCATATGTTACAGAATGGGCCCCTGGATGGGGGACATATACTACCGGATGGGCCCTGGATGGAGGACATATATTATAGGATGTATTTCTGGATGGGGAACAAATATTACAGGGTGGCTCCCTGGATGGGGAACACATATTGCAGGGCGAGTTCCTGGATGGGGAAGATATATTACAGGATGGGTCCCTGGATGTATTATATATATTACAGGATGAACCCGGAATGGTAGACATATATTACAGGATGGGCCTTGGATAATGAATGAGGACATTACTACTAGATGGAGAATGGGGACATTGCTACTGAATGGGGAATGAGGACATTTACTACTGGATAGGGGACAATATACCAGTCAATTGCTCAGAATGGGGAACATTAGAACAAGATGGGGGAAATTATTACATTATGGGGGAGAGACATGTATGTCTCTAAAGGATTTAGAAAGCTACAAGTGCCCATACATCTGACCAACATGCAAGGAGTGGCCACATCCAAATTTTGCACCGGGCTCATCGGACTGTAGTTACCCCACTGTGTGTAAGTATATTTCAGTGTATGAATATTTATACTATATATTTATGTTTCTTAAATTTGGGATTCAAGTATCGTTGACTAGTCATACTTTAGGATTCACTGTTTTTCACTGAAGTTATACACTGATGACATACTGTAAATGTAATTGCATTAGGAGTTCTTAAAATTATGATCTGATAAACACTAATGGTAAAAATTGACTGATGGCTGAATGAGATACATTTTACACATATATTTGAAAAAGCAACATCTGTTGGTTGCAATGCGTAGGTGCACATTCATAGTATGACCATTAAACATAACCTAAGACAAAAACAAAATGAGCAAATACCCTAGAGTAAGTAAATAAAGAAGTAGTAATAGTGCAAGTAAATATCATAGGGGGCTTAGTAGACACTATTTTGATAAAAGCATAAAAGCATCCCACCGCGACAAGGTGTACCCTCAGGATGGTTCTTAACTTTTGTAGCTCACCTCTCTACGTACCAGCAGGACTCACAAGAGAAGTGATACCAAGGCCTGACATACAGTATAATTGCATTTGTCTTTAATATTTCCACAATGACACCATGGGAGCAATTGAACAAAACCGAATAATTTGCTGCAACTTTAGTTTTGAGCATCAACGGTGATACACCAGAGATCTATCTGTTGAATGGGATGGGTGCAATATCACAGTTTTGGATATAAAGGAAGCAATTTATTGTAGACTTTTATATCCTAGTTTCAAGAAACATTCTCCATCTCACAATCATGCTTCACATTCTTCTATGTCAAGTTCAATTTAGTGTTTGCATAGTGTTGAAATACATTATTGCTTTCTTTATAGGAAGACCTACACTAAAAATTGTTTATGAAATGATTGGCAGAGCAAACTATGGAAAAAAACAGTCGAGACATGAAATTAAAGTCGTGTCCAGTTGTTGATGTTTCCCTACAGTATTGTTGAAAAGTAAAATAGGAGAGAGATGATGAACTGTCATTGACCATAAAACAATATGAAGAGGATCATTAACTAGAAGAACCAAACCAAGGTACTGGAGGAAAGTACATAGACCCTTAATTCCCAATGCAAACAGTGGACTGAAAATCAGATTCTCATCTTGGCTGTACTTATTGGCATTAGATCCAATTTTATTCTCTGCACACCTATAAAATCCTTTATAGAACAAGCATCTCACAACGCTGACTGTGACTTCAGAAATGCCTATTTTTTTCTCAGACAGGAAAATCTATAAAACTCAATGAAGTTAGAAGAAAAGTTTAAACAGAGCAACCCTGGAAGCATAAGCCTGGTGAGGGCACCTAATGCAGAAAGACAAGTGAATAGGGGAACCATAGGAAATTGTTAGAATACTTTTCACCTTGAGCTGGAAAGTGAAATATTCTTATCTTATGAAAAGCAAGCTTTTGGAATCCTGCAAAGGAAAAAAAACCCTCCTGACGCGTTTCTTCCATGATTGTAAGTAGTCATTAGGGGAGTGTACATGTAGTCAACTGATGACTCTTTAGCATTGAGAAAGAAAGGCGTCAGAAGGGATTTTTTCATAATTGGGGCCACAATGGTTAGTACCAACCTTGAGTACTGCCCTTGGGTACTGTATTGGGCATAACAGTCTTTGTAAGAATTCCCTGCCTACTTCACTTGCTGTCCATAGAGCTTCGTTGACTACTTAGTCTTCTCATCTGAATTGGGTAAGATCGAAATGTTTACTACTGGCACAGTTAAGAAATGGCACTTCAATACCCAGTACCTATGTAACGTTGGTGTATATTCATACCATGCTCTGTGTTTTGTTTTTATGTTATTTGCACCTGGTTCTTCTTAGGGTGTGTTTAAGATTCTCCATATGTTTTTAGATTAACTCATTGAAAAGCTATATTTCATTATTAGAATCACTCCTTGATGCAGATCACACACAATCTCATGATGCGTCTGACTTTGCAGGGGGCATAATCTTATCACGTTGCTCTCACTAATTTGTAAAAGCAGCCAATGATAGATCTTTGACATCAAATTCCTGTCTCTTGATGAAAAATTCTCTCTTTATTGCCCATAGCAACCAATCACACATAAGCTTTCATTTTTAAGAGCAGAATTCAAAATGACAGTCCCTAGAAGTGATTGAATCTTTTGAAATCTGAATTCACAGCTTAGTTGAATTGGAACCAAAAGTTAGTTTTGCAGCAAATCGGCTAGCTGTGAATTGCAAGCACTGTGAAGCCTTTATTTGCCCAGAAAAGGAAAGTAACACTCTGAGGGCTCTTAACCCCTTAGTGACTGAGCCAAATTTTTGAAATCTGACCAGTGTCACTTTATGTGGTAATAACTCTGCAATGCTTCAACAAATCCCAGTGATTTTGAGATTGTTTTTTCGTGACACATTATACTTTATGATAATGGTAAATTTAGTTCAACATTTTTTGTGTTTATTTACAAAAAAATATTACAAATTTGAGAAAAATGTTAAAAAATTAGCAATTTTCTAAATTTGAAGGATTATCCCTTTAATCCAGATAGTCATACAACAGCAAACCATTAATAAATAACATTTCCCACATGTCTGCTTTACATCAGCACCATTTGTAAAATGTTATTTTATTTTGTTAGCATTTTAGGAGGTTTAAAAATGTAGCAGCAATTTTTCATTTTTTCAAAGAAATTTACCACATTTATTTTTTTAGGGACTTATCCATGTTTGAAGTGACTTTAGGGGTCCCATATATTGGAAAACCCCCAAACGTTATACCATTTTAAAAACGGCACCCCTAAACATATTGAAAACTGCTGTCAGGTAGTTTATTAACCCTTCAGGTGCTTTACAGGAATTAATGCAAAGTGGCATGACAGAAATGAAAATGTGTATTTTTACCACCTAAATGTCTCTAACTTCTAAACAGATTACTACAGCCGTCAGACTCTAAGGCCGCTATTTGGTCATGAATTGCCATCGCAAACATTAGGACAACAAAATCATGATCTGAGGGCACCAATTGGGATAAAGAAGAAGCCCCCACACTCTGTTAACCATTCATAATGATGTAGTCACTATTGACAGCAGCATCTAAGGGGTTAAATAGATTTAGAAGGTGCAAATACTGATCGTGGCTGATACAGCAAGTTGTCAGTTATAGTGTACAGCCGACACATGATGGATTGTCACCTGTATGGGGAGGCTATTCTCTTATATCTCAGGTCAGTTAAAAGACGTATTGGCGGTCATTAAGGGGTTAAAACTACACTATTCAATAAAGGGAACTCTTAAAACACACACGGTGACTCCAAGTCAATCACACTTCTGTGAAACCAACTGTGCAGTTATGAAGCAGCATTGATTGTGAATCAATTTCTAGTGCTATTGTGCAAATGGAACAGACACCATGTAGAAATGATATGCATTTAGCAAGACAACCCCTATAAAGGAGTGGTTCTGTAGGGCATGACCACAGACCAATTCCCTGATCTCATGCTGTTTGGCTGTTGTTTTGCTTATATTTGCATTTTGTCACTGCTCTCATTACTAGAGGTACAGTAGCATGAGGCAATGTCTACAACCCATAGAAATAGTTTAGGTAGTGCAGCTCATCCAGGATGGCACATAAGTGAGAGCTGTGGCAAGAAGGGTAGCTCTGTCTGTCAGCGCACAGTGTCCAGAACATGGAACAGATACTGTACCAGAAGACAGGCCAGTATATCAGGAGACATGGAGAGGGTCATACAAGGGCAGCAGGACCACTACCTCCTCCTTTGTGCAAGAAGGAACAGGAAGAGCAGTGCCAGTGTCCTGCAAAATGACCGCCAGCAAGCTACTAACATCCATGTGTCTGCTCAAGCTGTCAGAAACAGACTCCATGAGGGTGGAATGAGGGCTCGATGTCCACAAATGGGTGTTGTGCTTACAGCCTAACACCGTGCAGTGCGATTGGCATTTGTTAGAGAACACCAAGATTGGCAGATTCGACATTGTTTCCTTGTGCTCTTCGCGGATGAGAGTAGGTTCACATTGAGTACATGTGACAGATATGGCAAAGTCCAGAGACTTCATGGAGAATGTTCTTATGTCTGCAACATCCTCCTGCTTGACTGATTTGGCAGTGCGCCAGTTATGCTGTGGGGTGGCATTTCTTTGTAGGGTCGCACACCCCTTCATGTGCTAGCTAGAGGTACTTTGACTGCCATTAGGTACCAGGATGAGATCCTCAAACATTGTAAGACCATATACAGCTACAGTGGGCCGTCGGTTTCTTCTGATGCATGACAATGATAGGCCTCATGTGGCTGAGGTGTGTCAGCAGTTCCAGCATGATGAAAGCATTGATTCTTTGAAATGGAATTCCCGTTCCCCTAGACCTGAATCCAATCGAGCACATTTGAGACAACATGTCTCGTTCCATCCACCAACGCATGTTCCACCACAGACTGTCTAGGAGGTGACCGATGCTTTAATCCAGGTCTGGGAGGAGATCCCTCAGGAAAAGAGCCACTGTCTCATCAGGAGCATGCGCAGGCATTGTAGAGAGGTCATACAGGCACATGGAGGCCACACACACTACTAAGCATCATTTCCTTGTCTTGAGGCATTTCCATTGAAGTTGGATCAGGCTGTAATTTGATTTTCCATTTTGATTTTGAATATCATTTCAAATCCAGTCCTCCATGGTATATTAATTCTGATTTACATTGATAATTTTTATGTTTTATTGTTCTTAACGCATTCCACTTTGTAATGAATAAAGATTTGCAACTGGAATATATCATTCAGTGATATCTAGGATGTGGTATTTTAATGTTTCCTTAATTTTCTGAGCAGTGCATATTGAACCCCTTTGAGCCCTGTAATGCAAACACAGCCTCATTCATGTCAAACTGCCCTTATTATATAAATAAATGGTAACCGGCGATAACCCACTGTCTGTTTAATTTTGCTGTTCTGCTTGTATTGTATACTTGTACTTGTAGACCTAGTAAAGTCTGTTAGTTTTTGACATTTAGCTACTCTAAGCTTATTATTTGAATACCAGTTGCATTATTTAGCTATATCTAAACATGGTTGGTCAAAAACAAAAAATGAAAATCAAAACTTCAGTTTGCTTTATTTTCTTAAAAAAATGGTTGAACTTGTTCACTTATCACTATACTCAGGCATTCTTACATTCTGCAAGAAATAACTCACATGTTATTTACAGAAATATTTAACCCCTTAGTGACAGAGCCAATTTGGTACTGAATGACCGAGCCAATTTTTGCAATTCTGACCACTGTCAATTTATGAGGTTATAACTCTGGAACGCTTCAACGGATCCCGCTGATTCTGAGACTGTTTTTTCGTCACATATTGTACTTCATGTTAGTGGTAACATTTCTTCGATATTACTTGCAATTATTTATGAAAAAAACGGTAATATGGCGAAAAGTTTGAAAATTTTGCAAATTTCAAAATTTGTATTTTTATGCCCTTAAATCAGAGAGATATGTCACGAAAATTAGTTAATAAATAACATTTCCCACATGTCTACTTTACATTAGCACAATTTTGGAAACAAAATTTTTTTTTGTTAGGGAGTTATAAGGGTTAAAAGTTGACCAGCAATTTCTCATTTTTACAACACCATTTTTTTTTAGGGACCACATCACATTTGAAGTCATTTTGAGGGGTCTATATGATAGAAAATAATGAAGTGTGACACCATTCTAAAAACTACACCCCTCAAGGTTCTCAAAACCACATTCAATAAGTTTATTAACCTTTTACGTGCTTCACAGGAACTGAAAAAATGTGGAAGGAAAAAATGAACATTTAACTTTTTTTTGCAAACATTTTAATTCAGAACCATTTTTTTTATTTTCACAAGTGTAAAAACAGAAATGTAACCATAAATTTTGTTATGCAATTTCTCCTGAATACGCCAATACCCCATATATGGGGGTAAACCACTGTTTGGGTGCACGGCAGGGCTTGGAAGAGAAGGAGCGCCGTTTGACTTTTTCTATGTAGAATTGGCAGGAATTGAGATTGGACGCCATGTTGCGTTTGGAGAGCCCCTGATGTGCCTAAACAGTGGAAACCCCCCACAAGTGACACCATTTTGGAAACTAGACCCCTTAAGGAACATATCTACATGTGTGGTGAGCACTTTGAACCCCCATGTGCTTCACAGATGTTTATAACGTTGAGCCGTGAAAATAAAAAAATCACATTTTTTCTACAAAAATGATATTTTTGCCCCCAAATTTTTATTTTCACAAAGGTAACAGGAGAAATTAGACCACAAAATTTGTAGTGCAATTTCTCCTGAATATGTCGATACCCAATATGTGGGCGTATACCACTGTTTGGGCGCACCGCAGAGCTTGGAAGAGGAGGAGTGCCGTTTTACTTTTTCAATGTAGAATTGTCTGGAAATGAGATCGGACGCCATGTCGCGTTTGGAGAGCCCCTGATGTGCCTAAACAGTAGAAACCCCCCACAAGTGACACTATTTTGGAAACTAGACCCCCCATGGAACTTATCAAGATGTGTGGTGAGAACTTTGAATGCCCAAGTGCTTCACAGAAGTTTAGAATGCAGAGTCGTGAAAATAAAAAAAGTATTTTTTTTTCCACAAAAAAAAGATTTTGTAGCCCCTAAGTTTTTATTTTCACAAGGGTAACAGTAGAAATTGGACCCCAAAAGTTGTTGTCCAATTTATCCCGAGTACGTTGATGCCCCATATGTGGGGGTAACCCACTGTTTGGGCGCACGGCAGAGCTCAGAAGGGAGGGAGCACTGTTATGAACAGGTGATTCAGAACCACAATGGACCTTGAAGTTCAGAGCACACAAAGTGACCTGACAATTACCAAAAACATAGGACGAGCTCTGAGACGTGGGAACTCTGCTGACCGCAATCCCTAATCCTATCCAACCACACTAAAGGTAGCCGTGGAGCGCTCCTGACCAGTCCTATGCGCTTCGAGCACAGCCTGACAAACTAGCTAGCCCTAAGAAAGAAAAATAAGCCTACCTTGCCTCAGAGAAATAACCCAAAGGAAAAGGCAGCCCCCCACATATAATGACTGTGAGTTGAGATGAAAATACACACGCAGAGATGAAATAGATTTAGCAAAGTGAGGCCCAACTTACTGAACAGACCGAAGATAGGAAAGATTGCTTTGCGGTCAACACAAAACCCTACAAACAACCACGCAGAGGGGGCAAAAAGACCCTCCGCACCGACTAACGGTACGGAGGTGCTCCCTCTGCGTCCCAGAGCTTCCAGCAAGCAAGAAAAACCAATATAGCAAGCTGGACAGAAAAAATAGCAAACAAAAATAACACAAACAAAACTTAGCTTATGCAGGATAGACAGGCCACAGGATCGATCCAGGAGAAAGCAAGACCAATACTAGAACATTGACTGGAGGCCAGGATCAAAGCACTAGGTGGAGTTAAATAGAGCAGCACCTAACGACTTAACCTCATCACCTGAGGAAGGAAACTCAGAAGCCGCAGTACCACTCTCATCCACCAAAGGAAGCTCATAGACAGAACCAGCCGAAGTACCACTCACGACCACAGGAGGGAGCTTGGCCACAGAATTCACAACAGAGCACCATTTGACTTTTTGAGCGCAAAATTGGCTGTCGTGTTTGGAGACCCCCTGATGTACCTAAACAGTGGAAACCCCCCAATTCTAGCTCCAACCCTAACCCCAACACACCCCTAACCCTAATCCCAACCTGATCCATAATCCTAATCACTAACCCTAACGATAATCACAAACCTTACCCCAAAACAACCCTAATGTCAACCCTAACCATAACCCTAATCAAAACCCTAAATCCAACACACCCCTAATCCTAATCTCAACCCTAACCTCAAACCTAACCCTAATCACAATACACCCCTAATCACAACCCTAACCTTAACCCTAATCCCAAACCTAACCCTAATCCCAAGCGTAACCCTATTGCCAACCCTAACACCAACCCTAATCCAAACCCTAACCCTAATCCCAACTCTAACCCTAACTTTAGCCCCAACCCTAGCCCTAACTTTAGCCCCAACCCTAACCCTAGCCCTAAGGCTACTTTCACACTTGCGTCGTTTGGCATCCGTCGCAATCTGTCTTTTTGGACAAAATACGGATCCTGCAAATGTGCCCACAGGATGCGTTTTTTGCCCATAGACTTGTATTGCCGACGGATCGTGACGGATGCCCACACGTCGCGTCCATCGTGTACTGGATCAGTTGTGTTTTGGCGGACCGTCGGAGCAAAAAACATTTAATGTAACTTTTTTTGTACGTCGCGTCTGCCATTTCTGACTGCGCATGCGTGGCCGTAACTCCGCCCCCTCCTCCCCAGGACATAGATTGGGCAGCGGATGTGTTGAAAAACTACATCCGCTGCCCACGTTGTGCACAATTTTCAGAACGTGCGTCGGTATGTCGGGCCGACCCATTGTGATGGCCCCGTACCGACGTAAGTGTGAAAGAAGCCTAACCCTAAATTTAGCCCCTATCCTAACCCTAAATTTAGCCCCAACCCTAACCCTAAATTTAGCCCCAACCCTAACCCTAAATTTAGCCCCAACCCTAACCCTAAATTTAGCCCAAACCCTAACCCTAGCCCTAACCTTAGCCCTAACCCTAACCCTAGCCCTAACCCTAACCCTAACCCTAACCCTAGCCCTAACCCTAGCCCTAACCCTAACCCTAGCCCTAACCCTAACCCTAGCCCTAACCCTAGCCCAACCCTAACCCTAACCCTAGCCCTAAACCTAAGCCTAATTTTAGCCCCAACTGCTCTTCTCCTGCCGGCCGGCAGATGGCGACAGATGGCGGGCGCACTGCGCATGCGCCCGCCATTTTCTTTTGCCACGAAGATGCCGGCGGCCAGGAGGAGCAGCAGGAGGACCCAGGGACACTGGTGAGTATAATAGGGTCCCCGAATCCCCTATTTCTCTGTCCTCTGATGTGCAATCACATCAGAGGACAGAGAATTACACTTTGCTTTTTTTTTTTTTGCGGTCGCCGGTAAACAGTTAATTACCGGCGATCGCAAAACAGGGGTCGGTAAAACTGACCGCGATCATGTTCTTTGGGGTCTCGGCTACCCTCAGCAGCCGAGACCCCAAAGACTCTCCCGGAGCCGGCCGGCGGGCGCACTGCGCATGCGCCCGCCATTTTGAAGATGGCAGCGCCCATTGGGAGCCACGAGGAGCACTGGGGGAGACAAGTATGTATTGGGGGGCTACCTGGGACCCCATTTCTCTGTCCTCTGATGTGTGATCACATCGGAGGACAGAGAAATTAAAAAGAAATCGTGTTTTTTGTTTTTTTTGCGATCGCCGGTAAACAGTTAATTACCAGCGATCGCAAATGCGGGGTGGGTAAAAAAAACCCCGAATCATGTTCTCTGGGGTCTCGGCTACCCCCGGCAGCCGCGACCCCGGAGACAATCGGACTCTGGGGGGCGCTATTTACTTTTTCCCCAGCGCCGTTATTTAACGGCGCTGTGGTTTAAGTACCCTTAACTGCCGCCGTTAAAAGGCGTATCGGCGGTCATTAAGGGGTTAATATGACTAGAGCATGCAATATTTGTTCTATCCCACAAGAAATTCTGTATCTTTTTCTATTTAGGCTTTTTCCAGTACTGGTGGAGGCAGAGGGTTCGTCTTGTTCAGCAAGCCGCTGGATACAATTTGCCCACCATTGTTTTCGTTTTAGCAACAGCTGCTCCAGTTGGTGCAATGTAAAAAAATTGTCACTAGAGTTGAGCGACTTTTACTTTTTTAGGATCATTTCGGGTTTCGCGAAACCCGACTTTCTCAAAAGTCGGGTTGGGTGAAATCGGCCGATAATTGCGAAAAGTCGGGGTTCGGCCGAAACACAAAACCCAATGCAAGGGGAATCAAAGTCGGTAGTGAGTGGAGGACAGGAAAACACCTACAGTGCCCATATTAATGCCAAAAGCATCAATTCGTATTTCTTAAGCTTGTCAATCTTAATTTACTTTATAATAATAGTTAGGCATTGAAAACAGGGGCTCATTTGGCTAAAGCTGTGGGGGGTAGGGCTGGCTCAAGATTTTTGTGGGCCCAGGAAACGCGGAATATGTCACAGCGGTGGAGCAAGGAGAGGTAAGTATTTCAACTTTGCAAGTGCTGCGATCCTGAGCAAGCAGGGGGGCCCACTAGTACGGCGGTGTGTTTGACGGCAGGTGGCGCCTCCCACTGCCAGAGACACTTTTGCGTACTATGAGGGGCCCTGTGCCAGTACCAACGAGTATGCCAACCCCACCTGATGAAGGAACCTGCACTTTCATCTGTACCTTCTTCTTTGTCCCCGTGTAAGGTGGTATAGTATGCGGGAAGGGGAACCAGACTTTCAGCAGGGTCAGATTCTGGCTGTGTAGAGTGGAAGGGGAATGTAGTGGTCTGGGTCAATGTACCAGCAGACTCATCTAGCAGTGGCTGGGCAATGGGCAGGATGAGGAGGAAACACAGATATAGGCCCAAAATGAAAAAGTAGGCTAAAAGCAATTCAAAATTGGCAACAGGAGAAACAGGCAGCATTGTTTTGTTCAGCGGAGGACAACTGTAATGAGAGGCTCACACAGACTTAGTAGGCCTAAAATAAAAAAGTAGGCTAAATGCAGTTCAAAATTGGTAACAGGAGTACACAGGCGGCATGGCTTTGTTCAGCGGAGGAGGACAACTGTAATGAGAGGCTGACACAGTTACTAGGCCCAAATAAGTAAGTAGGCTAAATGCAGTTCAAAATTGGTAACAGGAGTACACAGGCGGCATAGCTTTGGTCAGCGGAGGACAACTGTAATGAGAGGCTGACACAGTTACTAGGCCTGTTATGTATGCTAATGACAGGTGTTATGAAGGCAATCCAGAAACACAGTGTGCTTAGCGATCAGAGCGCACACAGTGATCTGACAAATACCCAAAAATACAAGAACGAGCTCTGAGACGTGGAAACTCTGTAGACTGCACACCTGATCCTATCCTAAACACAACTAAAAGCGGCTGTGGATTGCGCCTAACAACTACCTAGGCAACTCGGCACAGCCTAAGAAACTAGCTAGCCTGAAGATAGAAAAATAGGCCTGACTTGCCCCAGAGAAATTCCCCAAAGGAAAAGGCAGCCCCTCACATATAATGACTGTGAGTAAGATGAAAAGACAAAACGTAGGGATGAAATAGATTCAGCAAAGTGGGGCCCGATATTCTAGGACAGAGCGAGGACAGTAAAGCGAACTTTGCAGTCTACAAAAAACCCTAAAGCAAAACCACGCAAAGGGGGCAAAAAAAAACCCACCGTGCCGAACTAACGGCACGGCGGTACACCCTTTGCGTCTCAGAGCTTCCAGCAAAACAAAAGACAAGCTGGACAGAAAAAAAGCAACAAAAAAGCAAAAAGCACTAGCTATACAGAGCAGCAGGTCACAGGAACAATCAGGAGAAGCTCAGATCCAACACTGAAACATTGACAAGGAGCAAGGATAGCAGCATCAGGCGGAGTTAAGTAATGAAGCAGTTAACGAGCTCACCAGAACACCTGAGGGAGGAAGCTCAGAAGCTGCAGTACCACTTGTGACCACAGGAGTGAATTCAGCCACAGAATTCACAACAGTACCCCCCCCTTGAGGAGGGGTCACCGAACCCTCATCAGAGCCCCCAGGCCGACCAGGATGAGCCGCATGAAAGGCACGAACAAGATCGGAAGCATGAACATCAGAGGCAAAAACCCAGGAATTATCTTCCTGAGCATAACCCTTCCATTTAACCAGATACTGGAGTTTCCGTCTAGAAACACGAGAATCCAAAATCTTCTCCACAATATACTCCAATTCCCCCTCCACCAAAACCGGGGCAGGAGGCTCAACAGATGGAACCATAGGTGCCACGTATCTCCGCAACAACGACCTATGGAATACATTATGTATGGAAAAGGAGTCTGGGAGGGTCAAACGAAAAGACACAGGATTGAGAACCTCAGAAATCCTATACGGACCAATAAAACGAGGTTTAAATTTAGGAGAGGAAACCTTCATAGGAATATGACGAGAAGATAACCAAACCAGATCCCCAACACGAAGTCGGGGACCCACACGGCGTCTGCGATTAGCGAAAAGTTGAGCTTTCTCCTGGGACAAGATCAAATTGTCCACTACCTGAGTCCAGATCTGCTGCAACCTATCCACCACAGAATCCACACCAGGACAGTCCGAAGACTCAACCTGTCCTGAAGAGAAACGAGGATGGAACCCAGAATTGCAAAAAAATGGAGAAACCAAGGTAGCCGAGCTGGCCCAATTATTAAGGGCGAACTCAGCCAACGGCAAAAAGGACACCCAATCATCCTGGTCTGCAGAAACAAAACATCTCAGATATGTTTCCAAGGTCTGATTGGTTCGTTCGGTCTGGCCATTAGTCTGAGGATGGAAAGCCGAGGAAAAGGATAGGTCAATGCCCATCCTACCACAAAAGGCTCACCAAAACCTTGAAACAAACTGGGAACCTCTGTCAGAAACAATATTCTCAGGAATGCCATGCAACCGAACCACATGCTGAAAGAACAAAGGTACCAAATCAGAGGAGGAAGGCAATTTAGCCAAGGGCACCAGATGGACCATTTTAGAAAAGCGATCACAGACCACCCAAATGACTGACATCTTTTGAGAAACGGGAAGGTCAGAAATGAAATCCATCGAAATATGTGTCCAAGGCCTCTTTGGGACCGGCAAGGGCAAAAGCAACCCACTGGCACGAGAACAGCAGGGCTTAGCCCTAGCACAAATCCCACAGGACTGCACAAAAGTACGTACATCCCGTGACAGAGATGGCCACCAGAAGGATCTAGCCACTAACTCTCTGGTACCAAAGATTCCAGGATGACCAGCCAACACCGAACAATGAAGTTCAGAGATAAGTTTATTAGTCCACCTATCAGGGACGAACAGTTTCTCTGCTGGACAACGATCAGGTTTATTCGCCTGAAATTTTTGCAGCACCCGCCGCAAATCAGGTGAGATGGCAGACACAATGACTCCTTCCTTGAGGATACCCGCTGGCTCAGATAAACCCAGAGAGTCGGGCACAAAACTCCTAGACAGAGCATCCGCCTTCACATTTTTAGAGCCCGGAAGGTACGAAATCACAAAGTCAAAGCGGGCAAAAAATAACGACCAACGGGCCTGTCTAGGATTCAAGCGCTTGGCAGACTCGAGATAAGTCAAGTTCTTATGATAAGTCAATACCACCACACGATGCTTAGCTCCTTCAAGCCAATGACGCCACTCCTCGAATGCCCACTTCATGGCCAGCAACTCTCGATTGCCCACATCATAATTACGCTCAGCGGGCGAAAACTTCCTGGAAAAGAAAGCACATGGTTTCATCACTGAGCAATCAGAACCTCTCTGTGACAAAACCGCCCCTGCTCCAATCTCAGAAGCATCAACCTCGACCTGGAACGGAAGAGAAACATCTGGCTGACACAACACAGGGGCAGAACAAAAACGACGCTTCAACTCCTGAAAAGCTTCCACAGCAGCAGAAGACCAATTAACCAAATCAGCACCCTTCTTGGTCAAATCGGTCAATGGTTTGGCAATGCTAGAAAAATTACAGATGAAGCGACGATAAAAATTAGCAAAGCCCAGGAACTTTTGCAGACTTTTCAGAGATGTCGGCTGAATCCAATCCTGGATGGCTTGGACCTTAACTGGATCCATCTCGATAGTAGAAGGGGTAAAGATGAACCCCAAAAATGAAACTTTCTGCACACCGAAGAGACACTTTGATCCCTTCACAAACAAAGAGTTAGCACGCAGGACCTGAAAAACCATTCTGACCTGCTTCACATGAGACTCCCAATCATCTGAGAAGATCAAAATGTCATCCAAGTAAACAATCAGGAATTTATCCAGATACTCACGGAAGATGTCATGCATAAAAGACTGAAACACAGATGGAGCATTGGCAAGTCCGAACGGCATCACTAGATACTCAAAATGACCCTCGGGCGTATTGAATGCAGTTTTCCATTCATCTCCTTGCCTGATTCTCACCAGATTATACGCACCACGAAGATCTATCTTAGTGAACCAACTAGCCCCCTTAATCCGAGCAAACAAGTCAGATAACAATGGCAAGGGATACTGAAATTTAACAGTGATCTTATTAAGAAGGCGGTAATCAATACACGGTCTCAGCAAACCATCCTTCTTGGCTACAAAGAAGAACCCTGCTCCCATTGGTGATGACGATGGGCGAATATGTCCCTTCTCCAGGGATTCCTTCACATAACTGCGCATAGCGGCGTGTTCGGGCACGGATAAATTAAATAATCGACCTTTAGGGAATTTACTACCAGGAATCAAATTGATAGCACAATCACAATCCCTATGCGGAGGTAGAGCATCGGACTTGGGCTCTTCAAATACATCCTGATAATCAGACAAGAACTCTGGGACCTCAGAAGGGGTGGATGACGAAATCGACAAAAATGGAACATCACCATGTACCCCCTGACAACCCCAGCTGGATACCGACATGGAATTCCAATCCAATACTGGATTATGGGTTTGTAGCCATGGCAACCCCAACACGACCACATCATGCAGATTATGCAACACCAGAAAGCGAATAACTTCCTGATGTGCAGGAGCCATGCACATGGTCAGCTGGGCCCAGTATTGAGGTTTATTCTTGGCCAAAGGTGTAGCATCAATTCCTCTCAATGGAATAGGACACCGCAAAGGCTCCAAGAAAAACCCACAACGTTTAGCATAATCCAAATCCATCAGATTCAGGGCAGCGCCCGAATCCACAAACGCCATGACAGAAAACGACGACAAAGAGCATATCAAGGTAATGGACAGAAGGAATTTGGACTGTACAGTACCAATGACGGCAGACCTAGCGGACCGCTTAGTGCGCTTAGGACAATCAGAAATAGCATGAGTGGAATCACCACAGTAGAAACACAGACCATTCAGACGTCTGTATTCCTGCCGTTCAACTCTAGTCATAGTCCTATCGCACTGCATAGGCTCAGGTTTAACCTCAGGCAGTACCGCCAAATGGTGCACAGATTTACGCTCGCGCAAGCGTCGACCGATCTGAATGGCCAAAGACAAAGACTCATTCAAACCAGCAGGCATAGGAAATCCCACCATGACATCCTTAAGAGCCTCAGAGAGACCCTTTCTGAACAAAGCTGCCAGCGCAGATTCATTCCACTGAGTGAGTACTGACCATTTCCTAAATTTCTGACAATATACTTCTATATCATCCTGACCCTGGCACAAAGCCAGCAAATTTTTCTCAGCCTGATCCACTGAATTAGGCTCATCGTACAGCAATCCGAGCGCCAGGAAAAACGCATCGACACTACTCAATGCAGGGTCTCCTGGCGCAAGAGAAAATGCCCAGTCTTGAGGGTCGCCGCGCAAAAAAGAAATAATAATCAAAACCTGTTGAATAGGATTACCAGAAGAATGAGGTTTCAAGGCCAGAAATAGCTTACAATTATTTTTGAAACTTAAAAACTTAGTTCTATCTCCAAAAAACAAATCAGGAATAGGAATTCTTGGTTCTAACATAGATTTCTGATCAATAGTATCTTGAATTTTTTGTACATTTATAACGAGATTATCCATTGAAGAGCACAGACCCTGAATATCCATGTCCACACCTGTGTCCAGAATCACCCAAATGTCTAGGGGAAAAAAAAAAAGTGAACACAGAGCAGAAAAAAAAAAAAAAAAAAAATGATGTCAGAACTTTTTCTTTCCCTCTATTGAGAATCATTAGTTAGGCTCCTTGTACTGTTATGTATGCTAATGACAGGTGTTATGAAGGCAATCCAGAAACACAGTGTGCTTAGCGATCAGAGCGCACACAGTGATCTGACAAATACCCAAAAATACAAGAACGAGCTCTGAGACGTGGAAACTCTGTAGACTGCACACCTGATCCTATCCTAAACACAACTAAAAGCGGCTGTGGATTGCGCCTAACAACTACCTAGGCAACTCGGCACAGCCTAAGAAACTAGCTAGCCTGAAGATAGAAAAATAGGCCTGACTTGCCCCAGAGAAATTCCCCAAAGGAAAAGGCAGCCCCCCACATATAATGACTGTGAGTAAGATGAAAAGACAAAACATAGGGATGAAATAGATTCAGCAAAGTGGGGCCCGATATTCTAGGACAGAGCGAGGACAGTAAAGCGAACTTTGCAGTCTACAAAAAACCCTAAAGCAAAACCACGCAAAGGGGGCAAAAAAAACCCCACCGTGCCGAACTAACGGCACGGCGGTACACCCTTTGCGTCTCAGAGCTTCCAGCAAAACAAAAGACAAGCTGGACAGAAAAAAAGCAACAAAAAAGCAAAAAGCACTAGCTATACAGAGCAGCAGGTCACAGGAACAATCAGGAGAAGCTCAGATCCAACACTGAAAGATTGACAAGGAGCAAGGATAGCAGCATCAGGCGGAGTTAAGTAATGAAGCAGTTAACGAGCTCACCAGAACACCTGAGGGAGGAAGCTCAGAAGCTGCAGTACCACTTGTGACCACAGGAGTGAATTCAGCCACAGAATTCACAACAGTAAAAAAAAAACCCACCGTGCCGAACTAACGGCACGGCGGTACACCCTTTGCGTCTCAGAGCTTCCAGCAAAACAAAAGACAAGCTGGACAGAAAAAAAGCAACAAAAAAGCAAAAAGCACTAGCTATACAGAGCAGCAGGTCACAGGAACAATCAGGAGAAGCTCAGATCCAACACTGAAACATTGACAAGGAGCAAGGATAGCAGCATCAGGCGGAGTTAAGAAATGAAGCAGTTAACGAGCTCACCAGAACACCTGAGGGAGGAAGCTCAGAAGCTGCAGTACCACTTGTGACCACAGGAGTGAATTCAGCCACAGAATTCACAACATAGGCCCAAATAAGTAAGTAGGCTAAATGCAGTTCAAAATTGGTAAGAGGAGTTCACAGGCGGCATTGCTTTGTGCAGTGGAGGACAACTGTAATAAGTGGCTCAGACAGAATTAGTAGGCCTAAAATAAAAAAGTAGGCTAAATGCAGTTCAAAATTGGTAACAGGAGTACACAGGTGGCATAGCTTTGTTCAGCGGAGGAGGAAAATTGTAATGAGAGGCTGACACAGTTACTAGGCCCAAGTAAGTAAGTAGGCTAAATGCAGTTCAAAATTGGTAAGAGGAGTACACAGGCAGCATAGCTTTGTTCAGCAGAGGACAACTGTAATGAGAGGCTGACACAGTTACTATGCCCAAATAAGTAAGTAGGCTAAATGCAGTTCAAAATTGGTAACAGGAGTACAAAGGCGGCATAGCTTTGTTCAGCAGAGGAAGACAACTTTAATGAGAGGCTCACACAGACTTAGTAGGCCTAAAATAAAAAAGTAGGCTAAATGCAGTTCAAAATTGGTAAGAGGAGTACACAGGCGGCATAGCTTTGTTCAGCGGAGGAGGACAACTGTAATGAGAGGCTCACACAGTTACTAGGCCCAAATAAGTAAGTAGGCTAAATGCAGTTCAAAATTGGTAAGAGGAGTTCACAGTCGGCATAGCTTTGTTCAACGGAGGACAACTGTAACGAGAGGCTGACACAGTTACTAGGCCCAAATAAGTAAGTAGGCTAAATGCAGTTCAAAATTGGTAAGAGGAGTACACAGGTGGCATTGCTTTGTTCAGCGGAGGAGGACAACTGTAATGAGAAGCTCACACAGTTACTAGGCCCAAATAAGTAAGTAGGCTAAATGCAGTTCAAAATTGGTAAGAGGAGTACACAGGCGGCATTGCTTTGTGCAGTGGAGGACAACTGTAATATGTGGCTCAGGCAGACTTAGTAGGCCTAAAATAAAAAAGTAGGCTAAATGCAGTTCAAAATTGGTAACAGGAGTACACAGGCGGCATAGCTTTGTTCAGCGGAGGAGGACAACTGTAATGAGAGGCTCACACAGTTACTAGGCCCAAATATGTAAGTAGGCTAAATGCAGTTCAAAATTGGTAACAGGAGTACACAGGCGGCATAGCTTTGTTCAGCGGAGGAGGACAACTGTAATGAGAGGCAAACACAGTTACTCGGCCAAAATAAGTAAGTAGGCCAAATGCAGTTCAAAATTGGTAACAGGAGTACACAGGTGGCATTGCTTTGTTCAGTGGAGGACAACTGTAATAAGTGGCTGACACAGTTAGTAGGCCAAAATAATAAAGTGGGCTAAATTTCAGCCAAAAAAATGTTCATAAATAAACTGGTGGCATAGCTAGGTACAGGGGTGGGCTCCTCTGCTGAGTAGCAGACAGTGGTAGTTGGCGCAAAGTATTAACTGGTCTAAATGGAGGCCAGGGCCCCTGTATATTTTTACTATCATCTATCATGTCAACAAATTTGTATTGGCAGTGCCATTGAAGGATTTAACAACACAGACTACACAGTGGTGGAGCAGGGCGAGGTAAGTTTTGCAAGTGGTAAAGCACTGTTCGAGCTGGGGGGGAACACTCTCTCATGAGCAGCGGTCGTGGCACAGGGCCCCTCATATTACGACGGTGTGTCTGACGTTGGTTGTGCACCACCACCATCAGAGAAACTTCATTGTACTATGAGGGACCCTGTGCCAGTGCCGTCACCCAAGAGTAGGCACACCACCTGTCCAGGCAAACGGCACTCGCACGGGTGCTTGCGCCAAGTGGTGACCACGGCCCTGTGGGGGGAGTCAGCCCATTTAGGGAGGTATAAAAATAGCCTATGGTAGACATTCAGCAGCTGCAAATGGAGGAATTGGGGGCAGTCAGTAAGAGGAGGCCAAAAGCAAGACATTTTTCAGGCAAACTACGTGTCAGCAGGGGAAGGTGGGGCAAAATAATTTGAAATCCATGATTGGTTCATTTTAATGAAGGTTAGATCATCAACATTTCGGGTAGCCAGACGTGTCCTTTTTGAGGTCAGTATTGAACCAGCAGAACTGAAGACTCTTTCTGATAGCACACTAGCAGCTGGGCAAGCGAGCTCCTGTAATGCATATTCTGCCAATGCAGGCCAGGTGTCTATTTTAGATGCCTAGTAATCAAAGGGGAATGACCTGTGAGGGAGAACATCGATAAGGGAGGAAAAATAGTTTGTAACCATACTGGACATATGCTGTCTCCTGTCACTTTGAATCGATGTAGCAGTACCTGTCGTGTCTGCGGTCATTGCGAAATCACTCCACAACCTGGTCATAAAACCCCTCTATCCAACGCCACTTTGGATTTGTGCACCTCTAACACCTCTGCCGTGTTGCCCCCTATGTTATCTGTCATCAATTTGCTAATGTGGGGGTCCCTTTTTAGGATATGCAAGGCATACTCTGCCATGTGGGCCAATGTTCCAGGTGTCAATTCACTGCTTGTGCTGGGATGAGGAGCACTTTCTTGCAAATCAACATCACTTGTGGCCCGCAAAAACCCTTTACCTGACCTTGCAACGCCACCAGTTTCTATTGCCCCCTGAGAAGCATCCTCCTCCCATAAATATTCATCCCCATCATCCTCCTCCTCCTCCTCTTCATCTGCCACCTCGTCCAGGAGAGTTCCCTGAGCAGACAATGGCTGACTGTCATCAAGGCTTCCATCCTCCTCGGCTGCAGACGCCTGCTCCTTGATGTGCATCAAACTTTGCATCAGCAGATGCATTAGTGGGATGCTCATGCTTATGATGGCGTCGTCTGCACTTACCAGCCGTGTGCATTCCTCAAAACACTAAAGGACTTGACAGAGGTCTTGGAGCTTCGACCACTGCACACCAGACAACTCCATGTCTGCCATCCAACTGCCTGCCTGTATGTGTATCCTCCCACAAATTAATTACAGCACGCCTCTGTTCGCACAGCCTCTGAACCATGTGCAGTGTGGCATTCCACCTTGTTGCAACATTGATTATTAGGCTGTGCTGAGGAAGATTCAGCAATCGCTGATGGTTCAGCATACGGCTGGAGTGTATGGGCGACCGGCGGATGTGCGATCAAAGTCTTCCCACCTTCAGGAGCAGGGCTGGTAACTCCGGATAATTTTTCAGGAAGCACTGCACCACCAGGTTCAAGGTGTAAGCCAGGCAAGGTATGTGTTTCAGTTCTGAAAGGGCTATGGCAGCCATAAAATTCCTTCCGTTATCACTGACTACCTTGCCTGCCTCAAGGTGTACACTGCCCAGCCATGACTGAGTTTCTTGCTGCAAGTACTCGGCCAGTACTTCCGTGGTGTGTCTGTTGTCTCCCAAACACTTCATTTGTAGCACAGCCTGCTGACGCTTACCACTATCTGTTCCATAATGGGACACCTCGTGTGAAACACTGACAGCTGCGGATGGAGTGGTCGTGCGACTGTGCTCTGTGGACGAGCTTTCATTTCTGGAGGAGGAGGAGGGGTGGTGAACACCTACAGCAAACTGTTTCCTAGACCAGGCGCTAGGCAGAACTGTCCCACTATGGCTGTCCCCTGTGGAACCTGCATCCACCACATTAGCCCAGTGCGCCGTAATGGACACGTAACATCCCTGGCCATGCCTAATGGTCCATGCATCTGTTGTGAGGTGCACCTTTCTACTGACTGATTGCCTCAGTGCATGGACAATGCAGTCTTTGACATGCTAGTGGAGGGCTGGGATGGCTTTTCTTGCAAAGAAGTGTCGACTGGGTAGGTCATAGCGTGGTACTGCGTAGGCCATCAGGGCTTTGAAAGCTTCACTTTCAACCAACCGGTAGGGCATCATCTCTAACGAGATTAGTCTAGCAATGTGAGCGTTCAAACCCTGTGTATGCGCATGACAGGATGAGTAATTTCTTTTCCTAACGAGAGTCTCTTGTAGGGTGAGCTGGACTGGAGAGCTGCATATGGTGGAACTAGCGGGGGTGGTGGTGGACATGGCAGATTGACAGAGGGTTGGTGATGGTATTCTTGATGTTGGCCTACCTACAATGTTTCCTACCAAGAACCTTGTGATTCCCTGACTGTTTTGGCCTTGCGACGATACCTACACATTTGCTGCTGGTGGTGTCCTAACTGGTGGGCTTACAGTGAGGGAAGCAATGTAGCGTTGCTGACTACCTTCATTCTGAGCAGGTGCACCTATGGTACGGGACATTTGGTAGTTAGTCCAGGCTTGCAAGTGCATGCTGGTTAAATGTCTACGCATGCACGTTGTATTTAAATTTAGGAGATCCTTCCCTCTGCTAAAGGTCTTTGAGCACTTCTTACAGATAACTTTGCACTGATCATTCAGATCTTGGTTAAAAAATTGCCACACTGCACTCTTCATACTATGGATTACCTTTTCAGGCATTGCACGCTGTGCTACTTTCACCAGATGGCCACGCTGTCCTAAAACTGTTTTTGGTTTTGACAAACATTTTTGGCCAGATACGGGCCTGCCAGATGAAAGCTGTTGCGATGTAGATGGTTGCTGCGGATCATCCTCCTCCGCTTCCAAGCTACTGGCAGCGGCACCCTCTTCCCCAATGGCTGCCAATCTGGGTCAACAACTGGGTCACCTATCACCTTCTCTTCAATGTCATGTGCACCTTCCTCTGTGTCACCGTGTAAGGTGCTATAGCGTTCGTGACGGGGCACCATAGTCTCATCAGGGTCAGATTCTGGCTCAGTACACTGCGAGGGCAATGTAGTGATCTGAGTCAATGGAACAGCATAATAATCTAGCTGTGGCTGTGCATCTGTACACTCCATGTCCGATTCATCTTGTAATGGGCTTTTAACAATTTCCCTCTCTAACCCAGGCACGGTATGTGTAAAGAGCTCCATGGAGTAAACTGTAGTGTCGCCTGCCGCATCCGTAACTTTTGGTTTGGGTGAAGGACACAAGGAAGCGACTTGTTCCTGATCGGGAGCATCCACTGACGACTCGCTGCTTTTAGATTTTGAACCCTCTGAAGAGGAGGCGAAAGAGCTGGAGGCTGAGTCAGCAAGGAAAGCCAAAACTTTTTCTTGCTGCTCTGGCTTTAAAAGCTGTTTTCCTACTCACAGATAATGGAGCCTTCGAGGCCTTGTGTATCCAGATGATGATGCTGGCTCAACACCTCGAGCCTTTGGTGCTCTTTTGCTTTTCCCACTACCACCAAATGCTCCACCACCACCACCACCATCAGTACCAGCTGACAGCGTCCACCCACGGCCTCTTCCACCAGACTTCCTCATTTTTGGAAAAATCTAACCAAAATAACAACCGTTAAATGGTACTGTAAAGCAAGGTAGAAGGTGCATATAAACTTGTTGAGAATTTATATCTCCCTTTTTTGGGGGGAGGAGACTGCAACAAAACTCAGGCTCAGTGTATTACACTACACAATGTAAGTGGCAGAACGTGGCTGGCTGATATTCGACAAACTAACAGAACTGACGTAGATCCACTTAGTGCCAATTTAAATCTCCCTTTTTTTTGGGGGGGGGGAGACTGGAACAAAACTCAGGCCCAGTGTATTACACTAAACAATGTAAGTGGCAGAACGTGGCTGGAAGAAATACGACAAACAGAACTGACGTAGATCCACTTAGTGCCAATTTAAATCACCCTTTTTTTGGGGGGGAGACTGCACCAAAACTCAGGCCTAGTGTATTACACTACACAATGTAAATGGCAGAATGTGGCTGGAAGGTATACGACAAACTAACAGAACTGTGACCTAGATCCACTTAGTGCCAATTTAAATCTCCCTTTTTTGGGGGGGAGTCTGCAACAAATCTCAGGCCCAGTGTATTACACTACACAGTGTAAGTGGCAGAATGTGGCTGGAAGATGTACGACTAACTAACAGAACTGACGTAGATCCACTTAGTGCCAATTTAAATCTCCCTTTTTTGGGGGGAGACTGCAACAAAACTTAGGCCCAGTGTATTACACTACACAATGTAAGTGGCAGAACGTGGCTGGAAGATGTACGACAAACTAACAGAATTGACATAGATCCACTTAGTGCCAATTTGAATCTCCATTTTTTTGGGGGGAGACTGCACCAAAACTCAGGCGTATTACACTACACAATGTAAGTGGCAGAACGTGGCTGGAAGATATATCAAAAAATACAAGGGCTGTAGTACAATTTCAATCTCCCTACAATGATCTCCGGACAAGTATGGCAGCAATAAAAACGACTGCTGCACTCAAAAGTGTGAACAAATAAACAAGAGAACTGTGCAGAAAGGAGCAACCATATTTTTGCTTTTAAAAAAGCAGTTGGCTTGCACAGCAGCGTACAAACAGCAATGCAGCTATCAGGGAGCCTTATAAGGCAGCCTAATAAGCTACAGAGCTGATGCACAAAAATATAAACTCCACTGTCCGAGCAAAGAAAAGGTGGTGTTGGACAGTGGAACTTGCTACAGCACAAGCAGTTTGGGGGTTAATCTTCCCTCCCTAACTATATCCCTTCTTCTGATGAAGCTGCAGCAACCTCTCCCTATGCTAAGATCGGCAGAAGTAAGATGGCGGTCGGCGTGCACGCCCCTTTATAGCCCCTGTGACGCCGCAGAAAGCAAGCCAATCACTGTCATGCCCTTCTCTAAGATGTTGGGGACCGAGACCTATGTCATCACGCTAGCCACACTCTGTGTCCTCCTTCATTGGCTGAAAAATGGCGCTGAAAACGTCATAAGAAACGCGACTTTGGCGTGCTGATCGCCGACCTCATGGCTGATCCCACACTAGGATTGGGTCGGGTTTCACGAAACCCAACTTTGGCGAAAGTCAGCGATTTTTCAATTCGTCCAATCCGTTTTGCTCAACCCTAATAGACATTTATTATAGCTATTCTATTCTAACCTGTCAGTATGATTTTACTGTACACCGCACTGAATTACCGGCTTTTCTATAGAACACCGCTGCGTATTTCTCGCAAGTCACACTGTTGGTCCGTGTGTAATCCATATTTTTCTAGCCCCCATTAACTTTCATTGGCATATTTTTTGCGCAATACGCTGACAAGCGCAGCATGCTGCGATTTTCTACGGCCGTACAATACCGTACATTACGGATGCGTAAAATACGGCAGATAGGAGCTGCCCCATAGAAAATCATTGGTCCGTGTGCAATGCATATTTTCTGCGCCTCTCATACGTCCGTAAAACTCGCTAGTGTGACGTCGACCTAAATGCTCAGTGCACATCCCAATGACTGAAAGCGAGTAGCTAACAATGAGAATACTAGTTTATTTCCTCACAGTTGCTGAGGTTTCGTTAAGGTGACTGGCAGCATTATAATGTTATTTTCTGCAGATTATCCCCATATCTGCAAGTAAGTAGCATTTTTTGGACATGACAGGTTCTCTTTGGTTATCATTCTTTGGACACAGAATGTTTGTTGGCTCCTGTAAACATGCCAGCAGACATCCTCTAATTGGCTTGTAAATAACCAATAGGTTTTAAAGAGGTTTTCTCAAGTCTGAAAGTTATGCTTTTTCCTAAGTATAGGCAATAACTTCTTGATTGCTGAGGGTCAATCGCTCTGGCCCATTCTAATCCTGCAAAACAGGGCTCTTCATCCATGTGAATAGAGTAATGGTGGATCATGAGCACTGCCGCTCCATTCATTCTTAATGGGACCACTTGAGAACATCCAAGTGTTGTGCTCGGCTGAACTTCAGCACTTCCGAATGAATGGAGCGGAAGTGTGCATGAGCAACATCTCCTATATTCACAAGTATAATATAACAAGCCCAAATTGAAAACTATAAATCCAAATTTCTCCAACATGCTCAAAACCCACCATGGGGGAGACTTAGTCGAGAAAAAATATCTCCATGGATACATCTAGGACACTCCCATAACTAACACAATACAAGCAAAAAATGGAGTACAAGTCCATACTAAAAATAACAATTTTATTGAATACAAATTGATAAAAAATTCAATCTCAAATATATATAAACTAATCATAACAGAAAATAACATACAAGAGAAAAAATGAAGGTAGCACAGATGAAAAAACAGCGCAGAGGTAGACTGGATCTGTTGCACTAAGCACTTTACATATATATATGTGGCATCAAACAGGGGGAAGGGATCAGGGGATATAAAGCCTCATTAGCTATACAAAGTCCATGTGGACATTCACAGAGCCCTGTACACAGGCTCCAAAACAATCAAAACAGTCAATGATTATAACATGGCTCCCCTTGCATCCTTACCCCTGAAGCTGGCACTCAGAATAGATCCACACTGTAGCCCCAACGCGCGTTTCGCGTTAGCTTCGTCAGGGGGCGGTGCTGCTGATAAACCTTGGGTGCTATTTAAGGGTCCTCTAACTATCTGTATTAATTCCACCTGATACGGCGCATGTCGCTGCCGTCACGGTCGGGAATTGCATCCCGGGATGGCGTCCAAGATGGCGCCGCGGCCAGTTCCGTCGCTATGACGTCACTGAACCGCACGCGTCATCAAACGGCGCCTCCCACAATGCCCCAGACACCGAGCGGCAGCGGACATGCGCACGGTGGTCTACTATGAACCCAGGTGTCTCTGGAGGGAGTGTCCATGTGACAACCACAGCGAAAGGCCAGTGTAAACACCAATAATATCCTATGTGATGAAAGAGGAGGGGGAAGGAGGGAGTGGGCGGGGGACGGGTGAAGCAACCACAGCTCCATACAATAGGACATCCAATAGATGCCCGTCAAAAATGCATAGTGAAGAATCCCACCGCACTTTATATTACACCCCAAAAATAAAAAAGAAAAAGATAATAGAAAATAAACATTAGGATATACCGAAAAAACTAATACAATACAAGTGAAACAGTGAAAAGAACAAGAATGATACTATAAAAAGACATCATTACATTTTAAAGAGATAGATGCATATGAATACATACATATACTGTATATAATATACACATATATATAAATAAATAATGACACATTCTATGTATAGACAGTGATGAAACATTTTCTGATTCCTCAGGTGCTGTGACATTCCAAGTGTCCGAATCGCATGATTGACTGCAGCCACAAAAGACCAACAGTCACGATGACCAAACCGTGGGCCACAAACATCTCCTCCAACAAAGGCACCCCACCGATAGTAAGTAAAAATAAACAAAAAAGATAACTAAAAGATAATTAAAAAAAGAGAGAAAAAAGAAATTAATAAAACATACAAATATAAACAACAGCAACAACCATAAAAAATGAATAAAAAAGATCCGGATCAATCTATAGGAATGAACTGAAGCTCAACTGTTCATTAAGGCCTGCTGGAGCAAGAGTATTTAACATTGTAATCCAGCGGCATTCCCTCTGAGCCAATTTCTGTTTGGCGTCACCACCTCTTATGCCTAAACGAATCCTGTCAATCCCCCACACTTTTAGGTCTTTGGGGTTACAATCATGGTGTCTGCGGAAGTGTTTCGGGATGGGTTTCAGATATTCATCATCAATCACATCACGTGCTGCTTTTATATCTCTTACGTGTTCGCGTATGCGAACACGCAACTCCCTGGATGTCAGCCCGATATACACAAGATTGCACGTGCAGGTGGCATAGTACACGACATGAGTTGTACTGCACGTGATGTGATCTCTAATTTTGAATTCACGTTTCCCATCTGATGATAAAAATGTCGCAGATCTGACAAGGTTTCTACAGGCCAAACAGTCACCACATGGGAAGAAGCCATTCCTAGGCCTGCCTGCTTGGAATGGATCTGGTGTCTTAGCCACGTAGTGACTGTGGACTAGCATATCTTTAATATTATTACATCTTCTTGCTGTCATAAGGGGTTGGTCAGACAAACATCTCTTGAGTAAGGGATCGGTGAATAAGATCGGCCAATGTTTTTTCAAAACATCTCTCATTTCATCCCATCTGTGATTAAATGTCGACACAAATCTTGGTTGGTTATCCCAGGCTTTGAGAGTAGTTTTCCTACTCTCTACCAACAGGTCATTCCTGCACGATTTTTTTGCCCTTACATACCCCTTCTTAATGGTCCGACCACTATAGCCACGTTGTTTAAAACGCTCCCCAAGGTCCACAGCCTGCCTCTCAAAAAGTGAATCAGAGGCACAGATTCTCCGTGCCCGAAGAAACTGTCCTATGGGGATGGCTCTTATCGTGGAGGGTGGATGGGAAGAGGTTGCGTGTAAAAGTGCATTCACAGAGGTCTCCTTCCTGTACATATCAGTGTAAATTTCACCATTATCCTGGACCCTCAGGGTAATGTCCAGAAAGGAGCTCTCCCTGCGATGATGCACATACGTGAGCTTGATGTTGGAGCCATTGTCGTTCAATCCTACCATGAATTCCTGTAACTCCAGGGCAGGGCCATGCCATATAAACAAGATGTCATCAATATATCTATACCAACCAAGGATTTGGTTGACCAAAGGGGCAGACTGTGCGCCATCCAGGAATTTTTCACGCTCCCAATATCCAAGGAATAGATTAGCATAGGACGGCGCACAGGCCGCCCCCATGGCAGTGCCCTGCCTCTGGAGGAAAAAACGGTCTTTAAAAACAAAAAAGTTATGTGTAAGGATGAACTCCAACAACTCCAACACCAGCTCACGTAAATCAGGATCCAAATTACTAGACTCCAAAAAGAATCTAGCAGCCCTCATTCCATCCACGTGGCGGATGCTGGTATATAGTTGTTCAACATCCGCTGTGACCAATAACATGTCCTTCTCCACGATAAGGCCATCAACCCTTTTCAGGACGTCCGTCGTGTCCCTGACATAGGAGGGCAGAGTCTCAACCTGTGGTCTCAGATAGTATTCAATAAAGATCAAAAAGTTATCACTTATCCCACTTATAAGGGATAACTTTCAAACTTGAAATGCAGTCAGATGCCACCTACACCATATCCCCGAGCAATCAGACTGAATTTGTCCCTGTATTATTCATGGACTACTACATTCATCTTCTTCAACACTGTAGATGTTCAACACGTTACTGTCTGGAGTATCTCTCCCGTGTTATATGGCTTAATCTTCCTAATATTATTGCTGAGCTGTAAGTTATGACATATTCTCACTGTTCTAAATAACTCTAAAACGGATGCTGTATTGCATATGTATCGTACTGTATATGTAGCAGGGTGAGCACTATCAACCCCTTCAGCCCCAAGCCAGTTTTCACCTCCATGACCAGGCTAAATTTTACAATTCTTACCAGTGTCACTTTATGAGGAAATAACATTTAAAGTTATTCTGAGGCTGTTTTTCATGACACATTGTACTTAATGTTAGTGATACATTTAGGTCTATATGATTTGCGTTTGTAAAACTATTTGTATTTTGGGGAAAAATTGGAGATTTTGCAGTTTTTAAACTTTGAATTTTTACGCCCTTATACCAGAAAGTTACCTCAACTAAAATAGTTAATAAATAACATGTACCACATGTCTACTTTACATCAGCATAATTTTTTAAACTTAATTTTTTTGTTAGGAAGTTAGAAAGGTTAGCTTATCAGTAATTTTGCCTTTTTCCATCAAAATTTACAAAACCAATTATTTTAGGGACTACATCAAATTTGAAGTGACTTTGGGGGGTCTATATGGCAGGAAATATCCCAAAGTGACACCATTCTAAAACTGCACCACTCAAAGTCCTCAAAACCACAATCAAAAAGTTTATTATCTTTTCAGGCTCTGCAGAAGAATTTAAGCAATGTGGAGGAAAAAAAATAAAATTTTACTTTTTTCCCGAAAAATTTAGCTTAAGTCACCAAATTTTGCAATTTCCCTAGGGTAAAAGGAAAATTGTTTTGGTTAAGCAATGTTTAATTTTACCCATTGGTCTGCCACTGAATTGCTCAGGCAATTGCTTACTTTAACACATCACTAATTTAATATTAAACTGTACTAATACTAACTGTCATTCTCATTTGAGGAGACCAACACATTTTGGTTTAAACTTGAGAAAAACCCAAAATATATGGGTTTCACATCCCGCAAAAACGGAAACTGAACTTGCTGAATTTTTGCACTTTCTCATAGCTTTTTATGGGTGAAGAAAAGTTGCAAAAATGCTGAAAGAGGTGACATGCAGCAGTTTTCCAGTGCAGTCATAAAAAAAAACAATGTGTGTGCATGAGATTTCTGAAATCTCATAGCTTTTGCTGGTACTGTTAAAAACAGCTTTTCATTTGCATTAACCCCTTAATCCCATTGGACGTGCTTTCCTGTCAAGGTGACCTGGGACTTAATTCCCAGTGACGGGATAGTATGTCCAGTGCAATCAGCTGTGCTCACGGGGGGAGCGCGGCCGATCGTGGCCGGGTGTCAGCTGACTATCACACTCCGGCACATTAACCCCTGGCACACTGCAATCAAACATGATCGCAGTGTTTCGGCGGTATAGGGAAGCATCGTGCAGGGAGGGGGCTCCATGTGTGCTTCCCTGAGACCCTCGGAGCAACGCCATGTGATCGCGTTGCTCCGAGGGTCTCTTACCTCCTCCTCCCTGCAGGCCCGGATCCAAAATGGCCACGGGGCTGCATCCGGGTTTTGCAGAGAGGTGACTTACCAGTGCCGGCTCAGAGCAAAAAAAAATCCTAAATAAATAAAAAAAAATGTATTGTTCCAATAAATACATTCCGCTATCTAAATAAAAAAAAACAAGAAAAGTACACATATTTAGTATCGCCGCATCCGTAACGACCCAACCAATAAAACTGTCCCACTATTTAACCCCTTCAGTGAACACCGTAAAAAAAAAACGAGGCAAAAAAACCCTTTATTGTCATACTGCCTAACAAAAAGTGGAACAGCATGCGATCAAAAAGACAGATATAAATATCCATGGTATCGCTTAAAACATCATCATGTCCCGCAAAAAACGAGCTGTGATAGAGCGTCATCAGTGAAAAAATAAAAAAGTTATAGTCCTCAGAATAAAGCGATGCAAAAATAATTATTTTTTCTATAAAATAGTTTTTATCGTATAAAAGCGCCAAAACATAAAAAAATAATCTAAATGAGGTATCGCTGTAATAGTACTGACCCGACGAATAAAACTGCTTTATCCATTTTACCAAACGCGAAACGGTATAAACGCCCCCCAAAAAAAGAAATTCAGGAATAGCTGGTTTTTGGTCATACTGCCTCACAAAAATCAGAATAAAAAGCGATCAAAAAATGTCACATGCCCAAAAATTTTACCAATAAAAGCATCAACTTGTCCCTCAAAAAACAAGACCTCACATGACCCTGTGGACCTAAATATGGAAAAATTATAGCTCTCAATATGTGGTAACGCAAAAAAATATTTTTTGCAATAAAAAGCGTCTTTTAGTGTGTGACAGCTGCCAATCATAAAAATCCGCTAAAAAAATGCTATAAAAGTAAATAAAACCCCTTCATCTCCCCCTTAGTTAGGGAACAATAAAAAAAATTAAAAAATGTATTTATTTCCTTTTTCCCATTAGGGTTAGGGCTAGGGTTAGGGCTAGGGTTAGGGTTAGGGCTATGGTTAGAGTTAGGGACAGGGTTAGGGTTAGGGTTTGGATTACATTTACAGTTGGGATTAGGGTAACGGGGGGTTAGGGTTATGGTTGGGATTAGGGTTAGGGGTGTGTTGGAGTTAGTGGTGTGGTTAGGGTAGGGGTTAGGGTTGTGGTTGGGATTAGGGATGTGTTTGGGTTAAAGTTTCAGTTAGAATTGGGGATTTCCATTGTTTAGGCACATCAGGGGCTCTCCAAACCTGACATGGCGTCTGATCTCAATTCCAGCCAATTCTGTGTTGAAAAAGTAAAACGGTGCTCCTTCCCTTCCGTGCTCTCCCATGCACCCAAATAGGGGTTTACCCCAACATATGGGGTATCAGCGTACTCAGGACAAATTGGACAACAACTTCTGGTGCCCAATTTCTCTTGTTACCCTTGGGAAAATAAAAATTTGTGGGGCTAAAAAAACATTTTTGTGGGCCAAAAATTATTTTTTATTTTCACGGCTCTGCGTTATAAACTGTAGTGAAATATTTGGGGGCCCAAAGTTCTCACAACACATCTAGATAAGTTCCTTGGGGGGTCTAGGTTCCAATATGGGGTCACTTGTGGAGGTTTCTACTGGTTAAGTACATCAGGGGCTCTGCAAACGCAACATAAGGCCCACAGACCAATCCATCTAAGTCTGCATTTCAAATGGCGCTCCATCCCTTCTGAGCTCCGCCATGCGCCCAAACAGTGGTTCCCCCCCACACATGGGGTATCCGTGTACTCAAGACAAATTGGAAAACAACTTTTGGGGTCCAATTTCTCTTGTTACCCTTGTGAAAATAAAAACTTGGGGGCTAAAATATCTTTTTTTGTGGAAAAAAAACATTTTTTATTTTCAGGACTCTGCATTATAAACTTCTGTGAAGCACTTGGGCATTCAAAGTTCTCACCCCCGGCAGCCGAGACCCCAAAGATCTTCTGGGTGCCTGCCGGCGGGCGCACTGCGCATGCGCCTGCCATTCTTTGGCCGGAGCAAGACAGCGACGCCTATCGGGAGACACAAAGAGCACCGGGGGAGACAGGTGAGTATCGGGGGGCGATTGGGGACTCCGTTTCTCTGTCCTTTGATATGCGATCACATCGGAAGACAGGGAAATTACATGGGAAATCGCATTTTTTTTTGCGACCGCCGGTAAATGGTTAATTACCGGCGATCGCAACCAGGGGGTTGGTAAAAAAACCCCGTATCATGTTCTCTGGGGTCTCGGCTACCTTCGGCAACCAAGACCCCAGAGAAAATCCCACTCTGGGGGGCGCTATTCACTTTTTCCACAGCGCCGTTAATTAACAGCGCTGTGGTTTAAGTACCCTTAACTGCCACCGTTAAAAGGCGTATCGGCGGTCCTTAAGGGGTTAAGGAATCTCTTGTGAAATGTATATATAGATTTAGCAGAGCATCAAAAACAAATTCAAGCCCCAACTCCTTTTGTAAATCACCAGATTCCAGTACATTAATATATATTCTCATAGTCTTCAAATATTTTTCAAACATTATCATCTTTAATAACATTTTAGTAAAAGGTTTTCCGTATGATTTTCAATGATAACGACAAAGACATTTTATAAAAACAAACACAACAAAAAAAAACACAGTTCTACTTTCATCCAAAAGTTATATCTGATGTTCAACATAGCTCCAATCAAGTTAATGGGGGTGAGCCTCAAACCAACTTTAAATTACAGTCTTTAAAAAATTCCTTTTAATTCTCTACATCGCAGAACATAAAAAAATCCTACATTAAAAATCACGTACATGTGAAAAATAGCAATATTCAAAAAGCTCCAATTACATTACTGAACATCAAACCATTCTAGCCTTTTTAATTTTAATATAATTCTATCCATTTCTGGATTTTCTAAAAAGCGGAGAAATATATATTTATATATCAGACTGTTATTACACAAATTGTCCATTAAAGCCTTTTTTCCTGCCTTATCTCTATTTGAAAAAAAAAATGAAAATCGTTGGTCTACCATTAGATACTTCAAAAAGCTACATGAGTTGTGTGGGAGTAATTGTATCTTAATCCGACTACAGTGAGGTCATTAGTAGATCAATGGTTTCACAGAAATATCAGTTTAGTGCAGTGTTCACAGCAACTAACTTGGAACAAGCTTTTCCTAAGCATTTGCTAGGAGCTAACCTCGGTACTGAATGGACATCGTGCCCCACATAAGTTTATCCTAGAACCAGAATCAGTAATTATGAGGTTGTGAAACCTATGCTAATTACAAATATATGTTTACAAGATCACATGAACTGAAAACATAATTATCTATGACTACTTCGTCACTAGTTTTATAGTTTTTAAAGTAGGCTTTTTTACTTTTATATTTGGCTTTGTTCACATCAGGTTGTATTTTATTTAACTCCTTCAACACCTTGTCTTTTTCTGTTTTTGAGTTTCCGTCCCCCCCCCCTCCCTCTTCCCAGAGCCATACATTTTTCATTTTTCCATCCATATAGCCATGTGGGACGAGTTGTACTTTTGAACGACACCATTGGTTTTGACATTTAGTATATTGGAAAACAGGAAAAAAATTCAAAGTTCAGTGAAATTGTAAAAAAAGTGCAATTCCACAATTGTTTTTGGTTTTGCTATTTTGCCATGACCCCTAACTGCTAAAACTGACCTGCCGTTACGATTCTTCAGGTCATTAAGAGTTTGTAGATACCAATCATGTATAGGTTCTTTTTTTATTTAAGTGATGAATAAAAAGAAAAAAAAATCCAGTTTCTTAATAACATTTTTTTAAAAAGTCGCCATTTTCCAAGATCCGTAGATTCTCCATTTTTTGTGATCTGGGGCTGGATTAGGGCTCATTTTTGCGCACTGAGCTGATGTTTTTAATGATACCATTTTGGTGCAAATTCGATCTTTTGATCGCCCGTTATTGTATTTGAATGCAATGTTGCGGTGACCAAAAAAGTGTCATTCTGGCATTTTGACTTTTTTTCTCGTTATGCAGTTTACCGATCGGATTAATTATTTTTTTATATTGATAGATCGGGGGATTATGAAAGCGGCAATATCAAATATGTGAAATTTTTTCTTTATTGTTTTATTTTGAATGGGGCGAAAGGGGAGTGATTTGAACTTCTATATATGTATTACTTTTTTAATATTTGAAAGAACTTTTGTTTACTTTTTACTTGCTTCAATAGTCTCCATGGGAGACTAGAAGCTGTGATCATCATCGCTTGTGCTACACAGAGCAGGGCCCTGCTCTAAGCACCTAAGATGATCACTTGCCATGAGCACCAACCACTGGGCGGTGCTTATAGCTATCTGGCAATGACAACCACAAGAGTCTTCGGCAGATTCCTGGTTGTCATTCCAACCCATGTGTGACCCACGGTCATGTGGCACGGGTGCTGATGGACGGATATTAGTGACACACTTCCTGTATGAGCATGTTAAATGCTGCTGTCAGAGATTGACAGCAACATTTAACATGTTAACAGCCATGGGTGGATTGCGATTCCACCCGCGGCTGTTAGGGTCACATGTCAGCTGATCATATTGTCATGTGGCGGAAAAGATGCGGCTCACCGCTGGAGACCACAGCATACAGGGTGAGCCCACCATAGACGTAAGTGTATGTTTAAGGTGGAATCCCGAGCCATGGCGACTTAATGGGTGAATGATCTGTAGGAAGATTGATCTTGTGCAAGCCTAAATAGGTCCATCTCTGCTGTTATCTTGATTGTAGCAAGCACATCAAGTTTAAGATTTAAATTTGGCATACACTTTCGAAGGGAGTGGCTGAATTTTCCCTCATATTAATGCTATACTGTTGCTAGACATTGCCGTTCAATTTTTATAAAGAAGAATGTATATATCCCATGGCAAACATTGTTTACAAAGACCGCATATGTTGAAAAGCATAGTTTGCATGCTGACATAAAGTGGCCAAAAGCATCAAAAAAGAATACTCAGCATTAGTGATGAGCGAATATACTCGTTACTCGAGATTTCCCGAGCACGATCGGGTGTTCTCCGAGTGTTTTTTAGTGCTCGGAGATTTAGTTTTTAGCGCCGCTGCTGAATGATTTACATCTGTTAGCCAGCATAAGTGCAGTCATGGCCAAAAGTATTGACACCCCTGCGCGTGGGTATCCCTATGGACAAAAACATGGGTAAGATCTACGAATGGCCTCATGTTTCTCTTATTATGTAGATTACATTAGCCATTTGGCTGTCTCATACACTGGGACTTTGTTATTTGAGATCTATGTGACCATTTGAGCTATGGCTGAAATTATATGCACTAGGCACTTTACTTGAATTGGATCCTTGCTTGGACCATGTAAAATAGCTATATGTCCATGTTCTTGTCTGGAGGGTGCCATCACTTATGGTGCACCTTTAACCCTGCCTTTTGCTCTGTTCTGATTATTATTTTGCAATACTTACCTTATATGATATGATTGAATAAAATTTACTATTTTTTTATATTTTGTGGTTGTTTGCTCCAATTTCTGTCGTTTTGACGTTTACTGAACAAGTTCTGTCAGTCACAGTGTGATGTAGTTCAGTCACGTTTACTGGACAAGTTCTGTCAGTCACAGTGTGATGTAGTTCAGTCACGTTTGCTTAACAAGTTCTGTCAGTCACAGTGCCACGTAGTTCAGTCACGTTTACTGAACAAGTTCTGTCAGTCACAGTGCCACCTAGTTCAGTCACGTTTACTGAACAAGTTCTGTCAGTCACAGTGCCACCTAGTTCAGTCACATTTACTGAACAAGTTCTGTCAGTCACAGTGCCACCTAGTTCAGTTACGTTTACTGAACAAGTTCTGTCAGTCACAGTGCCACCTAGTTCAGTCACGTTTACTGAACAAGTTCTGTCAGTCACAGTGCCACGTAGTTCAGTCACGTTTACTGAACAAGTTCTGTCAGTCACAGTGCCACGTAGTTCAGTCACGTTTACTGAACAAGTTCAGTCAGTCCAAGTGCTACATAGTTCGCTCGCGTTTACTTCATAAATAAACTACATACATATTCTAGAATACCTGATGCGTTAGAATTGTGCCACCATCCAGTATTTTATAACTGTGGTGGCGATATGCTAATTAGTGGCCACTGGCCAGTTGTGGGTGCATAGTTTAATCCAGACTAACCATCCCACTAATCATCTTATCATGGTCCTGTGTGCGTAACATGATTTGCAACAGGGACAGCATTGGCTCTTTACAAATCATGGTTCTCTGACAATGCGCAGTAAGCCAGGTGTTCACTCCTAGGGAAGCAGCGGAGATGTAGAGCACAGCCAGCCCCCAGAGCCGGCGGTAATGGCTAGCTGAGTCCTGCATCACCACGGCCTCCCTACGCATGCCCAGTTTGACGATGAAGCATACACACAGGTTACTGTGCATTGTCTGGGAAGTAAAGATTTGCAAAGAGTTGACAGTGACACCGCTCTTGCAAATCATGTTACTTTTGCCCACCGTGATGTGATGACATGATTTGAGGAATGATTAGGTCGGGGAAAAAAATACCACCATGGCAAGGCACCTACTAACTAGCATATTGCCACCGCAGTTATATTATGGTTTTTTGGCGCATAAAAGGTAAGCTGCTAGGTTCCCTTCAATAGCCTGTGATGCTTGTGTCAGTAGAGGCTGATGGTGTCTAAACCAAAATAAGGCACTTTTTTCATCCCACAGAAATGAGAAGGAATTATCAAATTAGCTTATTTTTCTAAAAAAAAAAAAAGACTGCATAAAATGGAAATTGTAATAAAAACAGATGTAGCCAAATGTACTAATTAAAGTCTTTGATGCTAATGTACTGGGCACACTTACTGGAAGGCTTGATACTTTGGCGTGGAAAGATCTGCAGTGAAATATTCTAAAAGGGAATGTTGTCATATTTATAGAAGGCAGCCAGTGATTTTTACAATTATAGTTAATCAGACACCATTTCTTTTACAATCAACTTTTCAGACTCTTTTTAAACAGTTGGAAGCAGTTTATAGACTGAACAAGTCACTTCTAAGGATATTTCAAATCTGTTTATTAGCAGGAAATGAAGGCTATTAACTCTTCAGGAGGGCTCCCATTAGAACTTCCTCTGTACTAATTTATTTTTTTAAATAACTTATCCATAGATGGTTCTCAGTGCTTTGAATGGGAAATAATCATTCCTGTTAAAGGGAATCTGTCAGAAGGTTTTTGCTGTGTAATCTGAGGACCATAATGTAGGAGCAGAGACCCTGGTTACAGGGATGTATCACTTACTGGACTTTGTTTCAATACAATCAGTGTTTTATCAGCAGGCAATCATCATTGCAGGACAATTTGGCACATGCAGTGTAGTCCAACTCTGAACCCACCACTGATTAGCAGCTCTGTCACTATACAATGTACACAAAAAGCTGTGGTATAGAAGGGTTATACACATCTCCACATGTGAGCTAGAGCTAGATCTGCAGCTGAGAAAACTGTGATTCTTTCATAACTGCTGCACGCAGAAAATACTGCAGGTATCAAGATCTCTGTCCCTACCTCATGCTGCTGTTAGATTACATAGCAAAACCTGCTGACAAATTCCTTTTAATCCTCATTTCGATGAGGCATTTGGCTTGCGTAAAATTGGGCACTTTTGGTTGGGCTAAGTCAAATACATGATGGATCAATATCGTTTTGAGTTTAGTCATTAGGTGCTCAATCCAAGACTCCTTCACTTCGGTATTTGATTTTTATTCTCTCAAGCACCCTTACTTCTCATGCAAAGAATATTCTGTAAAACTTGTCTTGCTATAAAACCTAACCCCCAAAAAATTATACATACATCTATCTGGATATTTGAGAATGCATTTAGTAATATTAATTAAAGCCGTCATAACAAGAAAATACATATTTACAATTCTTAGATGTTTCTATCTCTTTTTATACATTTTAAATAAATTGTGCATCAAAAATCCCCTTCCCCCTCTAAAAAAGACTTATCATAGACCATATTTTATTAATTAATTGATTTGTTAACTGATCTTCTGTGCTGCAGTGGATATAAAATGGTCTCCACACCCCTGTGAAATTGCCAGGCTTTTTTATTTTAATAAAATCATATCAAGAAGATCATGTTCCAAATTTAATGCCAAAACTGCATAATTCCATTGAGAAACAAACTGAAATCTCTTTGAGGGGGAAAGAAAAAATATCACTACTAAAATAATGTATTTACATACGGGTGAATACCCTCTCATAGTAGAAGATGAGTAATAGTAATCAATGCACAACTGTCATTCTCTAAATGGATCTTGATTAAACACATACAAAGCGTAGCAGTTCTAATAAGATTTTCTTTACCTTTTTATTAGTCGCATTTTACAAGAATATCCATTAACTATAAACAGGAGATCTCATTGTTGAAAGTTATTAGTGATGAGCGCATATACTCTTTGCTTGGGTTTTCCCAAGCACGCTCGGGTGGTCTCCGAGTATTTGTTAGTGCTCAGCGATTTAGTTTTTGTTGCCTCAGCTGCTTGCTATACGGCTGCTAGCCAGCCTGAATACATGTGGGAATTCCCTAACAAACAGGCATTCCTCACATGCATTCAGCCTGTCTAGCAGCCATAAATCATGCAGCTGCGGTGACAAAAACTAAATCTCCGAACACTAACAAATACTCGGAGACCACACAAGCACGCTCAGGAAAACCCGAGCAACGAGTATCCTCGCTCATCACTAAAAGTTATCAGTCAGGAATGTTACAAAAAAAATTCTAAGGCATTAGATATAACATGGAACACTGTGAAAACAGTCATCAAAAAGTGGTTTGAATTTGTGCAACAGCAATATTACCAAAAACTTGGTGTAATTCAAAAATGTATAAATTCAAAAAGTTATGCTTGGCACAAAACCAAAACTACACATACTCAAAAAAATACCTTACCCTCAATAAAGCATGGTGGAGGCAACTCTATGCTTTGTGGCTGCTTAACAGCAGCAGGAACTTGAGATTTTGTCAAGTTGGAGGGAATTATGAACAGTTACAAATACTAGCCAGTTTTGCAAAAACAATTCAGGTTTCTGCTAAAACGTTGAAGATGAAGATGAATTTCACCTATCAATTTAATATTAATAATAATTTTTATTTTTATAGCGCCAACATATTCAGCAGCACTTTACAATTAAGTTGGGACATGTACAGACTATAAAAACAATACAATGGAACACATTTCAACAGTTACATAAGGAATGAGGGTCCTGCTCACAAGCTTACAATCTGTAAGAAAATAAGGGGAACAATAGGTTATAATATGCTTGTTATGTACGGTCCAGCCATCATTATAATAAATAAGGATTTTTATATTAAGCCGTATGATCTGGTTATCAGCAAGGATCTGTCTGAATGCAGTTACCATGTGATGTTGGGTGCATGGAGGTTGTGAAGACAGGTGAATAGGCAGGAGCAGATTATGGTTAACACTTAGGAGGGAACAGGGGAGAGTTAGGTTAGTGAGTTGAGGTGATAGGCTTGTCTAAACAGATGTGTTTTTAAAGCCCACTTAAAAACATATGTGCTAGATATTAGTTGTATCTTTTAGGGTAGTGCATTCCACAAAACTGTCACAGCACGAAAGAAGTCTTGGAGACGGACGTGCGAGGTTCAGATTATGTGGAAGAATAGTCTTAGATCAGTTGCAGAAGGGAGGACACAGGAATGGTGATTGACAAAAATGAAGGATGAGATCTAAGGTGGTGCATTAAGGTGGAGAGCTTTGTAGGTGAGAGAGATGAGTTTGTATTATATTCTATAGCAAATGAGTAACCAGTGCATTGACTGGCATAGGGTAGAAGTGTCAGTGAGGCGGCCTGATATAAATATGACTGCTACATTCAGGATGGATTGGAGAGGAGAAAGTTTGGTTAGAGGGAGACCAATCAGAAGAAAGTTGCATTGGTTCAGACAAGAGTGAATAAGTGACAGCTGGGGAGAGGGACTGAAGGAGATGTGAGGGAAAAGGTTGTAGTTGTAGATTCTTTTGCAGGTTGTAGGATGAGAAGAAGTAAGGAGTCCGGTCACTTCGGTTACAGACTCGAAGATGGAAAGTGAATTTGAGGTGCGGGAGGGAAGGGGATCCCAGCTGTGGGGCGATTGTGCAAAAATGTCTTAACGAGTATGATTGATATCATATCCTATCAAGACAACAATAACCCTAAGCATACCTCCAAACAACCAAAGAATGGCTTCACCAAAAGATCAAAGTTTTGGAATGACCCAGCCAGACCACAGACCAGAGGGCTGAGCTAAAGAACCGATCATAAGAGATACCTTTGCAATTTGACAGGTTTGAAGCACTCCTGCAAAAAAAGTCTGCAAAGATGGCCAATTCTATATGTGCCATGCTGACAGACTCCTACCCAGAAAGACTGAATGCTGTCATAAATTCAGAGCACTTAAACACATTCTTAGTTTAGAGGTGCACATATTTATTCTACCATATAATTATTTTTTTTATCTTTCTTTGTCCACCTGAAAAGATTTCAGTTTGGTTTTAAATTGAATTGTTCAGAATATCAGTGACATTAGAGATAGAAATAGTTCTGAAATTCTTCTTGGTATGGTTTTTTATTACATGACAAAATGTGGCATTTTAACAGGGGTGTGTAGAACTTTTTATATCCACTGCAGTATGAAAGATCACTTAACACATCAATGACTTAATAAAATAGGGTAGGTCTATGTCTTTTTTGCAGGGAGGATATGAATAAAATTTACATGTCATACATTATATCCATGTGTGAATAAACGTACCTAACAAATGTATCGTTCGTGTGGATCACAAACATAACTGCAGCTCCAATATATTTATTCATATTTAATATGATTTGACATATTATTTTAATGAACCAGACAGTTAACATATATCGTAGAAATTGTGATGTCAGATCAAAGTAAGGAGTGAGCTTAGAAGATATTAATCACTTATCTAGAAATGGAAATAATGACTTATTATGTAAAATAAAAGCAGGATAGCACTTTTGCACAGTTTAATAGTACATAGTACTGACAGTAAAATAAATAATCATGATATATCTATATATAACAACTAACATGGTTAGTCTGCCACCCTCTTAAAAATATTTGAGTACCACTCTGAATTTTTTTTTTTGTGCAATTTTTGCCAAATTAGGTATTAGTAGTTTATGTTTCCTATGAATAGTAAAATGCTTACTGGTGACCATCTTCTACTCTTTCCAATGCTTTCCAATGCTGCTTCAGTTCGTCTGTGGCATCTTTTGACCAAAGCTCTGAACGAAGTCACTATATATCTTAATTTAACCCCTTAATGACCGCCAATACGTCTTTTAACTGACCTGAGATATAAGAGAATAGCCTCCCCATACAGATGACAATCCAGCATCTGTTGGTTGTACACTATAGCTGACAACTTGCTGTACCAGCCACGATCAGTATTTGCACCATCTAAATCTGTTTAACCCCTTAGATGCTGCTGTCAATAGTGACTACATCATTATAAATGGTTAACAGAGTGTGGGGGCTTCTTCTTTGTCACAATTGGTGCCCTCAGATCATGATTTTGTTGTCCTGATGTTTGCCATGGCAATTAATGACCAAATAGTGGCCTTAGAGTCTGACGGCTGTAGTAATCTGTTTAGAAGTTAGCAACATTTAGGTGGTAAAAATACACATTTTCATTTCTGTCATACCACTTTGCATTAATTCCTGTAAAGCACCTGAAGGGTTAATAAACTACATGACAGCAGTTTTCAATATGTTTAGGGGTGCTGTTTTTAAAATGGTATCACGTTTGGGGGTTTCCCAATATATGGGACCCCTAAAGTCACTTCAAACATGGATAAGTCCCTAAAAAAATACATTTTGTAAATTTCTTTGAAAAAATTAAAAATTGCTGCTACATTTTTAAACCTCCTAAAATGCTAACAAAATAAAATAACATTTTACAAATGGTGCTGATGTAAAGCAGACATGTGGGAAATGTTATTTATTAATGGTTTGCTGTTGTATGACTATCTGGATTAAAGGGATAATCATTCAAATTTAGAAAATTGCTAATTTTTTAACATTTTTCTCAAATTTTTGATATTTTTTATAAATAAACACAAAAAATGTTGAACAAAATTTACCATTATCATAAAGTATAATGTGTCACGAAAAAACAATCTCAAAATCACTGGGATTTGTTGAAGCGTTGCAGAGTTATTACCACATAAAGTGACACTGGTCAGATTTCAAAAATTTGGCTCGGTCACTAAGGGGTTAAGCCTATGAGAGCCTTTTTCTGTGTCTCATTGACTTACATTGAGAAGTGACTTGCGGTCCGCCCAGCAACCATTGGAGTGAGCTAACTAAACACATCTTGGGTCACATGGTGCATAGGAGGACCAGAGCGGCGCTGGAAACAGCAGAAGACAGTGACCATTAAGTATTTTACAACATGCAAGGAACATACATTATTGATACACATCCGGCCAATGTATAATATGGGAGAAACGCATCTGTAAACAGGTGCGTGGATCCAACAGCGCAGAAGATGAAGACGCAGTGGTAACTTGAATCAAAACTATTTATTCACTTAACACAAAAAAGTTTAGCTGACTATGATACAATATCAAGGCGTCAACAAGAAATTTGGAATGCAAGTAAGTATTTAAAAAATGAATAGATTGATTCTGAGTGAGTCTTCCAACAATTCTAACAACTCATAACTCTGCCATGCAAATAAATGTACAATTACTGTACGTATTACTGCCTCTATCTAACACCCGATCTATGATGTGCCCAAGTGTACCCTGTGGTCAGTACCATTGTCACTATGTCTACCATGATATGCACAGCACAGGTTTTATTTATCGGAAAGATGATACTGCCCAGATAGGCCACAAGTCTATTACTTTTGAGTCACTACAGCAATGCATGACGCTGGCTGCCTCTGTCCCCAGAAGGACGGCCCCAGTCCTCTCTGTACCATATCTATTGCTTCAGTTCACTCAATTGTCCTAATTCCTCCTTCTGGTCTCACAATCATCTGGATTTCATCTGTTTGTTCATAGGATCTGGCTTGGTTTTCTCGGATCTGGCTTGGTTCTCTTGGATCTGGCCCAGTTCTCTTTGATCTGGCTTCATTATATCAATGTTCCTCACGCCGGACTGAGGCCTTAGTTGCCTGGTTACTCTCACCCTTGGGTTTGTAGCTATAAGCCAGCTTCAATGCTTCACACATTTGTCCTGCTAAAGGCTCAGCTGTCGACTCTTCCCCTGCTCTGTTCTCCTGGGTCTTTTATAATTCTGACCTGGTGTCCCTTCTTATCTCTTCCCTTTAGGAAACTCATAATTCGTGCTTTAGTTCCTGCTCGCTCTCTTCTTGTTCCTGTTCTTATAATCGATGGCCAAGATGTTAACTTATTTAATATTCAGAGGTTTGATTTCCATACACATCAGGGCTAATAATGCCAAGGCAGGATGATTCTGAATAGCAAGAGTGAGATTGAGTTACAGCTTCCAAGTTACTGCCTACTCGACCAAGAGTTTTGCTGTGTCTGAAAGAGTTAACACATAAATTTACTGGTGACATGCTTGAGACATGAGTCACCATGGGGTCAGCATTATCATGCATGGGGGTGTGCAGTGAGGAAAAAAGTTTCCTGCTTCCCAACAGTTAAGGTCAAACACATGCAGACAGAGCAGACAGGCAGAGGATGAAGAATCACTGCTACAGAGGAGAAAGGCCTAACTTTTAACTATGGCTAGCTTTGGATGGCGAGTAGGTAGCAATAGCTAAAATGGTGCATTATCTCACAACTTTAGAAAAGGCCACAGAGGGGCATGTCCTAGGTGAAGAAAACTAGTTCTTCACATGAGCAGACTGCCATTAAACGAGCTGACAAGGATTACCACTACATGTCCACAGGGTAGCGTAGAGTCTTATTTCTAAAGTAAAGTACTGAAGGATCGGTCTGCACTCCATATGGTTGTGGTGCTTGTGGAGGGGAAAAGACAATAAAGAAAGAAATTCAACCACTCACGTGGTGAATGATTGATATTTAATCCAGTGCATAATAATTCAAACAAACAGAGACATTTCAGCCCATCACAGATTTTTGACAAATACCTGGGATGTGCTGAAATGTCTGTGTTTGTTTGGATTACTATGCACGAGATTAAATGGTAATCAATCCACACATGAGTGCCAGGATTACTTTTTTCATAGAGGCGTATTTCTGTCTGTGACTAGTGCACTTATTGACAGGAAAAAGATTACCAGCCATGGGACAAAAATTTGTGATATCAGAGGGAAGCATAAAGGTTCATTCCTGAGTCTTAAGATTGCCACATCAGTATTTGTGAAGATTGCTATGTGTAAAAAAGATTTTCTCATCAGCGATGAAGTGTGAAGCCGATTGCCACAACAGAGACAGGGTGCAATATGTAAAATTTCCAGACAAGATCTGGTGCTGAGCATTACTGCCATGATAGAAGACTGTGAAGAAGGTATATGTGTGCCAATTGCGGACACAGACAGAAAAGGGCCCTTGGGCAAGAACAATAAATAGGCTCATGTCTTTACCGTTCAATCGCTCGACAAAATGCACAATTTCATCTGCTTAACTCTTGGGCCCTTCTGCGACTTCACAGGTTCCACCAATGGTAAAGTGGTTTGCAAAAGTATTCAACCCATTTATGCGATCAAATAGCTAAAAGTTAGCATGCGACAATTTATTTACCCCTTTTGCGATGAAGCCCCTGAATATTTCTGGTGTAAGTAATTACCTTCATAAGTGACATGTTTAGTGAAAGAAAGTCTCCCTGTGTGCAATGTAAGTGTCACATCGTCTGTCGACTGTCAGTATATACACACCTTTTCTGAAAGGCCACATAGGCTGCAACCACCATTAAGCAAGAGGCACCACTAACCAATCAACACCATGAAGAAAAGGAGATTTCCAATAAGTTAGAAACAAAGTTGTTGAGAGGTACCAGTCAGGGTTGGGTTAGAACAAAATTTCTGATGATCCCCCAAACACTATCAAATCCATTATCATCAAATGGAAAAAAATATGGTACCACAACAAAACTGCCAAGAGAGGGCCACTCACCAAAACTCTCAGCCCGGGCAAGGAGGTCATTAATTAGAGAGAGAGTATAGAGACCAATAGTAACCCTGAAGGAGCTGCAGAGTATGCAAGCAGAGACGGGAGTATCTGTCCATACGATCACAATAAACCATACACTACATAGAGGTGGCCTTTATGGAAGAGTGAGCAGAAACAAGCCTTTACTTTTACACAAAAATTTTTAGGCTTACTTTTGGACTTCCCAAAAAATATGTGGGAGACTCCCCAAATTTATGGAGGAAGGTGTTGTGGTCAGATTAGGCCAAAATTTAACTCTTTGACCACTAAGGTAAATGTTATGCCAGGCACCAAACACAGCTCATCATCCCAATAACACCATCCACACAGTGAAATGTGGTGGCAGCATCATGCTGTGCTGATGTTTTTTCAGCAGCAGGGACAGGAAAAATGGTCCGAGTTGAGGAGAAGATGGATGGTGCAAAATACAGGTATATTCTAGTGCAAAACCTTTTTCATTCTGTCAGCGATTTGAGACTGTGATTGAGGTTTACCTTCCAAAAAGACCCAAACCATACTGCTAAATTAACACTTGAGTGGTTTAAGGGGAAACATGTAAATGTTTTGGAGTGGTCTAGTCAAAGCAAAGAATTTAATCAAATTGAGAATCTGTGGTAAGACTTGAAGATTGCTGTTAGACAGAGGAAACCATCTAAATTGAATGAGATGGAGCAGTTTTGTCTTGGTCCAGTGCCTCCCATCTTCTTGCGATGCCGTCCTTCTTCTTGGTTCCTGCAGATGATGTGTCCCTGCAGCATCCACACAGTCTGCTCGGGATCGTGCTCCTGCACAGGTGTATTTATCGGTCCTGCTGAGGGCAGAGCAAAATCCTGCAGTGCGCAGGCACTGGGCGGCTCTGACCTTTCCCGGCACCTGCGCTATTCAGTACTTTGCTCTTCCCTCAACAGGGCAGATAACTACGCCTGTGCAGGAGCGCGGTGCCGAGCAGACTGTGTGGATAATGCAGGGATGCGTCAGCCACATGGACCATGAAGGAATACGGTGCTCGTAACAAGATGAGAGGCACCGGACCAAGAACAGCGACATCCCTCAGACCGGAACGCCCCGCAGGTGAGTATAATAAAAGTTATTTTTCTTCTCTTACAGATCTGTTTGGGGCAGATATACAGCATTATAGAATGCTGTATATCAGCCCTGAAAGGCAGTGCCGTAACTGGTATCGGCCTAACCTGGTGACGGGTTCCCTTTAATGAGAGAGATGTCTTGCTGTGTGGAATATCCAAACTGAGCCAGTGTACTGGATGCTATCCAGCCTATTTGACCAGTACCGGCTGACAAGGGACTTTGTCCAAATAACAGTTTTTTTGTTTTGCCTCTACTGAAGGCTGTTCATTTTTCCTTTGCTTATGGATGGTTTATGAAGCAGCTCTAAGCCAACATGGATGTTTTAATGGAAATGCTTCCTATTTTGCCTTCCGAGGCACCCAAGTTAGTAGTATACCCTACAGAATGTTCTTTGCATCAACTGTTGCAAACCCTAAGAAAAGTAAAATTCCAGTTTGTGAGGTAGAAAAACATGGAAAAGGAAGGGTGTTGAATACTTTCTCATGTATGGTCTGCCCCTGTAGATTGCTTTACTACATTGTGATAATCACAGACTGTGCCAAAGTGATGGAGGTACTACTGAGAAAATTGTCACAAGATGGTCACAAGTACAGGTAAACTGTTTCAAGCACAAATAAAGTATTGCAAGTACATGTAAATGTTTTGCAAGTGACGGCCCATTGCTGTATATCAACATTCAACCCCTGTTCAAGCCTGTTACTTCTTGTGAGATTATGAAACTGCCAAGCGCAATGTCTCATGAAACACTCTCTAACCATCAAGTCCATTGCCTTCCTGTAAGTTACGTTTCCACCTGTGTGGGTGTACCTGCATTCCGTACACCATCTTTGAGTCATTAACACTTCTAAAGGGGCAGGCTACCAGATCATCAGTTTTAAAAGAGTTATTCCTCTGTCCATCACAAAAAACTAACCCTTTTATAGGCTAGCATCTTATCTTTTATTCATATATCTATGCAGGGGATTTGTGCCAAAAGCATCTACTGAGCACCTGCCAAAAAAGGTATGTTAGTAAATTAATCAGAATAAGAAATCAAAATGGGTTTGCAAGAAACCAGTGCTATAAAGTTAGGAGCGCAATAAACTTTATCGTTGTATTTAAATTGTGCCCATTAGGACACAGAACTTAAGCTACACTGTTTTATCCACAATTATAAGTTACATATAATTATCTTCATTGGAAGTCATTATTAAAAATTCATATTCCTTTGTGTTTTCTACATAAATTATTATGTACTTGTTCTGGCGTTTTAAATATATACTTCCCAAAATCTAACGGGATCTAACACAACAGTGCCAACCCAATTATATAATCCAGAAAAAATGAGTTTCTGGTAGTTTGAAAAACTAATAAGTCACCATAAATTTTAATAACCTGTGGTTGCTGAATATTAAGGCCTGACTTTCATTGGGTAAGCAAATAATACGCATCTAGAATTAGAGTAATCTGCATTTCAAGTAGTGAGCAGGGATAAATTTCATAACACCTTATCATGTTTATTGAGTGGTAAGACAGGGTTTTACCTTTTTTTCAGGTGTCTACTTATCGTACATGCTGGGAAAAGCTCCAAACATGCATGATTACTTTGTTCATAGAACTACAATAACCCAATAAAGTCCAAAAGTCTTGTTTTTCAACACTGTATATGTAGAATTCCCCACAAAACAGGTATAGTGTAGTAAATTAGGAGATTACATCATACATTAACTAGTAGTATCTATCTAGTGGTTTGGCTGCTGCATTGATGTCACATGGCTCCAAAAGGCAAATCATAACACTCATACATGCATTTGATGATATAAAAAATTTTTACAGTCAAAGAATTGACACTACTACTGAAGATTAGGGATGAGCGAATGTGCTCGGTGATACTCGGTTATCACTCGAGTATCAAGGTGCTCGGATGTGCTTGGAACTCAGCGAGCAATGGGTGGTGCTCAAGTTCAAGCTTGAATTCCCGCACTGCATCTTTGGCACCTATTACGTAGCAAACAAGCATGTGCGGATTGCCTAGTAAGGCACTGTTATGCCATTGTCATCTTGGTTGTGGTATTACTGTGATTGGCTGGTCGTTTAGCATCATCAGGGATTATAAAATGACAGGTGGAGAATGGCTCAGCACACTGATGCTATGGCACAGCTCTGTGACACTTCGTATTGGAGGGAGAGTGTGCTTGTCGAACCCTGTGTGCACAGTATAACAGTGTTCATACTGGTGCTGAAGATGAGCCATCATAGTAACAGCCCCTCAAAAGGGATAATCGTTTGTAGCACATACAATCTGCATTTAGCCTAGGGAGGGAAAAAGAGTCGCAGGAGTAGGAAGAGTGAAAGAATCCAGTATGTAGACAGAGATTAGGCCTGTACAGTCCGTTGGCAAATATATAGCTGCACTTTTTTCTTGTGGGCGTTGGAAAAATTGAATATATTTTTATCCATCAAGTATTACGTGCTCTGAGGTTCTTTTTTATGTTATATAACACATCCAAAAATAATTGAAACTTTTTCCTAGGCCATGTACATTCTCATGTACAGCACCATGGAATTAATGGTGCTATATAAATAAATAATAATAATAATAGGTCACATTTCTCAGCCATACACTATTCTGTAGTGTGGAGTAATTTTCCGTGAACTCTATAAGTGAACAAAGCTTTTAAAAATTTTTTAGGCCTCCATTTCTCAGACATACAGTGTTACATGGTCTGTGAACACTTCTATGATCTGCAAAACTGTTAAACTGCTAAACAGCTTTCAAAAAAAAATTTCAGGTCTCCATTTCACAGAAATTCACTGTTATGTGGTTCGCGAACATTTCTGTGATCTGTAAAACTGCTAAAAGCTTTTATAAAATTTGTTTACATCCATTTCTCAGACATACAGTGTTATGTGGTGTGTGAACATTTCTGTGATCTCTACAACTGAGAAAAGCATTGAACCATTTTTCTGTATTGAATTTGATTGTCAGCCATACACTTGTACATTCTTTTTGTTACATTACGGTGGAGTAAACTCCCAAAAACTGCTTTTACTGCTGTAGGTGAGCAATTTTTTTCTTTTATTACAAATAAACTTTGTTTCAAGAGACCTAGCAATTACAAATTGTATAAGGAATGCATTAAGCGATGAGAAAATGGAAGTGATGATGATGGTGCACGCAGATGCCGAAGACTTTACAGCCGATACATGGACAAGCGCTTCAGGCCAGGGATGCTACAGTTCCCTGACTGCATACTGGATGAACATTGTGGTGGTTGGGTCTAAGTCACATCCTGGCACGGCGTATGTTCTCCCAATGCTGAGGATTGCTGGCCCTACTTCTATCAGGGTTTCTTCCACCTCCTACAGCAGTTCCTGCAGCCGCTCCTGCTCCTTCTCATCCTCCATCTCCGATGTGGTATCTCAGAGCACATCGACCACATCAGCTGGAAGCTAGAAGCGCTGCAGCCCTGCCTCAGCAAAACAGCAACAGGCTCTGCTGAAGCTAAAGAGAAAACCTGCACACCATGGCAGAGTTACTTAAAGGACTAAAATACCAGACAGATCTGTAGTTTTTGCCACTGTACCTCCAACCAAGCATGGTTGTGTGTGATAATGAGTGCAATCTGGTGTCGGCTGTGAAGCTTGGCAAGCTCACACACGTACCATGCTTGGCACATGTGCAACACCCGCTTGGGCCATGGAGTACTCGGAATCGGGTTGCATGGCTCTTAAAGGGGTTGTCAAGGCAGCGGTGACCCAGTCTGTGGCCCTGGACATGCAAATAAAGGGATGGAGAATAGAAAATGGATGATGGTGGAAAAGGGAATAAAGTTTGTATAGGGAAAAGGGGGATTGTTCGTGATGCCACCTGTGGTGTTTGGCTATAAATGTCCGACGCTGCTTAAGTAGACCGCTGGGGCTGAGAGTGATGCAGTTGGGATTTTTCTGCTCCTCACTGGGGAAGAAGGGCCTCAGGGCTACCAGTGCAGTTCTGTAATGGACTTGTGGATGTTGGGGTGCAGACTAAGGGTCCAGGACTGAGGGTGCGGGAAAAACTAGAGGACACAAGGGTTGCAGTTTCTTTACCTTTAATCCCAGGTTGAAGGTGCAGTCTGTGGCACAAGTCACAGCTGGTGATGGATATCCAGGCAGTCTGGAAGTAATTCAGAGCCCCCCTAGCCAGGTGGGGTTGGAGGCCTTCCTACTGCACTGTTCTCTGGGTGCTTGGTACTTTTATTTATTCTCAAGTCCCTCTCTCAGTCTGTCCACTAAGTGAAACACTACCCGCATGGCAGGCAGCTTGAGCCAGTTCCAGGTGTCACTCCCTCATGCTGACTCCAGGCTCTCATATGCTGCTGTGCCTTTGGGTATAAATATAGATATTGGCCTGCACTCTAAATCGGGTCGGGGTGCTGGTGCGACAGACCCTAAGGTCCAATAACAGAATAGTATGTAATCCACCGCACTCCCTATGTGGAATATCTTTGAACAGAAATGTATTCTTTTTTAAAGATTTGCTAATTTATTCAAAAGGTGAAATCAATAACATCGGATCAAAACACAAGGCAATTGTTACAAATTGTGTATGCGACTCAGAATGGTGACGTTTCGACCCTCCCGGGTCTTAATCTCAGGTCGCACTAAATCCAGGGTTTGATAGAAAATAATAGAAAGAACGATGTCCCTGTGTTATCCAGGGGCAGATATAGCTTTCTAATGCGTGTAGCCTAGTAAGAGATTCGTCTCTAGGTGCAACCTTAAACAAAAATACCAGTAGTACGGCAACGTCAGGCTGATAATATGGCGGTGGATACGGTCCACGGGGCAAACCAATTATGGATTTATCCTTAATAAGGAATAATGGAGGAGCATCTGTTTCTTGGTGGTGATAGGACCATAAATATAGCCTACAGAAGGATCCGTATACGGGTATAACCTTAATTGTGAAAGACAGCGGCACTTCTGCGTCTTGCTGGTGTTTAAATGAAAAGCACGGCCGAATGGGAGATCCGTTATGGGGTAAAGCCTTAATGGGGAGGAACAGCGGCGCTACTGCGTCTTGCTGGTGCAAAAGGCGTGAAACCCTGGGAGGAGAGAGCGGCGCTCCTACGTCCTGTGTGTTGACCTCTTGCCTTTGGGTGTCAGCTGGGGCTAGGAGACCTGCAATCTCCTGTCCTCCAGATTTTATTGTGAAACCTGAAGTTCCCACACAAACATTGACTCCGGTGTCCAGTCTCCGGTGCTTAGTCCTGGGTTGAGCTCAGTCGCAGCTCCTATCCCCCAGATTCCCCTCACTTCTTGCCTCCTCCTCCTTCACTGTCTGCTCTCTCACACTGAACTCACTAACCCCGCCTCAAGGCCAGAATTTATAGGGAAGTCACCCTAAAACAGGTGTTAAAGCTCCCCCTTCTGGTCTGGCATCAGAAGGCTAGAGCCAGACTTGGTTGGATCTCAATAGCATTGCCATATTGATACGGCAGTCTCATGCGTTCATCTCAATTGGGCAAATTTGGTGTCAATTACAGGCTTCTCTCATCTTTTTAAGTGGGAGAACTTGCACAATTGGTGGCTGACTACATACTTTTTTCCCCCACTGTGTGTGTGTGTGTGTGTGTGTGTGTATATATATATATATATATATATATATATATATATATATATTCTGTATGTGTGTGTGATATATATATATATATATATATATATCTACATATATCCATTCGCATTCAGTTCTGCTGGTTCTAGTGCAGTCATACTTGCAGTCAGGTGACAACTAGTGTCCACTGTCAGTGAATAGAACATTGCATGACATGGCTGGCTCTCTAGTCGGCACATGACAGCAAGTGCATCCCCGTGGATACGTGATTAATGATAACTGCAGGAACCAGCAGAGGCCGACCTTGTATATATTAAATTACAGTATATGTCTGGTATCTGTGTCATCTGGTATATACTTTATTTATTAAACTGAAAATGAATAGCTCAGAAAAATACACGGAGGACGTATACAACTCAAACATGTAAGGACAAACAAACTCCTCCAATACCAATTCTCACAGTTTAAAATGATTTTATTGAAGCACAAAGTTTAAAAAAACTATTTAAAAATTGGAAATGCAAGCTAACCATACAGGTGATAGAAAAAAGCAAACACTGGACGTGAGGGTAAATCTATAGCCCAAATAAAGCAATACAGAGTATAGTACATCTTATAATAATCATACAAGCAGTCTGAGGTAGAATATAGATTATATCAATACAGAAGATAAGTAAAGCGCATAGTGCAAGAGGGTTGAATTAGGTATACGAATGCACAATATGTGAAAAGGATGGTCAAGCATAGTAAAAAATAACTGAAATAAGGTATATAGCCTTCAGAGGAAAACAAAAAAGGTAATGTGCAAACCATAACTCAGGGTAATCAAATAAAATAATGACAATACAAAATAGAGATACCAAGAGTAAATATAGAGACCCTGTCTGTGATCACGTACCAGCGTCGAAGGGGTACGTTGGTATGACATTTTTCTACCAATAGTACTGAATTAAACTGATGTTTGTGCCATCTGAGTGTGGCTGGAATAAAAAAAAAAGAGGTGTTGCATGAGGTATCAGGTCTCCCAGCTAAGAAGGCTTAAACCGCTCCCTCAACCACCAGGTCATCATTGAAACTTCAATGCCAAGCTGTAAATGCTTATCCAGACCCTGATACCTCATGCATGGCCCATGGCTGACTGCTGCTGAGCTATTTGCAAATTTCTATTGTGGGTCAATTGATGCCACTTTTCATGGTGTCTGCCCCTAATTTTAGCTATTTGGGAAGCTTTTTATCACCCCTTAAGGTGTTGTGTATACATTTAGATTGGCCTCCCATTAAATTTAATGGAGTTCGAGTACGTTCATCGAACCGTTCAGCGAACATCTAAATGTTCGGCGAATTGAACTGAACCTTGAAAGGTTTGCTCATCTCTACTCCTTGACTGTATGGGACTCTGAAATTACTATTGGCAGTTCTGTAGACTTGTGGTGTGTTTTGCATTGTCACTACCATAAAAGTAAAGAAATGTGAAGAAATCTAACGAGAAATAGGTCTTTGATGATCATCATGCATTGGATGAAATAAAGTTTTATGTAACAACATCTTTTCAGTATTTTCTCTTTTTTTTTGGTTTGCGGTAAACAAGCTTAACTGTTTTTCTTGGTATTAAAATCATTGAATAATTCAATTTCCTGTTAAGTGAAAATTGCACCTAATCTTTCTTTCCTGCGCAGAACAATGAATACAAATAATCCTGGATTATAAAAATATAATTAGAATTTGCTAATTTAGCCAGCACTTTGGTGTATGTCTCCATGGTATGTCGGTAGAGATGAAGCACGATTTCAGAGGGAATGCTGAGGAGATGTTCTGTGGTAGTACGGGCAGCTGGAGCTTGTCCAGGAGGAAGTGAAAACATGTAAAGCAGTTCATTAGGAGCTCGGTAAAATACTGACAGGATTAGCCAGGCAACAAGAGAAATCATGCAGACAATTTATTTCGCACAACATCTCACCTGTTGAGCAGCATGCAGCTAAGTCTGAATATTATACAGATATTCAAAGTATTTAGCACTTTGCTCACACTTATCTCCACTATTATCCACAGTCCACCATTATTCATTATTCACCACGCTAGCAAAATTCAGCTTAGTAGCCCCTAGGAATACACAGTGCTTAGTGATGAAGGTTTGCATGACATTTCACATCAACCATTTGTTTAGCAATATCATGAACAATGATCACACTACAGGATATGAAATTTAATAGACTACCACTGGATCTACCAAGGCATGTTGAAGTGAAATTCTACTTATTATACATTAATGTGTATGGCTTTTATGTAAGTGTGGAAAAAATGCTGCAAAGTAAGAATGCTTTAAAAAATGGAAGTGCTTATAGATAATTTTTATCAATATAGTGTAGCATGGCTAAAGGGTGTGTAGTCGACGAGAGGTATGTGTCACCTAGGTGGCGTGTCGCTGTTATGTAGCCTGGAGTGTTTTCTTTGTTTCACATAGCCATGTATATATGTGTTTCACGACCTGTGGTGATGTCAGACCACATGTCTAATCATGTGATGGGTTCCTGGGTGTGGTTAGCTCTATATAAGACAGGCTAATGCTTTACACAGGAGATATGTGTGGAGGTGAAACCCTCCTGAGTGTGTTAAGGCTCCAGGACTGAGCCTGAAGGACTGGACACTTGTTTTTCTTTTCCTGAGCTAAAGGCTATTTGCTTTCTGTTATTTTGCTATGTGGTTTATGGAGCAATAAACCCTGTGAACTTTTAAAGGAACGTGCCTCCTGATTGTCAGCCATCGCACCTGAGTGAGTGAAACCCCTACAATAGTCTCTCTCGCCTGTAGAGTGCAAGCTCCTATGATCAGCAGACTTCTCTCTTCCTCTCACCCACTCCTACTCCCGAGTATTTTTAGAGCAATTACAAGATTTCTTGTGTTTAGATATGACACAAAATGAATTTTTGGGTAAACTTAATCAAAGTCCGCAAATTCAAATTTCAAAAGATCAGCTCATCTCTTATAATAATACAACCTCAAAAATTCAGTAACAAAGTCTAACAATTAGAGATGGGCAGACACCTGGATCTTCGGGTTCAGCAGGCTCGGCCAAACAGTTACAAAAAGTTTGGGTTCGGGTACCAGATCAGTTCCTGGAACCGAACCCAAAACTGGACTCCATTTAGTTGAATAGTGTTTGCCATGGAGTCATGTACATGACAGAGTGGCAAACACGGCTTCTGATCGGCAGTAAAATCATCACCGCCAATCACACAGTCGCAGTTCCCACACTGTCAAAACACAGCGTGAGCGCGCAGCTATGATCAGGATTCAAAACCAATGTTTCAGCCTACAGGCCTTTATCAAGATTATCTAAATAGAACATAATAGATTCTTATATGACGATATTGTAACATCAGAATAATAAACATTGGTGCATCTATATGAAGTGAAATATAAAATTAACCATAGAAATAATATATGGATACAAGAACTATATCTAATTCATAGGGATCTAGGGAGATAGAGCCATTTTCCAGCTTGAAGTGAACAAGCGCTGTGGGAGAGAAAAATATAGAAAATATATAAAAAATAAAAAATAAAAATATTACATAAAAGAGCAGAAATATTAATGAGCATGCCCAAAGGGGAAATTAAAGCTGATCAAGAAAAAGACTAACAGAAAAATGGTTTCTTCTTTTTATTATTAAGGCAAACAAGTTAATTGAAAATTAATGCCAACTACTGGTACCAAAATGAATGTACAAAATTAGGAAATTGTCTAATATGGAAAAAATTATTATAAAAGAGCTGGAGGGGAAAGGGGGTTGAAGAAAAATCATGTTGCAAAGGTTCAGATTCATGGTCTTTATAAGACAAAAAGGACAAAGAGGAAAAGTATCAGAGTAAGAAAAACATCAGCGTAAGAAAACATGTTTTACCTGTCCGTCCGTGGTAATAGACCGTGTCAGTGGTCTGTGAAAAGTATAAATAAAATTAGAGCCAAATAGATCTATTGACATACTTTATATAAGAGAGATATATGTACACACATGCAAAAAGGACAGTCAGACTATAAATAACTGAATGTTTTCTGGTCCGTGAGCAGAGGGATGACGTGAAGTTTCACTGTGTGTGTAAATGTGATTGGAGCCGGGTATAAATAGACCAAGGGATCAAGTTGGTTAGCAGAATGAAGGTACTTTTTATCTGACCCATGACCAGTGGCGTACAGCCAATGGCGGTAGACCACGAGGCCGCTATGTGGCCCATGAGTCGGGGGACCTGGTGACAGCACTGGGCTTTCCCTCTTGCTCGGCATCGTACTTTCAACTGTATCAGCATCTTTATCCGGGGTGCTGATGCAGGTGAAAACAATGATAGGAAAGGTAGCCATCAGCTGATGCTCCCTCTCCCATCATTCCCCTTTTGCGTCTGAGGATTTTTGACGTCTCAGCTCAGAGGGTATGATGACGTCATTACAGCACGCCCTCTGTGCTGAGCAGTGTAAAAGACTGGAAGACGGACTGCAGAGAACAGAGCAACAGGGAATTGGGAAAGGTGAGTATTTATTTATTTTTTATGTGGGGCCCATAAAACTGTTGTCACAACACAGCTGTCGGGACTCCTGACCAGGGGCTCCTGTCCCTAACACTAGGGGGTGCCCTGGTTTGTCCTATTCCCTGGGATGCTTCTGAGTCAGCCCTCTGTCTGTTCTCTTCCCTCAACCAGGGAAGAGGGGCTTTACTGTGCACCATAGTACGCCAACCTGACAAACAAGGCAACACAAACAAGGGTTAGCAGAAAACTCCAGACATACAAAATATTCACTTACATATAACAAAGGAATGCACCAAGGAGTGGATGCAGTGTAATTACCACACTTATAAGCCAGGCAACAGTCACAGATAACTCCTCCAACATTCCTTCTCATATGAACACCTCTGACTTGGAAAACCATGCAGCAAATTCGAGCTCTGACAAGGATTTGCATCAGAGCCCAGATTAGAAAGGGTGAAGCTCAGAGATTTCCAACATGGCCGAATAACCACTGTTTAACAAGAAGGATTAAACACCATTAAAATGAAGGAGAAGTGCTTCTCCTCAGCGCCAGAGTAGGAGCAATCAGACGCTACGGTCTTCTGGCTCCACACTGTCGCGGTAACCCTGTGACAACTGTATGGAGGACTACACGGAACCTATAGTAATGTATTGAGTACTATATGGACACATAATAATGTATGGAGGACTATATAAAGCCTATAATACAATATGGAGAATGATATGGGGCCCACAATCTTGTATGTAGGACTATGTGTGGACCATTTTACTGTAAGTAGGATTATGTGGGGCCCATAACACTGTATAGAGGACTATGCGGGGCCCATAATACTATATGAAGGACTGTCTGGGGTTAACAATATGTTATGCAGGATTGTGTGGGGGCATTATACAGTATAGAGGAATATTTGGGGCACATTAGACCATATTGAGGAATATGTGGAGCCCATTAAACTGTTTCCAAATCTATCTGAAGGGGCTGTTATACTGTTTGCAGCTGTATGTAGCAGATGCATCATACTGTTCACAGTTATATGTGGAGGGCCATCATACTGTTTGCAGGTATATGTAAGGGGCTATTATACTGTTTGCAGGACCATGTTGAGGGCATTAAACTGTTTGCAGGACTATGTGGAGGGCCATTACACTGTTTATAGGACTATACGGGGGACCATTATACTGTTTGCAGATCTATGTGGAGGTGTCATTATACTGTTTGCAGGTAAATGTGGAGGCGCCATTATATTGTTTGCAGGGCTATGTAGGGGCCATTATATATTTTTGGAGGGATATGTGAGATTGCTATGCTGTATGCAAGCAATTATACACTGTAAAGGTTTTTGTGGGGTTCATCATGCTGTTTATATGGCTGTGTGGGGGCTATTATGCTGTATGAGACCCAATATACTGTATGGAGGGCTGTGTGGCGATCACAGTTGGGCATCATACTGTGTTGGGGTCAATATACTTTGCAGGAGGAGGGTTGAGGGGGAAAGAGGTACAGTAGGGTCATCATACAGTGTGTTTGGAGGATACTGTGAAAGAATTCGCTGTGGGGGTACCACTGTGTTTCGAGGGGGACACTATTGTTGGCATCATACTTTATGGGGGCAATGAAAGGGCAATCTAGGGGCTTCAATAGGAGGAAAATTACTTTGTAAGGGCTGCAAAGTTGTAAAGTTGTGAGATATGCTTTTCTGTTACCCCACCAAATGTATATATATGTATTTTGGCGTGGGCAATTAAGAACTTCTGCAATTGGGCACCATGATCTCTATGTACTTCCCTGCCCATGAGGTGCTAATAACCTGGCTTTAAAATAAACACAGCAGGGCCAGGCAATCCCTTTAAACCAATTCATATGTCACTGCCACAAGCTGTGATTGCAACAATCATATGGAAGTACAGTCTCTGCCAGTGGACTCAGAAATTAGCATGATGAGACAATGGAGGACCAACATGGTGAATTGTACATTGTTTATTTTTTTGCTAATTCTAATAGTGACTAGAAAACATTGATAGTCTCACGTAGCAGAAAAAAGGTTACAAGTCTAGGGTAGGCCTGTTCTATCAATCATTGCAATGCTGTAAAATGTCTGTACCACAAGAACGATGAAAGGATACACGGTCTGATAAATTTAGGTTTCTTTCATACTTGCATCAGTAATTAACACATTCTACGTAATGCCCTATTAATGCAATGGTTTTTCCCCACAGTTAGGTTCGGTTTATCATGTAGAAAGTTAAGGCAGCAAAACTATACTTTTCTATAGGTTTTGTGTGGAACTACAAGTATGCATTAGGCTGAATAGCTATTTTCTAAAGAAGCACTGTCATGTTTCTATCCGGTAGTTGTAGTTATCTCCTCTTTTGACCCATTGCAAACTAAGTGCATCTAATGATACTGTTCCATTTTTATCTGGTCGGTCATTGTTCCAATCTCACTTAGCAATATAAAACGTCTATATAATAGAGAATGTTAAAGTGTTTGGAGCCAGCTAGGACAGGAGAATCCAGTAAAACTTCTCCGTTACAGAGAACACTTGTAGATAGCATCTTGAGTCTGACGTTAGAGGAATGGTCAAAAATTGAGGCCAGACTCTTCCAATATTTCAGTCTGATTGTGTCCCTGAGCTGTTACCATTCATCCTCTTTCCACGGTCACTCAGACAGCAGAAAGTACAAAAAAAAATTAAGCAGACGAAACTTCAGCGCACTCATGGAACTATAAATAAACCCAGAGATTGAGGCTGCTTATAGCACACAGGTACAGATAGGAAACCAGCAGGAGCTGAGCATCTGGTATCCTAAGGAGCTAAATTTAAACCTCTGCTCTTGGAAACATTTGATCCCCTGCACAGAAGGCTGATTGTTCAGAATCAAGAATTATCTTTTTTGTGGCACTAGTGCAAATGTTTACTCTAGTCAGTGCTGAACACACATATGTACCCCATCTCTACTCTAATTCCTACTCTGATGACCACAGGGCACTGTATGCCAGTGGCTAAGCTATGTACATGTCTTTTAAAACACATCTGACCTTTGGACAAATGCAATCGCAAATCTGATGAAGAAGATCAGTCTAGTCAATAGCAGAAAAAAAAAAACTTGTGATCACTTCTAGAATTGAAGAACAAGGCAATGAAAAAGTAAATATTCTGGCTGACATTTATTTAAAATGGTCACATTTTCTCCAAATCTTTAGTATAATCACTTCAACTCCTCCACTCCATATATTTAAATTGCTGTACCTTAATGATAAATGTTGTGCAAATCAAGGCAGCTCAACTTTAGTACAAGTTTAGAATACTTTCCAGTGTTAGAAAATGGAGGAAAGCTAATGTGTCAAATGATGCACTTTAACGCAGAATTTTATGCTAATTCTTAAAAATTAATATTGCAACATAAATGTATTTGTTTCAAGTCTTATCAACCCTATACTAACCCTAGACCAATTTTTTTCTTCGTTTTTCTCTACCCGTCTTCCCAGAGCCATAACTTTTTTTATTTGTCTGTCAATATGGCCATGTGAGGACTTTCTTTTTTTGTGGCATGAGTGGTACTTTTGAATGACACTATTGATTTTACTATATAGTGTACTTGAAAATGGGAAACAAATTCCAAGTGCGATGAAATTGCAAAAGAAGTGCAATTCCACAATTGTTTTTTTTTTTTTTTTTTTAAACATGTACACTAAATGCTAAAACTGACCTGCCATTATGACTCTTCAGGTCATTACAAGATCGCTGATACCAAACGTACAGTTGTGCTTAAAAGTTTATATACCTCTGCAGAATTTTTGCTTTCTTGGCCTTTTTTCAGATAATATGAATGATAACACCAAAACACTTTTCTCCACTCATGGTTAGTGGTTGGGTGAAGCCATTTATTGTCAAACTACTGAGTTTTCTCTTTTTAAATCATAATGACAACCCAAAATATCTAAATGACCCTGATCAAAAGTTTACATACCCTCATAATTTTTGCCTGATAACATGCACAGAAGTTGACACAAATAGGTTTGCATTGCTACTAAAGGTAATATCCTCACCTGTGACCCGTTGGCTTGTAATCAGTGTGTGTGCATAAAAGCTGAATGAGTTTCTGGGATCCAGACAGACTCTTGCATCTTTAATCCAGCCACTGATGTTTCTGAATTGTGAGTCATGGGTAAAGCAAAAGAATTGTCAACAGATCTGCGGGAAAAGTTAGTTGAACTGTATAAAACAGGAAAGGGATACAAAAAGATATCCAAGGAATTGATAATGCCAGTCAGCAGCGTTCATGTAGAAAAGCCACAGAGACTCCATCAAGTGTTTCTCAACGCAAGCAATAAATAGCCAGGTCTTTCACTGGGAAGGAACAACCATGGGAAGGGCAGCATCCAAAAAGGAAAACCACCTATGCCAAAACATGGTATCCATCCACAGACAGCTGTTTAGGCATATTTGCCCCTCATCAGTGTGGAGTAGGAAACTGGCTATTAGGAGCAGTGCCTAGTAAAAGGACTATAAACATAAGGATGAATGACCTCCGGGAGATCAAAACATCCAACACCACGGAGACACCATCACGTGTTTCTCAACCCAGTGATCTAGAACACTGCCCCATCCCTTATGGGAAATATGCAAATGCATATAGAAAAGCCGCGGAGACACCATCACTTGTTTCTCAATGCAAGCAATAAATAACCAGGTCTTTCACCAGGAAGGAACAACCATGGGAAGGGCAGCATCCAAAAAGGAAAACCACCTATGCCAGAACATGGTATCCATCCACAGACAGCTGTTTCGGGGTATTTGCCCCTCATTAGTGTGGAGTAGGAAATAGCCAGTTTCCTACTCCACACTGATGAGGGGCAAATACCCTGAAACAGCTGTCTGTGGATGGATACCATGTTGAGTTGAGTTGAGAAACATGTGATGGTGTCTCCGTGGATTTTCTACATGCATTTGCATATTTCTCATAAGGGATGGGGGCAGTGTTCTGGATCACTGCGTTGAGAAACACGTGATGGTGTCTCCGCAGTGTTGGATGTTTTGATCTCCCTGAGGTCATTCATCCTTATGTTTATAGTCAGCCGCATTCAAACTGTGATTAACAAATAAAAAATCAGGGGCTCTGTAAAAACAAATCCACGGTCAGGTAGACCAACAAAAACGAAACCCACAACTGCCATGAAAATTGTTTGGGTTGCAAAGAAAAACCGACAAATAACATCAGCGGATATACAGGACTCTCTGAAAACTAGCAGTGTGGCTGTTTCAAGATGCACAATAAGGAGGCACTTGAAGAAAAATGGGCTGCATGGTCGAGTCGCCAGTAGAAAGCCATTACTTTGCAAATTCCACAAAATATCTAGCCTACAATATGCAAAACAGCACAGAGACAAGCCTCAAAACACCTGGAACAAGGTAATTTTTTTTTAGCAATGAGACCAAAATTGATCTTTTTGGCCACAACCATAAATGTTACATTTGGAGAGAGGTCAACAAGGTCTATGATGAAAGGAACACCATTCCTACTGTAAAGCACGGAGGTGGATCTATGATGTTTTGGGGATGTGTGAGCTACAAAGGCACAGGAAAGTTGGTCAAAGTTGAAGGAAAGATGAATGCAGCACATTATCAGCAAATACTGGTGGCAAATTTGCACTCATCAGCCCGGAAGCTGCGCATGGGATGTACTTGGACGTTCGAACATGACAATGATCCAAAACACAAGGCCAAGTCGACCTGTCATTGGCTGCAGCAGAACAAAGTGAAGGTTCTAGAGTGGCCATCTCAGTCTCCTGACCTTAATATCATTGAGCCACTCTGGGGAGATCTATATAATATATGGCCATGTCCACACGTTCCTGATTTCCCTGCTGTTTTTTCTGCACTAAAAACCGCAGCTCTTGGCAGAAAACGCAGGTGCATTTTTTGGTGCGGTTTTTAGTGCGTTTTTCTATGCAGTTTTCTCTGCAGAGTCTGTGTGTTTTCTAGGAAGTTTTTTTAGGGTTAAAATGGCTGAAAATACCCTAACCCTACCCCTAACCCTAACCCTACCCCTAACCCTACCCCTATCCCTAACCCTAATCCTAACCCTACCCCTAACCCTACCCCTAACCCTACCCCTAACCCTAACCCTACCCCTAGTTCTAACTGTAGTGGGGGAAAAAAAAATTCTTTATTTTTGTTGTTGTTCCTACCAATGGGGTTGACAAAGGGGGGTGGGGTCATTTACTATTTTTTTTTTATTTTGATCACTGAGATAGATTATATCTCAGTGATCAAAATGCACTTTGGAACGAATCTGCCGGCCGGCAGATTCGGCGGGCGCACTGCGCATGCGCCCGCCATTTTGGAAGATGGCGGCGCCCAGGGAGAAAACGGACGGACGGACACCGGGAGGCCCGGTAAGTATAAGGGGGGAGATGAGGGCACGGGGGGGCGTCGGAGCACGGGGGGTGGCATTGGAGCATAGGGGGGTGGGATTGGAGCACGAGGGGGGGCAGCCACACTCCACCCACGCACTTCCTGCTGCAGCGGTTCTGCACCACAAATCGCAGAAAACCCGCAGATATATTTTTGATCTGCGGGTTTTACCTCACAATGGAGGTCAATGGGTGCAGAACCGCTGCAGTTCCACACAAAGAAGTGACATGGTCCTTCTTTTTTACCACAGCTATTCAGCATGGCTTTTTTAGTGCATTTCCGCATCATGTGCACAGTGGTTCCTGTTTTCCATAGGGTACATTGTACTGTACCCTGCATGGAAAACAGCTGCGGACCCGCAGCGGCCAAATCACGGCGGTTCCGCAGTAAAAACCGCACTGTGTGAACATGGCCTATGAGTTTGACTTTTTGTATTGAAAAACTGATATAAATTTACTTTTTGATGATATTCTAATTTAGTGAGCTGCACTTGTAGGTACTAACAATTAAACACTTTCATGCACAGATCTGTAATAGGGAAAATTTGCAGATTAGACAAAATTTTGGGTGCAAAGTCAGGGAAAATGTCCCCCATTGTATGATGTAGCAAATGTCAAAAAGACACTGTTTTGGAAAACACTAAGGGCAGTCTCACACGTCCAGATAATTCTGGTACCAGAAAAATCGGTACCGGAATTATCCGTGTTCGTGTGCTGGTGCGTTTCTGTGGCACATCAGTGTGGCACACGTGCGGCACACGTGTGCTGCCCGTGTGCCCACTGGGTACCACACGCACCCTGCAGGAGACAGCGTTAAAGTTTAGCGCTGTCCCCTGCATCTGGTGCTGAAGCCGCGATTCATATCTTCTCTGCAGCAGCATTTGCTGTAGAGAAGATATGAATAATCGTGTTTAAAATACTCAACTGGCTCCCTCGCTGGCTGGCGCTGCTTCCTGTCCTGGCCGCACCTTCTACTGTATGAGCGGTCACGTGGGGCTGCTCATTTGCAGTAATGAATATGCGGCTCCACCCCTATGGATTGATTGTAATGGGCGGCCCCACGTGACCGCTCATACAGTAGAAGATGTGGCCAGGACAGGAAGCAGCGCCAGCCAGCGATGGAGCCGGTTGAGTATTTTAATAACAGCGGGGGGGGGGCGCACAGGGGGTGGGAGGGGAGTGGGGACATGGAGCTTTATTTTAAACACGATTATTCATATCTTCTCTACAGCAAATGCTGCTACAGAGAAGATATGAATCGCGGCTTCAGCACCAGTGGGGGGGACAGCGCTTACAGTAGCGCTGTCTCCTGCACGGCACACGGACTGCACATGGACAACTTCCGTGTGCGGTACGTGTTTTACACGGATCCATTGACTTTAATGGGTCCGTGTAATCCGTGCGCTTCCACGAACACTGACATGTCTCCGTGTTTGGCACACAGAGACACGGTCCGCAAAAAATCAATGACATCTGCACAGATGCATTGATTTAACTGTGTCTACATGTGTCAGTGGCTCCGGTACGTGAGGAAACTGTCACCTCACGTACCGGAGCCACTGACATGTGAAACCGGCCTAAGTGTGTGGAGTTGTAAGGATAAATTCAGCTAATGCATTAGGAGTTTCCCTGGAGAATGCACTGATCGCTAAGTAAAGACAAAATTATTCTCTATTTGGTGCTAACAGCACACCTTAGGTAACTATTTCTGGTGGTAAAGCTGTACATTAGAGGTCCCCAACCTTTCGGACCTTGAGATCCATATTCAGCTATAAAAGAGGGTCACGAGCCACATCCAGCTCCTGTCCCACTTACAGTAGTGGCTACCAGAACCCCAATTACCAGTATAATAAAAGCCAAAGTTTTTCCACTGGCATCCCGCAGAGGAAGTTTGCCAAGCTCCATGATTTCCTATTTTACACCCATTCCGATGTGCTATTCTGTGCAGGGCTGTGCAGTGACCATCTACAGATCAGCTCTTAGTAGCTTTTTGCTACACCTGGTGCTAATGCGCCAAGCAGGCTTAGAGCTGCGAGGAACACATCACGGGCCCATGAACCATATGTGCCTCTTGAGCTACAGGTTGGGGACATCTGCTGTCCAAAACTTTATGTTACTACTAGCAATCGGTGAGGTTCAGCAATGTGTGAAAATTGAAAGCAAGTAATTAAAGAGCTTTGGTAAAGTTAGCTAAACTTGGTTATAAAAATAATCAAATCAATTTTATGTGATTCAAATTAAATTCAAATTTTAACAATTTTGCAGGTCACAGCAAATGCATACAATTTGTGACCTAATTTCGACAAATCTCTAAAAAAAAGTCCTGCTGCCATTTTACATATTGCAGAATATTGCATCAGTCACAGAAGACTGACATAACCTCAGATGTGACCCCCCCAAAAAAAAATTCAAATAACTGCATAAAAGCCTAAGCAGGGAATGTAGAAGCCATTTTAGGATGATTTACAATAGGGAAGGTTTGTTAATGCTCCCAACTCAGCAGTAGAGACAGGAAATGAAAACCTGAAAATATTCAACATATACTGAGTCCAGACAGTATTGTGCTGACTGACTGCAACACTGATGAAGATGAGAGTAGTAGTAGTAGTATGCGAATATTCATGGATTCAATTGAAAGAGGGATTTGTCAGCATCAGTGCCAGTGTGATGGATCAATGATGCGATGCAGCTGGCATCTGTCCTATTGCATTTGAAGCAGAAGCATGACGACACAACTGCTTATAGAGAAAAAAAATCTGAAACCAGTTTTTGATGGTGTTCTTGCTTGTGAAATGACTGTACTGAGCTTTTGCATTTGTTGTGCAATTGTTTTCCTGAAGATGAGAATAATTGTTTTTAAAAAATACAAAAGAGAAATCCATAAAATCCAGAAATGTAGCTGTGCCTGCCTACATCACAAAGTGTGTGCATTGCAAATATTTTTTTGCACATTTGTTTTATTACTAGTGATGAGCGAATATAATTGTGACGCCCAGGAGACCGGGGTACCCAGCACCGGACCAATGGGGTCTGTCTCTTGAGGGGGATGTCACGGGTGGCTTGACCCGGTGCTGTGGCCTCAGGCAATGCACAGTGTAAGGGTATCATGAGGGAACAGGCACTTACTCGATCAGCAGCATGTTCTCCCAGCGGTGATGATCCCGATCCTGGATAGATGGCTTTTGTCCAAATGAAAGACTGAGGCACTGAAACATTTAACCAGTTTACTTCAACATAAAGGGATTTACAACCAGTCCTGACACCGGAGTCTGTATGGGAACTCTGAGTTACTTTGACCCTGCCGGGGTCTTCGCCTCTTATTGTACGCAGTTTCTGTGTGGCCCTGCTGCTGTATGTGAACTGGCTGCCAGCCCAATCTGTCCCCTCCGGGCCCTGGTTCGACGGGCAAACCGAGTCCTTTTATCAGCTTACCCCCTCCGGGAGTACCGCTGAACTATGTGTCTGTTGCTGCGTCCGGCCCTAGTGAAGCTGATATCACCTCACGTTTTTCCGGTTGCTGTATTATATATAATGAATACAGCCGCGGATCCAGTATCCGTCTTTGCGCCTGTTCTGGGTAGTGATTAATGCTACCCGGTTCTCACAATGTCCTTTTTCTCTGTCCCTCTTCTCCTCTGGCCGGTGATTTGGGCCTGGAAACCGTCATAGGGCTGTTAGAAATTCAGCTGTATGACCTCTCACTTTCAACTCCTTAGCCCAACTGCCAGTTCTTCTCTCAGACCAGAATGGATCAAGGGGAGTCTTCTGGCCGGAGGTGGTAGTGCAGTTTTGCTATCTTAGTACTTGTATTTAGTGTCAGTAACTATTTTTGTGGCAAATACCCCTAGGGGTGCCACATTCCCCCTTAGTTAAGAACAGTACTCCGGGACTGTGGGACGATAACATTTTGAAATAACAATTAATATGTACAGAGTCTTAAAAATGAAAACTTACAAAAACCACTCAAGGAAACAAAAATAGAGTTCTGTAAAAAGTCACTTCAAATAGCGTCCATTAATACAGTTCTATCCTTGAAGGTACTAGGAAAGGCACTGCACTTTGTGTCCAAGAATTTAGTTCCATTTTTCCAACGGAGTTACCAATATAAAGTCTAAAGAAAGTTCAAAAAGAGTAAAAAGCAAAGTTCAAAAAGCAGTCTTTCCGGAGCTTTGATTTAGTGCCTCCGGGCTGATAAAAAGTTCAAGAATATGCAATAAGTTCATACAGACAAGTCTCTGTAGGTACTGGGCTTAAACATTGCAGAATGATAACAATGACTATAGTTTTATAGTTGGTAATCCGCATACCTGGCCGGTAATTGACCCTGGGTACTACGCTGTGATCTACGTAATAGCGGTGTCTCTTCATGTGGTGTACTACTGTCTACTGCGGATGTAGTATCTGCCCGCTCTGCTAAAGATAATTCCACGACTATGGAGTTGGCAAGTCCACCGTAAATGGGTTGAATAACTTCTGGTTCTGGCTGGACAACTTCTGGTTCTTTCAATGCTTCCGGACACAATTTAAGATTGTCTCTTGATACTAATACAGATGTTAAGCCTCCGTTTTTGCTAATGAGACACATTTTAGGATTATCCATTCTTGTTGGTAAAACTGTGTAGGGTACGGCTTCCCACTGATTGTCTAGTTTATTGGTTCGACGGTTTCTCTTGAGCACTTGGTCACCCGGTCTTAATGGGGTCGCTAGAGCATTCTGGTTGAAAGTTCGCTCTTGTCTTTCTCTAGTTTGCTGAAGGCTTCTTTCCACACTCTCTTGCACTTGGCGATACTGCTTTTGCCGTAAGATATCCCAATTGGAGTCTTGAACTTCCGCGTCTGGTTTCAGAATTCCCATTTCTAGATCGATTGGTAATTGGCCGGGTCTTGCACGCATAAGGTAAGCTGGGGTGCAGTTGGTGAAGCTCACCGGGACATGATTATACAGATCCACCAAGTCAGGCAATTTCTCTGGCCATTGATTCCTTTCTGTCTCAGGTAAAGTCTTTAGTAGGTCTATTACAATATGGTTCATCTTCTCGCATAAGCCGTTTGTTTGTGGATGATAGGCCGTCGTCCGGATCTTTTTGCAACCATACATATTACAGAATTCTCTGAAGATCTCTGATTCAAAGGCTGTACCTTGGTCGGTGAGAACCTACTCCGGATATCCATGGGGTCTACAAAAGTACGTTTGGAACGCTTTGGCTGTGGTTTTAGCTGTCAGATCTTTTATGGGTACTACTACCAAGAAGCGTGAATAATGGTCCACGATGGTCAAGGCATAGACATAGCCGGACCGGCTTGGTGTCAACTTCACGTGGTCTATGGCTACAAGTTCAAGTGGTTGTTTGGTGATAATGGGCTGCAGTGGTGCTCTTTGGTTCTTTTGATCGTTTCTTCTGAGGTTGCACGGGCCACAGTTTCTGCACCACTGTTCGATTGATTTTCTCATCCCGACCCAATAAAATCTTTCCCTTAGAAGTACTTCTAACTTTTTCCAACCGAAGTGACCAGCACCATTATGGTAAGCTTCGAGGACCATCTTCACATCTTGTTTAGGCACGATAATCTGCCAAACCAATTCATGTGTTTTCGGATTGGTGTACCTTCTACAGAGCTTCCCTTGATACAGGAACATTTTGCCTCTCTCTTTCCAGAGTTGATGCGTCTCTTCTGGGGCATCCTCATTGGGATATGCACTTTGCTCAGTCAGCAGTTCCTTCACCAACTTCACAGACGGATTGCTGTCTTGGGTGTCAGCCCATCTATGGTGTGCTAACGGATTAAAATTCACCTCTTGTTGTTTCTGATAGGTACTTGACTGATGATGTTTTGCCTTGGGATGATGGAAGGCTGGTAGTTCAATTTCTTCAAGCTCCTCCGTTTCTTCTTCTACATCTCTCAAGTGTGGCATCCGGGATAGGGCATCGGCATTTCCATTCTTGCGACTTGCTCGATACTTGATTATGAAGTTGTAATTAGATAACCGGGCTATCCATCGCTGTTCTAACGCACCTAATTTGGCTGTGTCCAGGTGGGTCAATGGATTGTTGTCAGTATAGACAATAAATTCTGCAGCGGCCAGATAGTGTTTGAAATGTTCAGTCACAGCCCAAACTACTGCCAGTAGTTCCAATTTGAAGGAGCTGTAATTTTCTGAATTTCTTTCAGTAGGCCGGAGCTTTCTACTTGCAAAGGCGATGACTTTCTCCCGACCTTCTTGCTTTTGTGACAGCACCGCTCCTAGTCCCACATTACTGGCATCAGTGTAGAGGATGAAAGGTTGATGGTAATCTGGGTATGCCAGAACCTCTTCTCCGGTTAGTGCCTTCTTTAGTTGTTCAAAGGAGTCTTCCCTTTCGTCGTTCCACTGAAAAGGAGGGTTTCGGTTTGAAGGTTTCTTCGTCTGCCCTACCAAGGTGTCTTGCAAGGGTGCTGCCAACTTGGTAAATCCTTTTATAAATCTGCGATAGTAACCCACCAATCCCAGGAATTGTCTCACTTCTTTTGCGCTGGTAGGTCTTGGCCAATCCCTTATGGCGCTTATTTTCTCGGGATCTGGTGCTACTCCCTCCGAACTCACGATGTGTCCCAGGTACTGTACCTTTCGCTTGAGAAGGTGACATTTGGATGGCTTGACTTTCATGCCATACCTGGATAAGGCTTCGAACACTTCTGCCAGGTCTATTAAGTGTTGTTCGTAAGTCTTTTAGTAGACGATCACATCATCTAGGTACAGGAGGACAGTCTCAAAGTTCTTGTGTCCGAGGCAGCATTCCATCAGCCGCTGGAAGGTACCGGATGCGTTGCAGAGTCCGAACGGCATGCGATTAAATTCACATAGACCCATTGGTGTGGTGAATGCCGTCTTTTCCTTATCTCTCTCAGCCACAGGGACTTGCCAATACCCGCTTGTTAAGTCTAAGGTGGAAAAATAATTAGCATATTTCAAAGCAGTTAAGGACTCTTCTATCCTAGGCAAGGGGTAGGCGTCTTCATGGGTGATGTTATTAATGTTCCGGTAGTCTACGCACATTCTCATGGTTCCGTCCTTTTTTTTGACAATCACTAGAGGGGCCGCCCAGGGGCTACAGCTGTCTCTTATTACCCCGACCTGTTTCATCTCCCTCAGCATATCTTTTGCACATTGATAGTGAGTGGGCGGTATGGGTCTATATCTTTCTTTTATTGGGGGATGGTCACCGGTGGGGATTGTGTGTTCTACCCCTTCTATCCGTCCGAAGTCCAATGGGTGTTTACTGAAGACTTGTTCATATTCCGTCACTAGCCTATACACCCCTTGTTTTTGATGGGTAGGTGTTGAATTTATGCCCACGTGTAGCTGTTGACACCAATCCTCCAATTCTCCGTCTGAGCCATTGCCTTCCACCTGACAGGTTGGTTCTAAGGGCTCAATGGTTGTGATGGCATTGTTGTCAACAGTATATAGCTTTGCCACTGTAGCATACCTTGGCAAAGTGACCTCTTCCTCTCCACAGTTCAAAAGTCGTACCGGCACTCGTCCCCGGTGTACCTCGACTACCCCTCGTGCTGTGAGTATAGTGGGCCTGCTGTCGGTGTACACTGGTTCTATTAAGGCTTGATAATCTCGTCCCTTAGTACCAATGGCTGCTCTACACCATACCAGCATTTCTGTTTTTGGTGGGATTACAATAGATGTCGGATCACTTACCCTCACACTGCCGATTTCTCCACCTGCAACTTCTACCTGTTGCCTTAACATCAATACTTTTATTTCCCTTCGGAGAACTCTCTGCTGGCAGGATTAGGCAGTTTCAGCAATTTGCTGTAAGACAGAAATAACTTCGGAAAAGCAGTTCTCTAACACATTCATTCCTATCAACACAGTGGGTTCACAGTTCCGCCGGTCAACATCAACAACAATTATACCCTGTTTCTTCAATTCTACTTTACCAATCTTTATGGTCATCTCCCTGAATCCTAGTTTCGGTACCAACTTACCATTACTGGCCCATATATCTAGTTCAACATCAGAGGGCCCTTTATCAATATCTGCATCAGCCCAGTACCTCTTATAAAGGATATACGGTATAGATGAAATCTGGGAACCTGTGTCCAGCAAAGCGTTGAGGGGAATTCCGTCCAGCACGATAGGGATAATGGGTCGTCCTCCGATGTACCTGTCGTGCCAGGGTGTTGGGCCTTGAAAGTTCATTCCTGCGAAGCGGCCAGCATTCCCAGGGGATTCCCATTTAAATCACAATCTCGTGCAAAGTGGCCTGGCTGCTGGCAAATGGGCTGTCCATCCGGTTAGTAGCGGTCGCGGGGTCGTCCTCTCCATGTCGGGTATCTCCGGGGTCTCATCCATGGAACATCCTCTCTACAGTTTGCCAACTCCATCTAGTGTCCTCTCATCTCCTGCATGGTTTTAGCCATTGAAGCAACAACATCAGCTAAAGAGTCAAGCTTTTGTTGAAGAGCCTCATTAGTACTGGGCCCCAGGGGCTTAGCAATGGCCCCAGACATAGCTGATGTCACTGGCACTCCCTGTTGTTGAGGTGCTTCTGCCATGGGTTGCGCAGGATCCTGATCCCGAGGTGCCTCTGCCAGCTGGAGACGTATAGCGCTCTCCTTTAATTGGGCAAATGTCAATTCAGGGTTCTTAAAAACAAGCATGCTCACATGCCCCCGGTGAGAAGGGGTGTAAAGTCCCTCAATAAATTGATCTCTTAGCAGTTTATCTGCTCCGGTGTTAAAAATGGGTTCTGCCATTGTAAGTGATTTAAGGGCTTCCTGCAGGTTTAAGGCAAAGTCTCTCACGCCCTCATTAGCTTTTTGTTTGCAATTAAAGAATCGTATTTTAGCTTTGCTGCTGGCCGTGGTTTCAAATGTAGCTTTTAATCCAGCAAATATGCGTTCAACAGTGCCTTTTAGATCAGCTGCCCATGCTGTGACTTCTCGCTTAGCATGGCCACTTAACTGCATCATAAGGAGACTAACACGCTGAACTTCACCCACGGGGAACATGTCAAAATGAGCCAGCATCTTTTCTCTGAAATTGTCAAGGGTATTAGGCTCACCTTCATACATTGGAAGCCACGGGCCACCCGGGGTATATGGCATCAGCACCGGCATGATGGGCGCCACTCCTTGCACCGCTGTGCTGCTGGACTCTCTATCGACACTCTGTCTTTCAGCTGCATTAGCGTCGCCGCGTGCTGCGACGTCTCCGTGCTGTGACATACTGTGCCCCCTTAGTTAATCCGGACCCTTCCGGTCCTCCGCTTCCGTCGGGATAGTGTACATTCATTCCGCTGTGCAGCAGGATTGGTTTTCCCCTTGCTCTGACGTCAGAGCGCTCAGCTTAATGCCGCCCACAATGACACGCCCCCTGCTTCTCCCGCCCGCCGCGCGCTCTGTAATGGCGGATTCTGAAGTTTTTCAGTCAGACTGGGGCTCAAGTAATGGCGTAGCCCAATTAACAGTCTCATGCCTAACGGTTACGAGGTTAATGATAAATGTAAGGTTATACACATGGGAAGAGGGAATCAATATCACCATTACACACTGAACGGGAAACCACTGGGTAAATCTGACAGGGAGAAGGACTTGGGGATCCTAGTTAATGATAAACTTACCTGGAGCAGCCAGTGCCAGGCAGCAGCTGCCAAGGCAAACAGGATCATGGGGTGCATTAAAAGAGGTCTGGATACACATGATGAGAGCATTATACTGCCTCTGTACAAATCCCTAGTTAGACCGCACATGGAGTACTGTGTCCAGTTTTGGGCACATGTGCTCAGGAAGGATATAATGGAACTAGAGAGAGTACAAAGGAGGGCAACAAAATTAATAAAGGGGATGGGAGAACTACAATACCCAGATAGATTAGCGAAATTAGGATTATTTAGTCTAGAAAAAAGACGACTGAGGGGCGATCTAATAACCATGTATAAGTATATAAGGGGACAATACAAATATCTCGCTGAGGATCTGTTTATACCAAGGAAGGTGACGGGCACAAGGGGGCATTCTTTGCGTCTGGAGGAGAGAAGGTTTTTCCACCAACATAGAAGAGGATTCTTTACTGTTAGGGCAGTGAGAATCTGGAATTGCTTGCCTGAGGAGGTGGTGATGGCGAACTCAGTCGAGGGGTTCAAGAGAGGCCTGGATGTCTTCCTGGAGCAGAACAATATTGTATCATACAATTATTAGGTTCTGTAGAAGGACGTAGATCTGGGTATTTATTATGATGGAATATAGGCTGAACTGGATGGACAAATGTCTTTTTTCGGCCTTACTAACTATGTTACTATGTTACTATGAGGTGATTACCTCAGGGGATGGCGGCCATCTTTACTCCATTATAACCAATGGGGAAAAGTCACTTTCAATAGTTTTCAATGGGGAACGGAATCTTCTTTAATAAAGTCAATTTTCAAGATTTTTCATCCAAGTATTCACAGTTTTGGGCTCCAATCACGGCACACAATACCCGGTATACGGGCTGGCTCGATCCTGTTCGTGACGCCAATTGTGACGCCCAGGAGACCGGGGTACCCAGCACCGGACCAATGGGGTCTGTCTCTTGAGGGGGATGTCACGGGTGGCTTGACCCGGTGCTGTGGCCTCAGGCAATGCACAGTGTAAGGGTATCGTGAGAGAACAGGCACTTACTCGATCAGCAGCATGTTCTCCCAGCGCTGATGATCCCGATCCTGGATAGATGGCTATTGTCCAAATGAAAGACTGAGGCACTGAAACATTTAACCAGTTTACTTCAACATAAAGGGATTTACAACCAGTCCTGACACTGGAGTCTGTATGGGAACTCTGAGTTACTTTGACCCTGCCGGGGTCTTCGCCTCTTATTGTACGCAGTTTCTGTGTGGCCCTGCTGCTGTATGTGAACTGGCTGCCGGCCCAATCTGTCCCCTCCGGGCCCTGGTTCGACGGGCAAACCGAGTCCTTTTATTGGCTTACCCCCTCTGGGAGTACCGCTGAACTCTGTGTCTGTTGCTGCGTCCGGCCCTAGTGAAGCTGATATCACCTCACGTTTTTCCGGTTGCTGTATTATATATAATGAATACAGCCACGGATCCGGTATCCGTCTTTGCGCCTGTTCTGGGTAGTGATTAATGCTACCCGGTTCTCACAATGTCCTTTTTCTCTGTCCCTCTTCTCCTCAGGCCGGTGATTTGGGCCTGGAAACCGTCATAGGGCTGTTAGAAATTCAGCTGTATGACCTCTCACTTTCAACTCCTTAGCCCAACTGCCAGTTTTTCTCTCAGACCAGAATGGATCAAGGGGAGTCTCTGGAGCTCCCCCTTCTGGCCGGAGGTGGTAGTGCAGTTTTGCTATCTTAGTACTTGTATTTAGTGTCAGTAACTATTTTTGTGGCAAATACCCCTAGGGGTGCCACATTCCATAGCATTTATTATATAATTTTTGGGGGAAAGAGGTTGATTTTTGCTGAAAAAATAGAAATAATGTTATTTTTTAAAAATGTATAAACTGCGGCTTGCTGCCATATTGGGCTTTCTGTACATGTACCTACCTAACTAGCATTTCTTATTATTTCCTTTTTTAGAAAGGGTTGAAATGATTGTCAAAAGTTAATGATAGCGCTAAATAATACATATATTAAAAGGAAAAGAGGCAATGACCATGGATGTGTAGTTTAAAAAAACAATGTGGGAACCGCTAGCAGAAGCAGGGACTAGCATGATGTTGTTGTCTCACACGGGCCTTGTAGCCAATTGGCCGCTAATGTGCTGCTGCACTCTTACTTCCTTCAGACATAGTTGACCTCCATTGGAAGTCAGAGAGCAGCAGTAGCTCTCACTTCATCTGGGTTGTCACTTTCATCCAAAGGAAGTGAGAGTGAAGTGGCACATTAGCATTAACATTATGTAAGACCCGGCAGACCCGCTGCTGACATGGCTGGAATGGCCCCAACACTGGATGTTAATATAAGGTGTTTGTATTCTACATGGGGGAATATTAGAATTGAGAATTGTTATCATAGAATCATAGAATGTTAGAGTTAGAAGGGACCTCTGGGGTCATCGTTTCCAACCCCCTGCTTAATCCAGGATTCATTAAATCATCTCAGACATGCTCGTCCAGCCTCTACTTTCTCATTTTATTGAATGGGGAAAATTACAAACTACTTGTTAAAAAGAGTAGCTGTGCAACTTACCTCGTCTTAAAAATCCCTTCTAGTTGCAAAAACAGAAGGATTTTTAATTCTATTGTGTACTGCCCATTGCCTAGGTTACTGGCCAACTCTACAGTCTATCGGAGGTGGCTGGTTTCCTAAGCAGAGAAAACATGGTTGTATGGTATCCTCTATGTTTTAGAGCTTGCAAGCGCTGTTGTAAAACTGACTGAATCTCAGAATCTGAAAAGCTTTGGTCCATATGTATTTTTCCCTTGCTGCCCCTGCTTGTATGCACTGGAGAGCGCACAGTTCGGACCAAAGGTACCGCCATAAAGCTGGTCCAAACCCTCAATCTTCAGGAGAGCACCACCCTTTGGCAAGCAGGAAGCCGGGAAGTAGGGGAGTGGTGAATTCTTGTACAAAGATGAAGCAACCCCTTTAAGTAGCTTTTCTCTAAGATAATACAGAGTGCTCACATGTGCAATATGAACTGTAGAACTGTGTGCACCCATTAGGTCCTCTTCAGTGTGTATATGAACACTAAGACGTAGTCTACCATAGACCAAAATGTTCTATGTTAATTTCTAAGTCAAAACTGTACCTTTTATTCTGGAATTGAAATAGATTATGTATAAAGGATAAGAATATTGGTTCCTGGACAACTTGACCTTCTAGCATAATCTCTTTATGAAATGGATGAAATTGGATATGGATGCACAAATCGAATACAGTCTTGGCAAAATTCTGATGCTACTGTGGTCAGCAGTGTTCCTCCACAAACCATAAAATACGCATATCAGAGTATATATAAGCCATAAAAATGGCAAAAACAGAGATATGTACAAATATGCTCAGCAACCATGACATTTCTATCATAGCATGGCTGTAGTACGATGGACACATTCTGACTTTTCCAGCATTACAAAATCATTGATTGTTTTTGCAGCTATTCGCAATTATATGGTGTAAAAATGACAAATGATTCAAAGCACAGAAAAGTAATTAAACAAAAATAAATGAGCAAATAGAGTTATCTGTGTAATTTGTTAATAACCATCTTCGTGCAATTGATTAAGTCAATGAAATTGAAAATATTTCTGTCATAGCTATAGTAATCAGGGAGAAGCCTACATTTCACTGGATAATTATAAGAAATATACTTAAATAGACTGTTTTTTAATTCTTCCGCATGTGCCATTCATAACCTGTATATAAAAAGCTACATGTACTGTGGATCTGTGTTGGACAAACAGTGCAATATGGCGCTTGAGGCACCTACAGTTTAATCAAAATTTTGATTTCTCAGCACATCAAATCATTATTATCTAAAAGAACTAATAATGTAATAAACAGAATTTTTTTGCTTCTATCAGTGTTTTCCCTTCCTATATATGAGGAGTTTTGTTTGTACTTTTTTATCCAGATGTATTATCGGGGAGAATTTAGCTTTTGGCTGAATTCTAGAATTACAAATTTGATGCATCATCTACTTTTTTTTGTCTACATGAAAGCTTGCAAAATGCTTCTTCACGAACCGTACAAATGTTTTACTGTATTGTGTAGCTTGACATTATAAATAGAAGAAACAGAAAGAGCTGATATATGTTTCCAAAAGCAATAGTGTTTCGGGCACATTTCCCTTTTAACTGGGCAAAATGACATAAATATTCACCCCCTTTAAAGCAAACCTGTCAGGGGCTGTAGGGTCTCAAAACTAATTACAGGGCATGGTAGTAAAAGTTCAAACAAACTTTAAGGGCCACAAATAGATATTCCGTTGCTGAGAAAATGATCTTTGAATCTCTATGTAAATGCGGCTGCATGTACATGAAGAGCAGGGCAGTCCCAAGCAAATACATCTGATCTGTTACTTTATTCCCCGACTTACAAGTATCCTTAATTTTAGTTGGATAAGAGAAATGAGAGTATAGCACGTGTTCCAGGTCCTCCAACACATGGAGAATCTCGGGGCCCTGCATCACCTACATTTCCAGCTCAATCCATTTTTAGTGGGTGTAAGACCGCTCAGCACAGAATATTCAAACTAAGTACTGGCGCACCATGATATGACTAAAGTTTTAAGTGCACCTTTCCATCTGCTAAATTTCCATTTATCTCCACCCTTCTAGGAAGCCAGAGCTGTCAATCAAAGAAGAGGGGAGGATTGAGATAGATGGAAAACAAGAAGGTGCACAAAAAAATTATTGGCCACGCCATGATGCACTGAGCACCTTTACTTGTTTAGAACAGTCATTCTGTGTTGACAGAGTCCTTTTAAGCTTGCTTCCGTACAATTCACATTGTAGTCTAAATTTAGTCCACAGTCTAACGGAGGTTCTTTTTCCATACAGGCAGACATGAAGCAAACTCATCATGCACTGGCTTGTGTGGAGCTTAGGATACTGAAGGATAAATTAATGACATAGGGATGATGACAGGTAGGGATATGTGTTACTATTAACATACTGCATGTTGTTATTATTGGGGCACAGTATGTGACACTAATATTGAGCAGTACTCTTTTTGAGACCCTATTCCCATTAAGTAACATGATTTGTTGGGTCAGGTAAGATCTGGTTCCCAAAAGTGGGATGGGGCCTCCTACCAAAGATTTTGCCCTGTGGCCTTGTTTCCAATCTTATCCTAGGTCTGAAAAACCCATAAAGCTGCATATGTGCCATAAATGTGTGATAGGTAAAAGTCAAACCCCTGGAATACTCACCTCCTAGTCTGGAATACTCACCTCCTGGTCTGGAATACTCACCTTCTGATCTGGAATGCTCACCTCCTGATCAGGAATGCTCACCTCCTGGTCTGGAATACTCACCTCCTGGTCTGGAATACTCACCTCCTGGTCTGGAATACTCAACTCCTGGTCTGGAATGCTCACCTCCTGGCCTGGAATACTCACCTCCTGGTCTGGAATACTCACCTCCTGGTCTGGAATACTCCCCTCCTGGTCTGGAATGCTCACCTCCTGGTCAGGAATACTCACCTCCTGGTCTGGAATGCTCACCTCCTGGTCTGGAATGCTCACCTCCTGGTCAGGAATACTCACCTCCTGGTCTGGAATGCTCACCTCCTGGTCAGGAATACTCACCTCCTGGTCTGAAATACTCACCTCCTGGTCTGGAATGCTCACCTCCTGGCCTGGAATACTCACCTCCTGGTCTGGTATACTCACCTCCTGGTCTGGAATACTCCCCTCCTGGTCTGGAATGCTCACCTCCTTGTCCAGAATGCTCACCTCCTGGTCAGGAATACTCACCTCCTGGTCTGGAATGCTCACCTCCTGGTCTGGAATACTCCCCTCCTGGTCTGGAATACTCACCTCCTGGTCTGGAATACTCACCTCCTGGTAGAACAGGGACTCATTAACCTCCATTTGTCACTTCACAAAGAAGAACTGTTGAACGTATCGCATGTTTATCGCAAATCCTATTGATTTAGTATGTCATAAATGTATTTTATGATAATGCTGCTTTAAAAGAGATGTTCATAATAAAAAAAATTATTTTCTTTCTCTCAAAAACACAACTGTATACAGATTGTCTTGCTCAGCTCGACTGTCAACAAACCACCAAAAACTCATACTGAACCATTAATACATTCTTATAGGTTACTTACCCCCGTATGCAAATATTTCCCATAGTGTAGGTCTTATTTATCTTTTTGGATAAATACATGGTTGGTCAGTTACAATCCTTTCCCTTATGTCGATTAACAGTGGTCATTGTGGAGGACGGCCTGAATGGAATCATCAGCCATGAACACATGGACGCCATAGGCGCTTAGCATACACACAGTGTCAGCGTGAAGGTGCGTTCCTATCCTCCTCTTTTGTTTGCAGCGACCACTCACTGCACACAAGATCACATAGCAACAGGCAGCCGATGCTGACAGGATAGATGGATTAGAGTGTGCACACTGACACTGCACGATCCCAGTGAATGTAGGCACACAGTGTCAGAGCGCACGCTTATCGTCTTTCCTGTCAGCATCGGCTGCCCTTTAATGTGTGATCCTGTGTGCAAAAAAACGCCAAATATAACAATTTGAATAAATCTGTGGATCAGTAATCAATTTCCAAAAATATAGACAGCATAATTAAAAATATTATATTTTATCTACAATTTTTCCAGTACATAGACAAAACCCTCTTTACCAGTAAACCACGTATTGTATCTAAAATATAACCTTTGTTTCCTCCCTAAAATCTCTTGATGCAGTGTAATAAATAGTGAATTGTACTAAGAACACAACCTGATAATAAAACTATTTTGATTACAATGTACAACACATACGGTATGTAATTCTGCATTCTCTAAAGCAGAGTTTTCCTCTGCTGATAGATGCTTTTATTGCCATGTTTGTTGTTGTATTTCTCGGCAACTCATTTCCAACACTTCTTTTCAGCAAGGGGAATGTTTTGCAGAGATACATTCTGTGCAAAATCACTGAAGCATACTTATTAATATTATATTAAATGCATCAGTTCTGCATATTCCTGCTATTTCCAGGCATGTATCAAAGGGGCAGGCTTTATTTTCTGTTAAATTAAGATTTCACGGAACAAATATTTGGAACATTACTTTGTGATAAAAGTAGGATTATAAGGTAAAGGTTCATTAGAATTTAAGAATCAAAGTACGAGAATTTGACTGCAGAATTTCTCACACTGATCAATAGATTTCTCTATGGATGACCTACCTTTGTTTTACCAGCACACTGTTACAATGAAAGACAAAAGCTTGTGGTCAACCGGAAAATCTGAACCTGCAATGTTTCTCTGGATGCATAAGTACAGGACTGGAGTCTTCATTAGGCCTGTGTGTGTAGGCGGCATAAATTAACAAGTTATGCTTTTCCTGCACAGTTTTTACTCTAATTGTCTTACAATAGAAAAAAAAAAGAATACAAAAGGAGTATCAAATGTGTAAATGAGAGGCGAAAGATTGCAATCTAATGTGCAGATATAGGTTACTTATATGTGGAAAAAGCAAATTGCACAAACTTTCAACAAAGTTTCAAAACGTTACAGATTGCATACAATTTCAAAACAGGGTAGAACCCCAAGTAAACCCTCTCTAGACATAGGCTATGTCCCTTCCTCTGATGACGCCGCTAGTGTGATGAAACATGTTGGGGGGACTCTGGTGCAAAAATTTATAGTCCTATTCTACCAATATGTATTAGCATACCGGGTGCTATACACTTTAGAAATATAAATTAGCAGGAGTTCTGCATAAAATATCTGCAGACTTTTGAGATAGATTAGGGACAAAACATTTTATACCCTTTGTATTTGATTTATTTTAATTAATAGAAATAAAAGTTAAATTTTATGGTCTACTAGTGAGGGTTTACTTTGGGTTGTCCCTAATTTGGAAATTATATATATATATATATATATATATATATATACAGTTAGGGCCAGAAATATTTGGACAGTGACACAAGTTTTGTTATTTTAGCTGTTTACAAAAACATGTTCAGAAATACAATTATATATATAATATGGGCTGAAAGTGCACACTCCCAGCTGCAATATGATAGTTTCCACATCCAAATCGGAGAAAGGGTTTAGGAATCATAGCTCTGTAATGCATAGCGTCCTCTTTTTCAAGGGACCAAAAGTAATTGGACAATGGACTCTAAGGGCTGCAATTAACTCTGAAGGCGTCTCCCTCGTTAACCTGTAATCAATGAAGTAGTTAAAAGGTCAGGGGTGGATTCCAGGTGTGTGGTTTTGCATTTGGAAGCTGTTGCTGTGAGCAGACTACATGCGGTCAAAGGAACTCTCAATTGAGGTGAAGCAGAACATCCTGAGGCTGAAAAAAAAGAAAAAATCCATCAGAGAGATAGCAGACATGCTTGGAGTAGCAAAATCAACAGTTGGATACATTCTGAGAAAAAAGGAATTGACTGGTGAGCTTGGGAACTCAAAAAGGCCTGGGCGTCCACGGATGACAACAGTGGTGGATGATCGCCGCATACTTAATTTGGTGAAGAAGAACCCGTTCACAACATCAACTGAAGTCCAGAACACTCTCAGTGAAGTAGCTGTATCTGTCTCTAAGTCAACAGTAAAGAGAAGACTCCATGACAGTAAATACAAAGGGTTCACATCTAGATGCAAACCATTCATCATTACCAAAAATAGACAGGCCAGAGTTAAATTTGCAGAAAAACACCTCAAGAAGCCAGCTCAGTTCTGGAAAAGTATTCTATGGACAGATGAGACAAAGATCAACCTGTACCAGAATGATGGGAAGAAAAAAGTTTGGAGAAGAAAGGGAACGGCACATGATCCAAGGCACACCACATCCTCTGTAAAACATGGTGGAGGCAACGTGATGGCATGGGCATGCATGGCTTTCAATGGCACTGGGTCACTTGTGTTTATTGATGACATAAGAGCAGACAAGAGTAGCCGGATGAATTCTGAAGTGTACCGGGATATACTTTCAGCCCAGATTCAGCCAAATGCTGCAAAGTTGATTGGACGGCGCTTCATAGTGCAGATGGACAATGACCCCAAGCATACAGCCAAAGCTACCCAGGAGTTCATGAGTGCCAAAAAGTGGAACATTCTGCAATGGCCAAGTCAATCTCCAGATCTAATCCCAATTGAGCATGCATTTCACTTGCTGAAATCCAGACTTAAGACGGAAAGACCCACAAACAAGCAAGACCTGAAGGCTGCGGCTGTAAAGGCCTGGCAAAGCATTAAGAAGGAGGAAACCCAGCGTTTGGTGATGTCTATGGGTTCCAGACTTAAGGCAGTGATTGCCTCTAAAGGATTTGCAACAAAATATTGAAAATAAAAATATTTTGTTTGGGTTATGTTTATTTGTCCAATTACTTTTGACCTCCTAAAATGTGGAGTGTTTGTAAAGAAATGTGTACAATTCCTACATTTTCTATCAGATATTTTTGTTCAACCCTTCAAATTAAACGTTACAATCTGCACTTGAATTCTGTTGTAGAGGTTTCATTTCAAATCCAATGTGGTGGCATGCAGAGCCCAACTCGCGAAAATTGTGTCACTGTCCAAATATTTCTGGCCCTAACTGTATATATATATATATACCATTATAGTTCCTCCTGTTAGGGGTCGAGTTCCTGCCTCTGCACAGGGAGAATCTAGGGCCATCTCTGCTGCAGTCTCCCATTCTTCTCCTGCCACAGTGGAGCTTGCTCAGTGGAGATGTCGATCCCAGCGTCTCACTCAGTCTGACTCTGTGCTAAGAGTTACTGCTGCTGCTCCAGCTTCTGCCATTGAATTCAGTGCTGGGCAGCGGCGAGCAGACGCTTCTGGGACTAAGTCCTGCTTTTCACGTTCTGAGCATGCCCAGAGTAAGATATCTCAGTGGAGATCGAGGGTCACATGATAAGATACTGCAGCTAAGGTCCTTGTAGGTGCTAGGACTAAATCCTGCTTTGCACTCTGAGCATGCCCAGGGCAAGATCTTTCAGTGGAGATCTAGGGTCACATGCTCAGGTACTGCAGCAACTCCATTGGTCCTTCTGTGAAAGGTCCTAAACGTGCTGCAACTATTTAAGGCTTGCATGGCCGCATGGCCATGCGCTAGTATTGACTATTGTTATCGTGTGTGTGTTGATGAGTGCAAGTCGTTCCTTAAAAAACACATCCCTTGTGTATGACTGTTCGCGTAAGGTGTATGGCTGCTATCTAGTGCACGGCTGAACTCACAGCTTAAACACACGAAGCAGCGTCCAACTGTTGGGGCCGCCAGTGCAGCGCCGTGCGCTATTAGAGCGCTTACCTTACCCAAGTCTGGGTGGTTAGTGGCGTCCGCTAGTGTGGCACAGCATGCACTTCTGTTCATAATAGTTACCTCTGATACCCCAATTGTGGTGTCGATCGCAAGAGGTCTACACTAACTCTAATCCTGTGTCCTGGGATAGAGTTCTGTGGTTCCTTGCTTGCGCTCTCTGTGCGGTACCGCGACCCTGTGACTTAACAGGGATCGCTTCCTTCACACAGGGTGAAGTTAACCAGTGTGTGTAATCACATTGTACCGCCATATAGTGTCGCCATTCACTTAGCAGCAGGTTCTTTCCTGCACGGTGGATCACGGGTGGCGAACGCACCAATCTTACTTAATAAATATATTCGGTGCGTTCCGCCAACTCTAACACCTCCTGTATTTTTGCTATTCAGATTATATACAGAGAACCAGAGAATAACACACGGAGTATAAGTCCCATTATGAAAAAGTATAAATACACATTTTTATTCATAGAACAATCAAATACAATGTTTGGAAACAATTATTCATTACAGACATAATGTGGACAGCAAGGGAACCAAAGAAAAACACTGAAATAATCTAAACGGCGGCAGCCCCTGTGAAACTCTGATTATTTTCAATCCTAAAGTGCTGCTAGTGCATGTTAAGGTAAAGAAACTACACGGACCGGGTTACTAAAGGTCAATCAACATAAATCCCACAGTGGGGTACCGATCAAAATTCGGCATATACCGTGCCCAACCCGGTTCAATAGCTCTTAACCATTCCACAGGTACAAAGGGGTCACCGCCGAAGCCCTAATGCGCGTTTTGCTTCGGCTTCGTCAGGGGGCAGATTACATACAGTTGCAATCAAAATAGTTCAATCCCCACATTGGAAATTTGATGCATTCTCAAATTTTACAAGCTTTCTGCTGGTTTCAATAAACCAACAAAACAAGGACAGTTTGGATAGTTTAACACACAAGAAATACTAGTGGTTTCTCTAAACTCCTCATTTTTTATAACTACTGCAGTCTTGGCATTATTCACTTCCTTCATGACAAGTTTCTTTAGTACTCAGTAGAGCACCTTATGGCTGTTATGACCTGCTGCCAATGTTACGTGAAACGTTTGATGGTTACGGAGTTTTACATGAGACACTCTTGATGACTACAGGTTCTTACTAGTGTTGATTGAGCACTGAAAGCTTGAGTGCTCGGTACTTGAATCAAGTGCTCGTCACATACTTGGAGGTTCTCGGCATGAGTAGAGAGCATAATGAAAGTGAATGTGAATCTCTCTTCTCTCTCTTGTCATGGCCGGTGTACCTGCCGCCATGCCTGCCGCTTCCTTCTCTGCTCGCCAGAATACTCACCGGCTTCGTCGAGCTCTCCCTGCAGCCACGCGTCCTTCCTCTTCCTGAGTAGCTGCTTCTTCCCAGTTCTCGGCCGGTGCGCGTGCGCACCTCATGCTCCTGCTCCCTCTACGCATGCGCACTTCCTCCTTTTGTTTTACAGGCACTCCATGCCTCCACTCCTGGATCCTGACCCGGAAGTCCCCTTGCACGTCTGGTATTAAAGGTTACTCTTTCCTCTACTCCTTGCCTGTCTGTCATTTGTATTCTTTTGACCCAGGTCCTCCTTTGTCTCTGCTCGGTCTGTCCTCTGTCTCTTTCAGCCCAGCCAGCCTAGCTTCCCCACCGTTCCTAGCTCTCCTTGCCTCACCATCCTGCTCAGTCCGTCCTGTTTCCACTCCATCCCTTCTCTATCTAGGGACACCTTCCTACCCCATTACTGCTTTCCTCCCGGCTTCTTCAGCTTTCCTCGTGTCTCTACCTTACCATAGCAATCTGCCCTGCGTCCAGTTACCCCTAGTCTGTCTTACCCATCGCTCCTTTCTTTGGGATCTCCTACTGCTTGTCCCCAGGTGCCAGCCTCCGTGGCGATAGTCTTCCTTTGGGCCTGCCCCTAATGCTCCCTGTGTAGGGGATGGTCTATCTGGCTAGCTCACGTGTGGGAGGTTCGTTGCCGTGGATCTGCGGGTTCACTCTAGGAGTTCTAAGTGTCTCACAGTACAGACAGGCCATGGACCCCGCTGGTACCTCAACTCCAACTCAGAAGGAGTTATTGTTCCTTCAGGAGAACCAGTCCAGGATTATGTTCTTTTTGAAGTCCATGGAGTCCCGTCTCTCGGCTCTACAGGCTTCTGATCCCGGTAGTGCTTTGCAGTTGGCAACTCTCCAACAGGAGCTAGCTCAACAGCGTGACACTCAAGCCCATATACTTAATTTTATGGCTTCAGTGGATGATCGCCTTCGTGCTCTTCAGGCTTCTGCTCCCATTTCCTCTCCGGCCTCGGTTCCTCACCCACCACCTCGTCTGGCTAAACCGCCTCACTATAGTGGGGATCCCAAATTGTGTAGAGGGTTTTTAAATCAATGCCAGCTCCACTTTGAGTTACTTCCCTTGCAGTATCCCACTGACCGTGCTAAGGTATCTTTGGTAATCTCACACCTGGAGGGCGAGGCTTTAGTGTGGGTTAATCCTCTCTGGGAGCCGGATGATGCTCTTGTTTCTCAACTCTCCATCTTTCCTGATAATTTCCACAAGGTATTTGAACCAGGTCGTTTGGCCTCTACCACCGAGTCGCTTATTAACCTACATGAAGGTACGCTTTCGGTGGGTCAATACGCCATCCGGTTTCGCACTCTTTCATCCAAATTAGGATGGAATAATGAGGTCTTGGTGGGAGCCTTCTGGCGGGGGCTTTCTCCTCGGATCAAGGACGAGTTAGCAGGTCGTGATACTCTGACCTCCCTGGAGGATCTTATTTCTTTGGCGACCCGCATCTATTTCTTTTTTCAAGAATGTACTTGGGAATCTGCTAGAGAAAGAAGGTCTCCTCGTCTTCTTACAGCTACTCCTAGTCCTTCCCGTCCTCGTTCAGAATTGACTTCTGCTAGTACTGCTTCGGAACCTATGCAGGTGGATCATCTAAAGCCTGTAGAACAGCGTCGGAAGGAAAGGCTAACCCAAAGTCTTTGTTTCTATTGAAGCAGTGCACCACATCTTTTGCATTCTTGTCCAGTCAGGCTGGGAAACGCTTCCACCTAGGGCAGGTAAGAGAGGTCTCCCTAGGTATCTCTGAACCCTCTCAACCCCTGTTCTTTTGCATTTGGGTGATAAGTGTTTTTCTGATTTTGCCTATATAGATTTTGGGAACGCTGGGAATTTCATCCATCTCGAGGCTGTTAGGAGATTTCGGATTCCGGTCAGATCCCTGGAGACTCCTCGACAAATTGCTTCGGTCGACGGTCAACCTCTGCAGGAGTCCGTTACTTTGGTAACCAAAGAATTGGAGCTCCAAATTGGAATTCTGCACTGGGAAAAGATCACCTTCTATGTACTGCCTTCCTTGTCCCATACTATTTTGCTTGGTCTTCCTTGGTTGAGGATCCATGAGCCTACTCTTGATTGGCAGTCTGGTGAAATCCTGAGTTGAGATCTCTTCTGTCAGAAGAACTGTCTTTTTCCGGTCCTGCCAAGAAAACCATCTTGTCCTATGTCTGAGTCCTCTAATTTACCTTTCTCGTATCAGGCTTTTTTGGATGTCTTCAATAAAAGAGAAGCAAAGACCTTGCCTCTGCATCGACCATATGACTGCCCAATTGTTCTTGTTCCAGGCTCTACCCCGCCTTGAAGTCGAATCTACCCGTTGTCTCCTACTGAGACACAAGCCATGACTGAATATGTTCAGGAGAAACTAGCTAAAGGCTTTATCCGCAAATCCTCCTTCCCAGCAGGCGCAGGTTTTTTCTTTTTTAAGAAGGATGGAACCTTCCGTCCTTGTATAGGCTACCAAGGTCTCAACAATCTCACGATCAAGAAAAAGTATCCACTTCCACTCATTCCTGAGTTGTTTGATCGCCTTAGGGGAGCACGTATTTTTACGAAACTGGATCTTCGTGGAGCCTACAACCTCATCCGTATTCGCTTTGGTGACAAATGGAAAACCGCCTTCAACACACAAGACGGCCACTATGAATATTTAGTCATGCCTTTCGGCCTGTGTAATGCTCCAGCGGTGTTTCAAGAGTTTGTGAATGATGTTTTCTGGGATTTACTCTACTCCAGTGTGGTAGTATATTTGGACAACATACTTGTGTTTCCTTCGGATCTAGCTTCTCACAGAAGACACGTCCGCCAAGTCCTATCTCGACTAAGAGAAAACCATCTTCACGCCAAACTCGAAAAGTGCGTTTTTGAACAAACTTTGCTACCGTTTCTTGGCTATATCATTTCTGATTCTGGTTTGCGGATGGACCCGGATAAAGTGTCTGCAGTGCTTAACTGACCGCGTCCGCAGGGAGTAAAGGCAATTCAACGCTTCCTCGGATTCGCAAATTATTATTGGCAGTTTATCCCACATTTTTCCTCTCTGGTCGCCTCAATTTCAACCTTGACTCGTAAAAGGTCCAACCCTCACGTTTGGTCTTCGGAAGCTGAAGATGCTTTTCACTCTCTAAAACAAGCCTTTGTCTCGGCTCCTGTCCTCCGTCGTCCTGAGGTCAATAAGCCCTTCATTCTAGAAGTAGATGCCTCAGCCATTGGCGCCGGCACAGTATCTTCCCAAAGATCTTCTTCCGGATAACTGGCTACCTGTGGTTTCTTTTCCAAGATCTTCTCCATCTCTGTGAGGAATTATGCCATTGGTGACAAGGAACTATTGGCCATCAAGATGGCGTTGGAGGAGTGGCGGTATCTGTTAAAAGGAACTGTTCACCCTTTCAGGATCTATACTGACCACAAGAATCTGGAATATGTCTGCTCCGCACAAAGACTTAACCCCCGACAAGCCAGATGGTCATTATTCTTTGCCCGCTTTGACTTTGAATTACATTTCCGTCCCGGCGACAAGAACCTCAAGGCTGATGCTTTATCCTGATCTTTTCTTGCATCTGATGTAGAGGAGGAGCCTTCACACATCGTGGCTACAAGCAAAATCATTCTTGTAGCTCCGGTTAGCATGTCTTCCTTGCCCCCTGGTAAAACCTTTGTCCAGAAGAACGAAAGGCCTCAAGTTAACGATTGGGGTCATGCCTCTAAACTGGCAGGCCATGTGGGATACAAGAAGACACTCGCTTTCATCTCCCGCTACTATTGGTGGCCATCTCTTCTTCCGGATGTCCGAAGTTTTGTCGCTGCATGTCAATCTTATGCAAGGAACAAGGTTCCTAGACGTCTGCCCTCCGGTCTCCTGCATACGCTTCCAGTTCCCTCGGCCCCCTGGCAACATATTGCAATGGATTTTATTACTGATTTACCTCGGTCTTCTGGTCATATAGTCATATTTGTAGTCGTAGATCGATTCTCCAAGATAGCTCATTTTGTCCCTTTACCAGGCTTACCTTCTGCTCCAGAATTGGCAAAAATCTTCATTGCTCATATATTCCGGATTCACGGTTTTCCTGCTACATATTGTCTCTGATAGAGGAGTCCAGTTCACTTCTCGATTCTGGCGGGTTCTTTGCAAACTAATGAATGTTTCTCTAGATTTATCTACAGCTTACCATCCACAGACCAACGGACAAGCAGAGCGCAGAAACCAAATTCTAATGACTTATCTTCATCATTTTTCCAACGGTCATCAAAATGACTGGTCAGATTTGCTTCCATGGGCTGAGTTTGAGTACAATAACCATCTCAATCTTTCATCTTCCAAGTCTCCCTTCTTTATCGTCTACGGGCAACATCCTGGTATTCCTCTGCCGGTACTTCCAGTCTCAGGTGTGCCAGCGGTTGATCTTCTGTCTGAGGAGTTCTCCAGGGTCTGGCAGAAGACCAAAATCGCATTAGAACAGGCACAGGTCAGGATTAAGAGATATGTTGATAGGAGATGTCTGGATCCTCCGTTATATCAGCCAGGTGATAAGGTGTGGTTGTCTTCCAAGTTTATTCGTCTTAAGATGCCCTCGTATAAACTGGGTCCATGCTACGTAGGTCCTTTCGACGTTTTGTCTCGTATCAATGATGTTGCCTACAAATTGAAATTGCCCGCCTCACTTCGCATTCCCAACTCTTTTCACGTCTCCCTTCTAAAACCTGTCGTTTTCAATCAGTTCCATGTTTCTCCCACTCAAACTCCTTTACCTGTTTCGGATGTCTTTGAGATTAAAGATATTCTTGCCATGAAAAAATCTAGAGGTATACTCACCGGCTCCATCGCGCTCTCCCTGCAGCCTCACGTCCTCCTTCTTCCTGAGTAGCTGCTTCTTCCTGGTTCTCGTCCAGGGCGCATGCGCACCTCCTCCTTTTGTTTTACAGGTGCTCCGTTTCTCCACTCCTGGATTCTGAACCGGAAGTCCCCTTGCACGTCTGGTATTAAAGGTTAATCCTTCCTCTACTCCTTGCCTGTCTGTCATTTGTGCTCTTTTCACCCAGGTCCTCCTTTGTCTCTGCTCGGTCTGTCCTCTGTCTCTTTCAGCCCAGCCAGCCTAGCTTCCCCACCGTCCCTAGCTCTCCTTGCCTCGCCATCCTGCTCAGTCCGTCCTGTTTCCACTCCATCCCTTCTCTATCTAGTGTCACCTTCCTACCCCATTACTGCTTTATTCCCGGCTTCTTCAGCTTTCCTCGTGTCTCTACCTTACCATAGCAATCCGCCCTGCTTCCAGTTACCCCTAGTCTGTCTTACCCATCGTTCCTTTCTTTGGAATCTCCTACTGCTTGTCCCCAGGTGCCAGCATCCGTGGCGATAGTCTCCCTCGGGCCTGCCCCTAACGCTCCCTGTATAGGGGGTGGTCTATCTGGCTAGCTCACCCGTGAGAGGTTTGTTGCCGAGGATCTGCGGGTTCACTCTAGGAGTTCTAAGTGTCTCACATCTCTCACATCCCCAGAACCCTATATCTCACAGAGGCAAGATGACAAAGGAGTCCCTGCGCTTCCAGCAGGGGAATAAGCCTCTTCAGGGTGGAGCATGGCTCAGATTATTGTTTTGGGGACCCAAGTACTTGAGCACAATGCGATACACAGCACTGCTCGATGCTCGATCGAGCAACCCAATGCGCAATTGATCATCGAGCAGTGCTGAGCACGCTCGCCCACCGCTAGTTTTTACAAGATGCAACTGCTTTGCTTAAACAGAGTTAGAAAATTCATGGAAAATAACAGGTTGACACTTATCTTATTTTACTGACTTGCCATAGCCTGCAGGAAATTTCTTCAGCATCATCACCTCCATTCTGGTACAGTCTCTGACTCACTCTCAGTGCAGCTCAGGACACGATGGCAATGCTGGTTACAGCCTCTCTTGATCTACTTTTAATCAGAAATGTTCTCAGATACCTTTTTTGGTTATTTTCATAGTCTCCTCATCTACAATCACCAAAAGCCCAGTGCCTCATACTGCTGCCCATTGCCCAGAAGTATGGCGTCTTCTTTACACACAGGAATTAACTTTCTGACTATAGTGTGGTTACTTCTTTGTTCAGTCAGAAGATGTACTTGTCAATCTCAGGTGTGACAGTAATCCTTGCCCTCTCTCTCTAATGGCAGAACTCTCCTGCAGGTGTGCTGGTCACTTCAATTGATAAAAACTACTTGAATGGAGGTTCAGATGGAATATTTTAAACATACTATTCTGAGGCGGTAGGTTAGTGTACCCTAATAATGAGCACTACTTACCCCCACTTGCTAGTTAGCTAGCTAAGATGAAGATGTTTCTTTGTGGTAGCACATCATTCCTGCTCCTGACTTTCTGTGAAATTTGTGTGCCTGGCCTTTAATAGTAGCACCCTATCTAGGCATTATTTGACATAGAATATATTTCCCATACTTTCTAGCTCTGAAATCTCTACTTATCATATCACTGATTACATCACCTAGGAGGTTTCACAACGGATAGTTGCACATCTATCTTAACTCAGCCACATCACCCACATAATAAATAGCTAAAGTTAGTATCTGTCACAGCCAATCCTTCTGTGGCCATACCTGCTGTCGGGACCACCGCCGCTCCCCCGCTCATACTTACCTGCTGCGGCGCACTCCTCCTGCAGACGCACGTCCTCTTCCTCATTCTTCTCCGCTCCCTGGTTCTCGTCGGGTGCGCTTGCGCACCACCCACTCCAGCACTTCCTCTTTCTGATTTTCACGTGCTCTGTATCTCTTCTCTGTGATTCTGGAGGACTGTGACCTGGAAGTCCTTCAGCACTCCATGTATTTAAGGTGATTCCTTCCTCTGCTCCTTGCCTATCTGTCATTTGTGCTTCTGTGACTCAGGTCCACCTTTGTCTCTGCACTGCCTGTTCTGAGTCTCCGCTCTGTCCAGCCAGTTCAGCTTCTCTGCCTTTGCCAGGCTACCTTGTCTCCTCATCCAGTCCAGCCTTCCCTGTGTCCGCTCCGTCCGTACTCTATTAGTCTTTTGTCTCTGTCCTGTCCTGTTTCCTTTGTGTCTTCCCCTTCCCAGTGATCCTTTGGTCCAGCCTGTACTCAGCTCTTACCAAACTGTTCTTCATCTTACCCCGCTTTGTCTGTCCTACGCCCAGCTTCTCTATTTTGTACCTCCTACTACCTGTCTCCGGGTTCCAGCTTCTGCGGCAATAGTCTCTCTTGGGTCTGCCCCTAACGCTCCCTGTATAGGGGGTGGTCTACCTGGTCAACTCACCCTTGGAAGGTTCGTTGTCATGGATCTGCGGGTCCACTTCAGGTGTTCCTAAAGATGTCACAGTATCACTAAGGCAATGGGCTGTGTAGAAACCTAACTGTTAGAGTGCATCATAGTTCAGATAAACTGTAAGCAGGCTTTCTATTGGGATTTGCTCCCTTCTTGATGAGGGCAACCAAGGGAGCTACCAAAATTGAGAAGTGTGGAATGAACTGGTGATAGTAATTAATGAACCCCATAAAATGCTGCACCGCTTTAAGTGAATGGTGTTCCTGCCAGTCCATCACAGCCTGTAGCTTGGCAGGATCCATAGCCAATCCCTGGGCAGACATGATATAACCAAGGAAAGGCAAGGACTCCTGCTCCAACACACACTTCTCCAACTTGGCCTAGAGGGAGTTTGCCCGTAAGTGGTCAAAGACTTTGCGAACATCTCTCCAATGGGAGTCAATATCTGGAGAGTAGATGAGAATATCATCCAGATAGACTATGACCTAGGTGGTGAGCATATCCCGGAAGATGTCGTTCACAAAGTCTTTGAAAACGGCTGGGGCATTACAGAGCCCGAAGGGCATCACCAGATATTCATGGTGCCCATCCCTGGTGTTAAAAGCCGTTTTCCATTCGTCCCCCTCACAGATGCGAATCAGGTTGTAAGCACCCCGCAGATCTAATTTAGTAAATACTCTTGCTCCCCGTAGCCTATGAAAAAGTTCAGATATCAGGGGTAGTGGGTACTTGTTCTTAACAGTGATGACATTAAGACCCCTGTAGTCTATGCATGGACGTAAGTCTCCACTCTTCTTCTGCACTAAGAAGAACCCAGCCCCTGCAGGTGACACTGACTTCCTAATGAATCCTCTTGGATGTACTGAGACATTGCCTCCGTCTCCGGGAGAGATAACAGATAGATTCGACCCCGGGGAGGCTCAGCACCAGGCAAGAGGTCAATAGGACAGTCATAGGGGCGGCGAGGCGGAAGGGTCTCTGCAGCCCTTTTTGGAAAACACGTTCGTATAGGGCCAATAGTGCTTGGGGAGAGAGGAAAGATCTGCGGGTACCTCTGTTGTAGCAACCTGAACGCACTCCCTCTGGCATCTACCCTCACAGGATTTACTCCATCCCAAAATTCTCCCTGAGGACCACTCTATATGAGGAGAATGATAGCGTAGCCATGGTATCCCCAACAGGACCTCATCAATTCCCTCAGGAATGTCTAATAGAGAGTTAATCTCCTGGTGTGATGGAGACACAGAAAGAGTGAAAGGAATAGTTTGGTGGGTAATCTGTTAAGGTAGTGTCGACCCATTTACCACTCGAACGGTTACTGGATTGGCAAGCATCACCAGGGGTATTGCGTGATGTTGGGCGAAAGCGGATGACATAAAATTACCCTCCGCCCCAGAGTCCACGCATAGCTCTACCATAAGAGAGGATGGGCCTATGGTAATTGTCCCCTTGAAGGACAACTTAGAGGCAAACTTCGTCGTGTCTAGTGTACCTCCTCCAACTGCCACTAGATGCTGACGTTTCCCCGACCGCTGAGGACACTTGGAGGCAAGATGTCCTGACTGCCATCAAACATGACAGACCGTAAGTGCACGAGTGGACTGGGACTTGGACCCCGCTTGTGTCACCTCTATGGCCTCATGTGACTCAGACGCCTGGACTGGAGATTCCAAAGGTCTGGCAAAGGTGGGAGCCAGCTGAAACCTCTGCCTACACTGGGCTCGCTCCAACCTTCACTCGTGAAAATGAAGGTCTATGCGAGTTGATAAAGCTAAGAGCTTCTCCAGAGTGGCGGGAATCTCCCTAGTGGCCAAAGCATCCTTCACATGGTCAGCCAGCCCCCTCCAAAATACAGGAACGAGAGTTTTATCTGGCCATTCCAACTCAGACGCTAATGTCCGGATGTGGACGGCAAAATGGCTGACCATGGTCGAACCCTGAGTCAAAGCCAGCAGTTGGAGCGCTGTATCATGGGTGACTTGAAGTCCTACAAAGACCTGTTTCAGAGTGTCCATAAAACGAGCAACACTCCGCACCACATGATCGTTGCACTCCCACAGCGGCGTAGCCCACTCCAAAGCTCTGTCCGACAGGAGAGAGATTATGAATCCCACCTTTGCCCGCTCTGTGGGAAAACGTGCAGCCAAGAGCTCGAGGTGTAAACCACACTGGCTCACGAAACCCCTACAGGACTTACTGTCCCAGAGTATTTTTCAGGCAATGGGAGGTGAGATAAAGTCAGAACAGAGGTGGCAGTGGGTAAAGCTGCTGCAGCCACGCTAGCAGCCTGAACAGCTATTGTGGCAACATCCACCGCCGAGGTTGCATGCTCAAGAGACGCCAACCGGCCCTCCAGCAGCTGGATGTACCCCTGCAATCACTGTTCATCCGCCATTAATTAGCCAGATCCTGGCGCTAGTATACTGTTAGGGTTGGCGGAATGCACCGAATATATTTATTAAATGAGATAGGTGCGTTCGCAACCCGGGATCCACCGTGCAGGAAAGAACCTGCTGCTAAGCAAGGCGGCAAAGCAAATTAGTATAAACAAACTCTGTTACTTCACAGAGCCCGTAGTAAAGACAACGCTGTGCCCTGTTTAGCTCACAGGTGACACAGCTACTGCGTAGAGCCGACAGTGGTCATGCAGTCCAACCAACACGCAGCTCCTCTTCTGAGCTCGTACATATTTGATACTAGCGCATGGCCGTGCAGTCATGAGAACATTTTATAGCTGTAGCACCTACAGGACCTTCCTAGAAGGACCAATGGAAGGCTGCCACAGAACTTGAACAGGTACAGGACCTTCCTAGAGGACCAATGGAAGTTGCTGCAGTACCTGAGCATGTGACCCTTGATCTCCACTGAGAGATCTTACCCTGGGCATGCTCAGTGTGTGCAAAGCAGGACTTAGTCCCAGAAAAGCCTGCTCGCCGCAGTTCAGTGCAGGGTACAATAGTAGAGCCTGGAGAGGCAGCAGTAACCCTTTTCACAGTATCAGATTCAGTGAGATGCTGGGACCGACGTCTCCTCTGAGCAGGCTCCACTGCGGCCGATGCAGAATGTGAGACCGCAGCAGAAATGGTTCGAGATTTTGCCTGTGCAGCGGTGGAACTCGACTCCTAACAGGACTTTAGCAGAGCCCTTCCCAGGCCTGCTGGCGCCTAGTGATGCAGCCAGAGCCTAGTCGAGAACAGAACCTCTGCGAAAAACCCTGGGAGCACAAAGAGAAAGGGAAACAAACCATTTGACCAACAATGAAAAGAGCAACCAATTCTGTACCACTCACCACCACAACACATAAGCACTGCAATAAACAGCACAGCTGAGCTAGGAACAGGGTTATATAGCCCACCTGATGCTAAAGGAAATGATCAGGTGTTGAATACCTTCACCTGCAGATAACGACTCCCTGCTAACTTGCACACCAGAATAGACACAATCTGACAACTGCCTTGTACCAGAGTAGCGTCCTGCATTTCCTGACAACCAGGAAACACAGTGTCCCATTTTCCTGGGCAGTGAAATCCTTGGGACATGTGGCGTCCCGCGTCCCCACAAATCCTTCTAATACAGAACGCAATGCTTCATAAAATTGAGACATTTTCTCTGTGTGCATGGTGGCTCTGGAGCGCCCCCAGATACAGGGTCACGCGTTTCGGTACCGAGCCTCTCTGGTTCGGTTCTGAGGCTGTCACGGTGGCTAGACCCGGTCCACGACCCTGCTAAGGGGCGTCCAATGAGTGTAGGCTTGCAGTCTGTCAGGGGTTCGTGACATCACCTGTGGTGTTCGGTCAGGGTGACCGACGCTGCTATGGGGTCCACTGGGGTGATGGAATGGCAGCTGGATGGTATACCTTCCCACAGGTGAAGTATGTCCCCAGGGCTTCCCAGTAAGGTGGATGGTGATGGTGTGAGGTACAGTCAATAATGAGGACACAAGTGTTATGATAAGGTAATTCAGTACCATAATGGACATAGAAGTCAGAGCACATACAGTGACCTGACTATAACCCAAAAACATAGAACGAGCTCTGAGACGTGGGAACTCTGCTGACCGCAATCCCTAATCCGCTCCAACCACACTAGAGGCAGCCGTGGATTGCGCCTAACGATCCCTATGCAACTCGGCACAGCCTGAGAAACTAGCTAGCCTGAAGATAGAAAATAAGCCTATCTTGCCTCAGAGAAATACCCCAAAGGAAAAGGCAGCCCCCACATGTAATGACTGAGTTCAGATGAAAAGACAAACGTAGAGATGAAATAGATTTAGCAAAGTGAGGCCCGACTTTCTGAACAGAGCGAGGGTAGGAAAGGTAACTATGCGGTCAACACAAAACCCTACAAACAACCACGCAAAGGGGGCAAAAAGACCCTCCGTACCGAACTAACGGCACGGAGGTACACCCTCTGCGTCCCAGAGCTTCCAGCAAGCAAGAAAAAACAAATAAGCAAGCTGGACAGAAAAAAACAGCAAACAAAATAACAAAAGCAGAACTTAGCTATGCAGAGCAGCAGGCCACAGGAACGATCCAGGAGGAAACAGGTCCAATACTAGAACATTGACTGGAGGCCAGGATCAAAGCACTAGGTGGAGTTAAATAGAGCAGCACCTAACGACTTCACCACATCACCTGAGGAAGGAAACTCAGAAGCCGCAGTACCACTCTCCTCCACCAATGGAAGCTCATAGTGAGAATCAGCCGAAGTACCACTTGTGACCACAGGAGGGAGCTCTGCCACAGAATTCACAACACACAAGGTTGCAGTCTCTTTACCTCTTTACTGAAGGCTTCAGGATCCTCAATCCAGAGTACATTTAACAGGGCTCTCAGAGACTGGCCGGTCCGATGGGCACATCCAGAGTTTCCTTCACAGATGGAAATCGTTGCCTACCAATAGCGCCTGTGTGTTGTAGTCCTATCCTGCTGAGCATTCGGAATAGTCCTCACAACTGCGGTCCTCGTTCGTTCGTTCTCTACAGCTCTCTCTCTCTCGTTCTTTGGTTCCAGATGTTACTAGTTTCTAACGTCCCCCAGGTATGTTATGGCTAGGACGCCACCCGTATGACGGGAAGGCTTGGAGGTCTTCCGGGACCCTAGAGACGCCCCTCTCCCAATGTTGCCCCCTATGTCTTCGTAGGTGTAGTAAGGTAGACAGCCAACCTATGACTAGCTGTCCAGCGGAGTTTGAAGTAAGGCCTGAAGTCAGTTACTCCTACGGTGTTCCGGCCACCGACTACGCGCCTCAGTAAGATGTTGCCTCTGTCTCTCTCAGCACGACTCTTACTGGCTCTCCTTTGTGCTTGATCTCGTTTACACTGTTCCACAATATTCTTCCCTTCGCGTCTCTTTCTTAGGATACCGCCGCAGGGTGTGCAGGTGCGGTTTTGTTACGTTCTGTTCTGTTCGTTAGGCACCTGCCAGGTTCCCACGCCTGACAGGGGCCCCCCTGTGCCTTCTCCCTGCAACACCCCATGCCACGGGATGTTGCCTGGTTCCAACCCAGTCAGCTTCTGACTAACTTCCTCCCCAGCCCCTAGTTTTACCAGTGTGAGGTGTTGCCCAATAAATAAAGCCTTTTTTTCCCCTTAGTGGCCGGAGTGTGAAGTGTAATGTGTTCTGGTGATACCTGGTCAGGAGATCTCCTTAGTGCCATCAGACGTACCGCTACTCCCCTTAGCGGCAGAGTGCCATACTTCAACGACCAGGTCTCTGGGGCGCTGCAGCTCCACCTAAAGGGTCAGAACAATGGCAGAGCTTGCGACCGGAGTAGCGTAGCACCGGACCTGATCCATTCCCAGGTCGGAGCACAGAACCATAATTACTAAGGGTGGTTTCACACTTGCGTTTTTGTCTGCAGCGTTTTTTTTCAAAAAAACGCATGCGTTTTTTTTCCCTATATTTAACATTGAAAACGCATGCGTTTTTTGTATACACGTTTGGTCGCGTTTTGTGACGCATGCGTTTTTTTACTGCATGCGTTCATTTTCTGAAATGCTACTTGTAGTATTTTTAGAAGCGTTTTTTGGACCAAAAAAAACCGCATGCGTTTTAATGCGTTTTTTTGGGGTCAAAAAATACATTGGAGTCAATGGGGACGCATGCGCTTTTTGGTGCATGCGTTTTTTGCGGTAAAAAATGCATGCTTTTTTAATTAAAAAAACAGAAAACACACTGATATGCCACCCCCCAACATAAAGGTGATAAAGGGAACCTAACCCTACCCCTAACCCTACCCCTAACCCTAACCCTACCCCTAACCCTAACCATAAGGGATCCTAACCCTAACTCTACCCCTAACCCTAACCCTACCCCTAACCCTATCCCTAAGGGATCCTAACCCTAACCCTACCCCTAACCCTACCCCTAACCCTACCCCTAACCCTAACCCTAAGGGATCCTAACCCTAACCCTACCCCTAACCCTAACCCTAACCCTAACCCTAAGGGATCCTAACCCTACCCCTAACCCTACCCCTAACCCTAACCCTACCCCTAACCCTAAGAGATCCTAACCCTAACTTTAACCCTAATCCCTTTATGGCTAGGGTTAGGGTTAGGGGTAGGGTTAGGATCCCTTAGGGTTAGGGTTAGGGTTTGGGTTAGGGTTAGGGTTAGGATCCCTTAGGGTTAGGGTTAGGGGTAGGGTTAGGGGTAGGATCCCTTTAGGGTTAGGGTTAGGGTTATGATCCCTACCCCTAACCCTACTCCTACCCCTAACTATTTCTGTTTATAGTGGGTTTTTTACTTTATTTTGATGATTGGCAGCTGTCACACATTTCTCAGCATGCGTTTAAAAAACGCAAACGCATTTAAAAACGCATGTAAACGCGTCAAAACGCTGCGTTTTTTTCACCACATGCAAAAACGCATGCGTCAAAAAAACGCAGCATTTACACGCGTTTACTTGCGTTTTTCCACCATGCGTTTTTTTGCGTTTTTTACCACAAAAACGCACCCCAAAAAACGCCAATGTGAAACCAGCCTAACAACAGTGAATGGAAAGTGACATTTTTTTCAAATCTATAAAATTGTGCTACCATCTACTGAGGACCACTAATAATGTATATGTTGATTATATATACCCTGTAAACTAATGCTGTAAAATAGACATACAATTTAAGAGATCAGTTGACACTTTCAAGCTGCATTCTGCTAAATCCTAGGACAAAATCTGCTTCCTTGCTCATTCTATAAGAAACCAAGCATATTTGCCCAGCAGTGTGTGGGAAATAAAGAAATAATCTTTAAATGTGCCAGCATGTACTAGCATAGCACCCAGGTAACCCCGACAAATTCAAGCATTAACACACATAAATGAACTTACTAGGTGAATAACATAGATGGAAGAGCGCAAAATGGATTAGAAAAGATATTAGAGGCTAATATATGAAAATACGTATTAGATTATAAGTGTTCAAGCCAGCAGCAATAAAATTGAGAAAATAAGGTACACGGAACACACAGAGAATAAAAAGTGAGATGCATACAAAAATTGTTGCATTGAAAGCAAAAAACAGCAAGCTGAGAGGAGGAAGGAAGAAAGATCGGCCTGTGCCACGGTAAACAAATTCCCAGCCAATTATCCCAGCAGAATCTCTCAACAGAAGAACAGGTCGGCCAAATAAAACCGATTAAAAAGGAACAATATTTAACAATCCCTCGGTAATAGCAAGCAGTTGTATGAGAGCAGTCAGGCCGCTGAATGTTAACTGCTTTCCTGCTTGTGCACCTTCCTCGGCTTTATTGATACGCTCTATACCTCTCCGAAAATAAACTTTAAACTGAAGTCTTGATGTGTGTGATAGGTGTGTTTTGAGAACAATGGCGCTCTTTGGGACCAGGCCACCTCTAGATAACCTTTTAAAAGGTGTTGTGGGATTGGTGCCTATCTCTACAGCCAATTAATTACATTTTTCTCTAGTTGCCTCCATTTTTCAACTATCACACAGAGGGCTGAAGGTCCCAGAGGGTCATGCGGTCTTTGTTTCCCTGGGTGAAAAGAGACAAAAAAGAAGATGTTTTGTCCTGTGTGTCTTCACTCATCCAAGTGGAAATTTCATTACACTGCAGAGAATGGCAGAAGACACAAATCTTCCGTGTCAGAGAATCATGTGTATACTGACACACATGGAAGGATTCTTAATGTATAGGGATTAATCTTTTGGCTTGCATGTCACATAGCAGGTGCACTTTATATGTGAATGTCATGAAGGGGCAGTCTCATTTATCAATATTTCAACTGTGGATCATTCTGTGCATCATAGATTTTACAGAGTTCTTCATAGAGGCTGGTTTATTCTATTTCCAGGTAACTGTTTGTGAACTTGAGACATGTTGTGCTATAATTGCTCCAGGCACGTCTGCGTGATTGAAAAAAGGTGGCTCCTGGGAGAAAAAAAGATAATTTTCTTCAGGGTCTGCACTTTCAGAAAAGCGGTTGGACAGCTTTGTAACAGTATTAAAGAAGCACCCCCATTAAATGGGATCCAGTGCAGTTGTCTTCCTCTTCTCTGCGATGTCACCACTATGCAGACTCTCTGAATGGACACTGCAGAAGTATCTTTTACAATGTAAGCCTATGGAGCATCAGAGCAAGGCCCAAAACAAAGTTCCATAGACTTAAATTGTAAAAGAGACTTCCACCTTAGACATAGAGCATTGAGTAACATAGTAACATAATAACATAGTTAGTAAGGCCGAAAAAAGACATTTGTCCATCCAGTTCAGCCTATAGTGACCAGAGTGACCAGAG